>NW_020448642.1:1327976-1391435 GCF_003343035.1 Apteryx rowi
GGCCCGGGCGGAGGGGCTGCGGCGGCAGCTCCCGGACTCCCGGCCCACGCTGGTCGCGGCCTTTCGGACTGGCCGTACCTGGCCTGGCGCGGGGAGCTAGCTGTAAAGCCTTCAAATAAATCCCTGCATCGTAATGCCTGCGAGTAATCCCTCGTGTCATTGTTTGCACTGCATGCGATGGAAGTGGGAAGAATCGCTCATTAGTTATGGCACTTGTTCATAATACACGCACGTTCGCTAACTTGACCCACAAGGTGATTTTTCTGATGAGCTGGCGTTTGTGGAAACACCATGGCAGGCTCAAGGCATGGTTAGACGCGGTGCTGCTCCACGTGCACACTCCCTTCCTTTATGCAATGTTAAAGCATATTTTTCATATTTCTTATTGCCAGGTAAGAAAAGCTGGCATTTGGTGCCATTTTAGACTGCAGCCTATACTTGTAAAAACAAGAATTCAGTAAGTCCTGTTTAATTCACTTCCAAGCGTGAGGATTTTATGTTCTTTCCTTCATCACTTTAACTAGAGAATTTCTTCTTGCATCACATTTGTGGGGCTGATGGCTGCAATGATTTATAAAACAGACATCACACATTCTTTTTTAATTAAGTATCCTTGTAGATTTTATCTTTTCGGAGTTTGACAGGAACTCGTAAGACATTGCATTAGTTTGGCAGTTCTTATTTATCCTTACTACTAAGAGCTTGTAGAAAAACATTTCCCAAAGATTTAAAAAAAAAAGAAGAAGAAGAAAATGTGGGAGAGGGAAGTCCAATATTGTAAGCTTTAGCCTGTTATGGTAATTTTATTCTTTAACTGTATTTAATGACTCTGAAATTAGAAACATACCAAACTTGACAACTTTTTGTGAAATGTTTTATTTGTACAATGAACTCAGCTGGTGCTGCCATTCTGATTAAATAGATCCCCCCTGCCTTTTAATAAAAACACATGCACAGCAAATTCTCTTTCTAATTGCACTGTAATTAAGTTTCACTTTTTTCCAGAGTGAAAGGAGTAAGTCCAAAGGTGTTACGTTATTAAAAATAAATAGATGAGGATGGATCCTGCCACGAAGGGTGATGAAACTCACAGAATTCCAGCGTAAGGGACTGTTAAATAGAAGTGACAAGTAGCAGAAGCAGTTTAGCAACAACTAAATGTGTAGGTAGAACACCTTGGCTTTGAGCATTGTTGTGAATTTAACAGATAAATCTTCTATGTCTTGTTACCTACTGAAACTGCATTTCACTATAATAAACCTACCTTTTTTTAATAAAAGCAAATACAAAAACATGCAAGTCAAACAATTGAGAAATAACACTGTGAAAAAAATCGAATGCCCCATAAATAACTCTTTCCTAGATATTTCCTATTTCCTCAGAACTGAACAATATAAACAGTGGATCTTAAAAAAAAATCCACCATTTCAGATTTTCAGTGCTTCCTTCAGAAACAGTTTTCTGTAACTTCATTCTTCCAGTTATGTGGCTCTTCTAAATCTGGAATTTAGGGCTGYTGGCATATTTACAGGGTCATATTACATGAATAATCCTAACAGATAATAGTTTGTTGATTTTAACCTTAACTGCTCTTTTTTTTTTTACTAATAAACAACTGTTTAATGAAGCTCTTAAAAGCAGGAACTACTAGCACTATAACTACTCTGATGAATCACTTGAATGAAGGATGCATTTTATTAACAAGACAAGCATTCTGCAGTTAGCAATTCATTCAGCCTTTAGAGATAACGAGCACTTCCAGATAACTTCTCTGAGTCTGTTAGCACTATAAAAAAGACTTAAGTTTATAGTCTGATGAGCCCTTTYYCCTTATTACAAAGCTAATTGAAGGTGTACAGGGTATAATGGTTTAACACCTGGCCCAGCTGTTAAGTAGTGCTATATCTCAGCTGGATTTTATTTGAATGCTTTGCTGAGTGGGATTAAGCAAAGGCAACCATAAGGCAAGAGCAAGACAGTGGAATCCCAAACTCAATTTCAGAGCCCTTGAGAAAATACTTGCCAGTTTGAACTCCACCTCATTTCTGCTCTATAGTGCTGGCCTGAGGCAGTCTAGCTACTAGGGACCCAAGCCCAGGAGGAGACCCGAAGGGCCTCAGCTAAGCATAAAGAAGCATGAGCATATTGTTGCAATAACAACATTCACTGAAAAGGGAGCAAGCCAAGTTGTCTCCAGGCAATGCAGGTAGCAAGCTTAGATTGGCTTCCCAGCCAGACAAGTCCCATTTTTTTCACCATTTGAACTTGTGCTAGACAAGTCATTTATTCAAGTGTTCGTTTTTTCCCTTCATGCCTTTGGCTCAAAAGCCACTCTGTGACACTACCGCAATCTCTGGAAAATTCCAGGTCACCAGGGAGGGAAGGCTCTGGTGCTTCAACAAGAAAACTCTTTAGGAAAAAAATCACGATTGCTCTTGAGTGCAGACAATGGGCRATTTCTCACTTGACCAAACTGAAACTAGATTTTTAAGCCACAGACACTGACAAAAAATGTGTTCAGAGCCGCTTGCAAGCTGAAAGCACCATTTGCAGTCAGAGTTTAATAAGGGTGGACTATGAAGGTTCCTCAAAAGTTTACCCGTAGAAACTGTCAGGTGCCAGGCTGCCCCCTCCCCACAGAGAATGCCCTCCCTGTTAGTTCAAAGGACGCAGTCAGCCAGGGAGTCCCCTCGCGGTGCCGAGGAACCGCGGAGCTGGCAGGGAGCTGCCGCTCTCCCATGCTCCTTGCTGCAGCGGGCTCCAGCTGGGAGCTGCACCAGCACAGGATGCTGAGGGTTATTGCACAGCACAACAACATGGACCGGCAGAATGAGTCGAAACGTAGAGGCCTCTCTGCTTCCGGTGCCACAGGCATTTGGCATAAGCAAGAGTCCAACCCAAAATTTTCAGCTGGGCTCCTTCTAGATTCTTGCAATACTCTGCAGCACTCAGTCGGCAGAGATGGGGCAGGTGACATACTAACACAGACGTTSAAAGCACTGTCAGCACCAACTCGTTTTGGCAGTTTGATTCCGTAAAAAAACATTGCTATGCCACCAGTATGACATCTTTCGCCATTCTCCACCATACATCTTGAAACCAGGCCACTTTGCAGCCAGATGCAAGAGCCTGGAAGGAAGGCAGAGGAGAAGCAGCTTGGTGGTTAGGGCACTCTTGCGTCCAGACCCAATTCCTTGCAACTTATGTGCGTTTTATATTAAGACCTTCATGGAAAAACAAGTCCCGTGTCCTTTGGGGACAAGCCCCCACTGATAACCAGGCTTTCTTCTGCCTGCTCGTGGGATGTCTTGATGATTCCTGCCTTGCTGGCCGCCCAGTGTGTGTGCAATGGGTGCAGGTGGGCATCCCCTCTTGCCTGGTAGCCCAGCAGCTGTCTTCCAAGATATGGGTACAATCTTTACGTGAGTACGATTTGAAAGCTGAGGCTGGAGGAGTGCTTTGCCGTTGGCCTTGCCTAGCGGACGGAGCCTAACATGTACGGCTGGCTCCCAGTGCCGGCGCTGGGGAGGGCAAGCACCTCCTTTAAGCGGACTGGATTGCCCTCTAGAGGAAGCCAGGTAGGCTGGCTCCCCGTGGCAGATGTCCTGCTGAACGCTGCCCACTAACTGTCTGCGGTGAGGCAGGAGTCAGCCACTGACTCACCAAAACTGGGTGGGTACATAACTTAGGCAGCTTGGATTTCATCGTAAATTATTTAGGCATGTATTTGATATAAATAAGCTTCAAAGACACTGAATAGGTTTGTCAAAAAAGAAAGCACACGGGTTTTGAAATTCTCCACCTTGGATTGCAGTTTAAACCAGAGGGATTTTTAGGACTTTCAGAGAATCTGAAAGACACCATAAAAAAAAAAAAAATCGAATTAACTTACTGATCAGCAGTAAAAAGTGTGGTCTGTAATTCAAAGTTTATAAAAACCTGAAATACTTTATGGCGAATAAGGCGAATAACACTGCATCACATGATATCCCACTCCACATACCTCAAATACTTTTCATTACAAGTCAGACTGAAAGGACACGTATGGACACATTGCCTAGTAATATTTAGAATCTTTGTTGGCCCAAAGGCAACAGTACTGAACAAGTAACACGCTGTGGGCAATATCTATACATTGATATAACCCTGGCTGAAGAGAAGAGCAGTGGCAGGCACCTGAGCTTCATTTATTTTTTGTAACTTCCTATGGCTGCAAGCAGTGTCGGAGGGTTCTGCCAGCAACATGTTACACTGGTTGGGAGACAGCTGTTTAGAGTGCCAGTTAATATAATTGCAGGTTTTTTCTCAGAAGCAAAATTGTTATATGATACTCTGTTTTTTTTTTTTATTTTATAACAACACCACATCTTGTTCTTAGTTACAATGATAGCTGCTGTTGGAAACTTTTCAAAATTGCTCTTTAGCTAGACTTCACAAAGAGAGGCAAGAAATATCTTAATAGTCTTGCTTGCTGCATCAAGAATATCAAAATAGAGAATCGACGTGGCATCTTTAGATTTGAAAAACAAGCCACTTCATCTCCAAGTGTTTGTAAGTTGCAAATCTTGCACTCAGAGTTTAGCTCACAGAAAAAAAAAAAAGTTTGGACAAGATTTGAACATTCATTATATACATATAAAAGCTTTTCTAGCCTGAAGTACCACCAGAGCTTACTGGCAAGACAGCAGATTTGTAAGAGTTGAGCACCAGAGGAAGGAGAACTTGGTATAAAAGCTTAAAATAAAAATCAGATCAAAGCTGCAGTGGAAAATGGAGTAGAATAGAACTGTAAAGGAGCTTTGAGAATGGAGTAACTGACTCAGTGAGCGATCTCAAATCTCCTTCTCTGCCGCAACACTTCACTTGTACATCAGTTGCATCCATAACTGTTAAAAACTGACAGATCTGAGCAATTTCAGTCTTGGAAACATAATCTGCTGTTAATCTCTTGGCAATGAAATCTGGAGTTCTCCTTACTATACCTTAGTTCAGCCAAGATCTGTGCCATTGTATGCTATCTCACAGCTTTGCATTAAAAAAAAAAAAAGTAATGCTCACTTAATGCACAGTTGTTGTATTATCTACACTATAACTAACTGCGAATGACTCAACATTTATCCCATAAAGGTCTGCTTTTCAAAACTCTGTGTTACATACAAAATAGGTAACTATAGCCTGAAAAGTCCTTTCTTGCAAAGGTGTCCACATCTCCCAGTAAAATGCAAACAGTGCACTCTTCCTTGTGGATGTCAACACTGTCCCATATCCTGCCCACTGCAGAAAGAAAAAATATTTTACCCCCGTTGCATTGTTTCATACCTCATAAAGATATCTAAGTTCAAATATTTGCAACAATATTAAAATAAATTGATTTTGGTAAGCAACATAGAAAACTAGTTTTTTTTTTCTAGTAAAGACTCTGTGGGTGGACACGAACTGTTCTCTCTGAGTTTGCGCTAAGAAGGAGCTAGATGCTTTAATCCAAACTACAGTAATGAGTTTGAGAGGAGTCACATTTTTGAAAAGTGAATATATTTTATCCATCAGAAAACAAATTTAGCTTTGAAATGGAAAATTTAATCCAGACTGATTTTTCTAAAAATTATAGCCTGTGGAAACATGGGTTTACAACAAGAACAGAAAAAACACCTGCTTAATGGTGATTACTACAATAGACTGTGATAGAAAACAATTACTTTTCATAAAAAGTCTATTTAAAACTACTTTCAATCCTAGTAATGTAACCATTTTTAGTAGCAGTAGTCTTCAAGAAATACTAGATTTTAAAGCCCTGCTTATCTCCCTGCAAAGATAAGGTATCTTATCATAGCATATGTACATATACAAGCCATCTATAACTTGTGAAGATACAGCATATGAGCAGAGGTAGGGATATTCATAATTTCTGTACATTGATATAAAATGTTAACACGTTAACTTCCATAAGTTGACAAAAACAACAAAAAATTGCCTCATTAAAGGGAAGTCTCACTAAGGAAGACATTTTTTCTGTAATGTTCTCCTGCTAAACCCATTTTTTATGTTGGTGCTGAACATAATGATTGCAAGTTGATGCAAGCAACTAAGTGTAATTGTACAAAATTATTGCTAGTGATTTGCATATGAAATACACACCTTTTACTGCCTCTAGTTAGCATTGTTCAACTAGGTTATAAATAGTACAGCTGAAATGCTGCAAACAGAAAACAGTTTATGATGGGCACATGCTATGAATGAAGAAATGTTCAAATACAATGTGCAAGTTGGAAAGCTTTCATCAAAACTAGCCAAGAGGGAAAAATGCTTCATTTCCTAATCATGCTCTGCTTTGGAGAAGCCAATCACATATAGCCTCACTCTCATATCCAGAAAGTAAAGCTCTTTAAAATGAGTGTTTATGTTTTTCTGGGGGAAAAAAAGTAATCTAATCTATCAGTAATTGTTTCAGATTTTTCCTAATTACTTCTACATAACATTTCATTTTTATAATTTGACATTTAATAACTGCTAAAATTTGAGTATTGCAACCGATGCAAATCATTTGCTATAAACGTCAAAGGCATAAAAAAGTCTTGTTTTAAGATACTGCATGCAATGCAAGTAAAAATACTCACTTTTATGTACAATGTTTAAACTGAAAATTCTGATCATTGTTCTAACAAAAATGCTTTTTAGCATTAGTAAGTCCTTGATTATTTGGGGGAAGGGGTGAAGGGAGGAAGGCAAAGTGGAACAGGCTAAAGAAGATATTTTTTAAGCAAGACTGGTTATAATGCCATTGTTGCACAATTGCAGTTGTCCTAAAAAAACTTAGCAAATTGAGATGATCAAATTGATAGTCCTCAGACTGAATTTCTAAAACAAAAAATTTATTTTAAAACAGGTAAATCTGCAAAAAGCTTTTAATTATTACTGTCTGTCTGTCCCTATTAGCTAAGAGAAACAATCTCATATGATATAATCCTTCTTTTCTGCTGCAGACAGACTAATAATTKCATCACGTGAAGCCAGCTGTACCCCGCTTTATACTACTGCTGCAGAATTTAGTAAGTAAGGCGTCACGTTGCTGTTTCTGTTTTGGAGAAAAAGGTCCCCTTTCCTCAAGAGCTGAACGCTGACAAAAAGCATTTTGAAGCAGGGGAAGGAATAGAAGTCAGCTTCCAGTATTTCAGAGAACGAATCTTCTACACACGGGGGAGCCCGAGCATTCCTGTGGCTGGTGCAGGCCGGAGTGAATTTGGAAGCAAAGGGARGGAAGCAAGGCTTGCACAGCTGTGAGTGCGGAGTGCCTGCAGATATGGACAAAGGTGGTCGCGTGAAGCTCTGGTCTATCGATTGCCAAGTTGCCTGCCACCCTCTTCTCCATTTCGCAGCTTACAGCAAATGCTGTGCTCTGCCTTGTTGGTTATTTTAAAGGCACTTGCCAACTTGATGTCAAAATTTTAGCCTGATGATTATTTTCTCGTAAGTTGAGAAAAGCAGGTTTACTCTAAAAGCAAAACATGTGAATGCTGATTACTTAATTAATGTATTTTAGGGCCTAGTTTATAAAAGGAAAATAGGAGAGTTTAGTGCAGAGACTGTCAGACCACGTGACTTTCAGAACTGGAAACATTCTTCTCTTTGAACTTTGAGGACTGAAAAGCTTTAGCTCTTTATTTTTTATTAGACACTGCACTGTTAAAGTACCTTGAAGACTACAAAGAATAAAAAAAGGTTGATGCCTCACTTTTCTGTGAGATGGTATTAGTTGATGAGAGAGAGCAGTGACAGCTAGTGATCTGACCCAGAAGCCATTCACTTCCTTGATAAATTTGCAGCATGACACAGTTGCTCGGCTTCACCTTTTGCATCTATGAAAATATGAACACTATCTGCTCAGAAGAAAGAAAAGTAGAAAGATTTCACCGCAAGGTTTACCCCCAAGGAGTCTGGTCTGCCAATTTTAACCCAGCTGGGGGCAAGCAGCATTCATTCCCCAGCTACTCCAGAAAATGTTTTTTTATGTTTTCATTAAACTAATAAGAACTTTTAAATCTTTTAACAACTTTTGTGAAGTAAGTTGGACGCCAAGCTGAATATGAGCCAACCGTGCATGCTTAATTGCAAATAAGGTGAGCTGTGTACTGGGCTACATCAGGAGAAGCAGGGCTGGCTGGTCCGGGTGAGCTRTTGTCTGCTGTACCGCACCCCTGAGGCTGCTCCTGAAGTGGCCTGTTTTGGGCTCCCAGCCCAAAATGGAAACTGCAAAAGCAGAGCAGGTCCACAGAGGGCTGCCCAGGCTGTCCGGGCCCAGCGCACGTGGCCACTGGGAGAGGCCGAGGAAGTTGGCGGTGTTTTGGCTGTGGCAAGGAAGGTTCACAGTGGATGTCAAGAAAAGGCCTTCAAGGAGGAAGGTGGTGCAGCACTGGGACAGACTGTGCGGGGAGCCAGGGGACACACCATCCTTGGAGGTTTTCGAGACCTGACTTAGCGCTGGCAACAGGCCCAGTACAAATGGGAGATTTGACTAGATGACCTTTAGCAGTCCCTTTCAGCCAACATTTCTATCTTTCTATGTGCCTGGTACTATTTTCCAAACATTAAAAATTAAACTTTGCAGCCTTCCCATGCAGTATTATCACAGTTGTGGAGCTGGAAATACAAGTCTAGCAGTTACCTGGCTTTCCATAGCACACCCATGGAACAGCCATTCTAAACATTACAGCTGTGCTTTTTGCAGGAGGTGAATTTATTTTGGTTTAATGAGAAAATGGTGGCCTTGTTGTGTATTTTGCACATCTGTAGAATGGTCCAGCAATATAATACCTGGGATAAAAAAGGTTCAGAGAAGCAGCTTATGTACCTTTCGTCAAGAGACACTGGTCTTTTGAAGTATTGGTGGCAAATAAGGAAAAGCAGGCATAAAAATTTGACATGATTTTCCATGCCAAAGCCTCTCCGAAATGCAAGGTATGGAAAGGGCTTGTGTCCTTAGCTTTGCTAAAAAACAAACCCAACCCCCCAAAACCCCTTTAATCGATGTACATTCTGACAATCTTTGGCCATTACAAAATTTAGAAAATGAAGAAAAGCAGAAGACCTTGAAGATGGTTATCTCCTCTTTTTTTGGAATCTAAACACATGAATGATCATTTATTTCTTTGTTATATAGTGTTTACACTAGATATACAATAACTTTCTTTTGCCACACACTAAACTGCTTTATTTAACTGATAATTAATAATTTATTTTATTTCCTGATTTGGACCAGAGGCTCTGCAATGTTGGCATTCAGAGCATCAACTTCAGGCGCTTAGACAGGGAGTCCAGGTTCCCCGGGGAAGGGGATGGTTCCTCCAAAGGCCAACTCAGAGCACCTGGCACAGGCTCTTGCTCTCCATCATTCTCCATCAAGAGCCTACTTCTCTAAGACAGCTGAAAAACCCACACCGTTTGGACAACTACAGCTAATGGTGTGAATTCCTTCCTCAGCCACTCCTCAGACCAAAGGCCTTATAGAGGTGGGTGGAGAGAAGGAATCAAGGAGATAAAAAAATAAAAAAGTCTTCCACTGCTCAGAATGTGTATATGGTGTGGGGAGTATATTAATACCCAGCAGTGATTAATTCACCCAGAGTTTTACAGAGAAATGTAATACTTTGCTTATATTTTATGTGGAGGAACCAAGATGCCAAATTTATTTCTCAGGAATTTCTGGCAAATATCTTAAATATCAAGTTACTTGACAATACCACTAAGGGACAATTCCCTTTGGATTTTTTTTTTTTTTTTGGATCCGGGTTAAATAATACTATAAAGAGAGATCAAAACTTTCAGCTGATAAAAAACAAAGAATTACCATTATTTATTTTTGCTGATTTGCCTTTATTAGTAAAAAGTACAAATAGAAAAAATGTACTTTCATGAAAAAATAAACCAGGGTACACAGTTTAGCAATGTTTGCTATTTCCTTCACATAACTCAGGTGAGATGGCTCAGAACATTTCCAGCAGATCCGAGCTTCTTGCAGTCCTAAACCATTATGAAGCACTTAAGTGTAGATACAAGATAAAGACAACGTAAGGCTCCTAGTAAACGTAACGTGTGAAAACAAGATCCAGAAAAAGCTGTCTGAAATATAACTTGGGTTGAATTTAGATATTTACATTCAAGCATGCTATTTACTTTATCAACCCCGGCCGCGTTTTCACCTGGCAAGTTCCCTGAAGTTCTGCTAGCGCAGCTGCCTCTGGGCTAACCCAGGCTTCTCAGTGCTTCTCTGTCTCCAGCCTTCCTACCGCAGCAATAGCACTAACCCAGGCAGCAGCGCCAGGCTCTGGGGAAGAGAGAATATGCCAGGGCAGGCATGGAGAAGAGTGTGCAAGCAAGCTGCAGTCTGGTGTTGCAGACTCTCTCCAAAACAAAGCAAGACCTGAGTGCTGGACCCTGCTCCCATACAAAGATTGCATCTCGAGTGTACTTACTGTACATATAATATATTGTATAATATAGACATATATTACACAGAATAGTATGTACATTATACAGTATATATTATACAGTACATTTTTAGAGGACACAGTTTTTATTTATATTTTGCATTCGGCTGAATGCAACACGCTGGTCTGAGAGGGAAGGAGTTGCAGGGGGAGAAGGAGGCAGGAAAGAATTTAACAGAAATAACTACACTTAGTGTTTGAGTGAACGCTGTAATGAAATCTGTTTGCTGTGCTAGCTGTCTCCAGATTGGGCTGTAATTACACCACAGAAGGAAGAAAGGTAGCTGAGTCTCAATCTAGATCATTTATGTAAACTCAGCCTTCTTGTCAACGATGGGCTCAGATTGCACGTGTGCAAACCACAAAAATCATCTCCTATGAACAAAATAGAGACAGTGTCAAATTGCAGACTTCTCATACACCTTACATGCTGTCTGTAATTGGGGCTTTACAATTCAACACACTAAGGTTAAAAGCTGCTCCAGTATTATGCATTTTATTCAGGCCAGTGAAAGACTGCACTCTCAGAAGAATATGCCTTGCGCCTTTCTGCCAATGGCTGTTGTCAAGCCTTTCAAATTAATATTTATTTGGCTTAAATGAAAACAAGTGTCATGAATCTAGGGAATTATTTTGTGTGAGGTGTTGATACAAACTGCTTTATCTGAGGGAAGGATATTCCTTCCCCCAAAGAGTTGAAAAAGCTCATTCTTTGACCCAGAGCAAAATATATTTTATACACACGGTATAAAAACCCAGGCAGTTGCTTCTCTTAACAGAGCCGAATTAATATTTGATTAAATATTTTAAAGCTCCTACTTACCATGCCTGACACATTTTCTCAGCAAGTTTCTCCACTACCGAAACCATTAGGCACAGAGCAATTTTACATTTGAATACATTAAAAAAAAAAAAAGCAGCGATGAGGAGACACGACTGCATGCAGACAGATACGGGACTTTCCCACCCCCCCAATTAATTCCCCGAACTGCCCCTTTGGCCAGAGGAGCGGGGGCGTTATTCCTCAGCCCCGGTGGCTCGCCGGTAGGTTGCGAGTGCTTGCTGGGACACCCRGCGCTTCCCGGCCCCCGCGGTCCTCACTCGCACAGGAAAACCACAGGCCTCCGCCCTGGCGCCATCCCTGCCCGCGCCCAATCAATACGGGCTTATTTCCTGGCCATTTGCTGAGGGCACAGAAGCGAGTCTCATTAATTATTTCTACCGGTGCAGCCTCAAGTGCGCTTCTGGCATGACAAGTGAAAACGGCTTGACCTTTTTTTTTTTTTCTCCTTTTCCCCCCACTAATTTTGACTGCGGCACTTCCAGAAGGTGTGCGCACGCGCGTCCCCACGGGAACAAGGGGACTGAGTTTTACAGGTGCAGGTAGCGCGGGGCGTTTTCCCCACCGCCAGGCAGGCAGCCGCTCCCTGGCGAACTGAACCGTGCATCAGGAAAACCTGGTCACAGCGTGCACGATGTTTGCCAACGCGGATCTGGCCTCCGAGGGCGGGAAGCTCTCCAGGGCCGCCAGCGCTCGGTTTCCATGGTAACGGCACAGGTCAATAGCAGAAGTCACACCTTTGCCAGCCTTGATTGCTTCTTGCAACTGTTGGAAAACACATGCATAATAAAATCAGCTGTGACAATACTGGCGCACGATCATTTCTGAGACTACAGTGCTGGCGTTACCTTTTCCTCGAGGTAAAGGCGATAATCAAAGCAATTAGGGGAAGCTCTCAGAATAGTCTCAAATATGCGGTTGCGCTCTTTGGGCTCCCCATGACATAGAGCTGCAGCTAATTTAAAGTGCATCRCCCATTACTGCAGCACCTGAAAGATGCTGGCCCTCCCAAGGACCCACTAAGGAGGGGGGGGAAAAAAACCAAAAAAACAAAAAGGATTTTAGGTATCTGGGCATTTCTCTCCATTATCTGAGAGCTTTTGTGCAGAACACAGACCTGGCACGCTAACCACTTGCTTGCTTTCTTGTTTTCTGCAGTCAAAACCTGGGTTTTATAAACACGCATTAAATTCCACACTTTTGGAAATGGGCAAAGGATGACACACGTTCAACGCCGTCTTTTTTTAATATAGATTTCTATTTATATACCACCTGATTACATTTGTTACAGTGGACAAAAGCAAATTTTGTCAGTAAAGTGGAACCTGTTAAACCTTCTGCTCAGCTACATCCATGTAAACTCAGTCTTGCAGCAAGGACAGTGAATTTGAGAATGGTTCAACGATACATCACACAAGAAAGAAAGTATTTCCATGGAATAACAGACATTTCATGGCAAGTTACTGGAAAGACTTAGCACATTAAAAAATTGGGGTAAATAAGAGGTTAAATTTCCTATGAAACAATATGAATAAACTAAAATGCCAAAGAAAACATGTATTTTTTCCCCAATACCTCAATTTAGTCAAAACTCCAAATAATAATAATATTTATTTTATTTATTTTTTTTGCTGAACAGCATCACGATACTCTCATGAAACACAGTAATGTCTGTCTGCCTGAAAATACAGGCATCCCCAGAGCAACTCCAGCCGGAGCCAGGGAACCAAGGCCAGGTCCATCTTGGGGATCTGATCATCCSTAAAGCCTAAGAGCATTTCATGATCTTTAATGTGTCCTACCTGGCTTTCATAGTTGGGTTTCATCACTGTGTCAGCTTTTAAAATATGGGCTTTTTTTGAATGCAAATATCTACAGTAAGTAATTATACTGTGTTTTATAAGTTGTGTTTTCCTGCAATACACAGCACAACTTGTCCCAAATCACTTACATCAGTATAACCTTAACTATCTAGTTTAAATCACGTCAAAAATATCTGAGACACGATAAAATTGTACATCATGCATTTCATATAGATTCTTATGTTTATACAGAATGATTGACATTTCTTATCTGAATACAAGCTGAAGTGGATTCATTATCTGTATTTAAAGATGAAATTAGTTGAAAGCATATTACAGTACTTGAGTGTTCAAGTCCCAATTCATAAAAATTTTATTCTCCACTTCAGTTAGAATCTTCCTGCACTGTGTTTTAGAAAAGAATTTATCCCAAGGCATAAATGTATTGCATAGTTAATTCAACACATCTTCTAAAGAATGGGAATCAGCCACGTAAGCACAGCTGTACAGCAAAGGTGAAGACAGGTGAGATGAGGTATGCTAGCAGCGTGAAAAGGTGTTTTTTCCCCCTCCTTGAATCAAAGTTTTGTGAAACTGTAGAACCCACACATTTTGAAGYGAACTCTGCTGATTCACTGAAGCTCATTAAAAAGATTTAGCATACCTGGTAATATTCATGTAAGTATCTACTGAGATGTAAAAAAAAAATAAAAAATAAAAAATAAAAATAAAAAGAACATGGCCTATAAAAAAAATCTTGAGACTGGTCAAAGATCAGAGAAGCTTAGCTGAAGCATACATGGTTGCATATATGTACTAAGAGTACACTAAAATCTAGAAAGGGGGAGAATTCAGAAACTAATGCAGGGACACACTCCATTTACAAGCTTGTGATGTGGCAGCACTTAGACACATACAGTGCGTCAAAGCCAAAACAACTGCAAAGCTCGTTTCAAGCTATACACAGAGAAATCACTATACAAAAATCAGACAAAAAACTACAACACATTTCCAAGCAAAGTGCAAGGAACCTCAAAATGAAAAATACCATAACCTGCTCAGAAGGCAAGCTCCTTTCTCAACTTTTTAGAGATCTTCTTATGTCATGAAAAATTTGCAGTCCTTAAAAATTTACCTGTTCCATATTCCATCTGCAGAACCAGCTGGCCAAGTCAAACAAGTGCAGACGGCAGCAAACCAGTCTGCATTAACCAGACTGCATGCTACTTCTAGCTCAGCCAGGGTTATAAAATAGGGGGGGGAGGGGGGGAAGGAGTGGGAATTGGGTTCTTGCAGTTGGATAGTTATTGAAGAAATAGAGCACATAAATCCATAGGAAACCAGGCTTCAGTAGCCCTGCTGTATGCAAAACAACTAGTTTAAGTTGTAGCTATATTGTTGGTTGTACTAAGTGTACACTTTCACGCTCAGTTTTTGGGCTTCAATGATTTCTTGTAATGAACCTTCACAAACTAAGTAAATAAGAAAAAAAATCCATGTATCCAGTTTAGATGTATTTTTTTTTCAATTGCATTTGGATAGAAGCAGCTAATATATGAGGCTGATAAACAGAAAAGGAAAATGGAATGCTTCTATTTGTTACTCTATAAACTTAAATTATGCCCCTTCATTAATTTCTTCTACGTAAAAGAATCTGGCCTCTTAGTCTCAACTTATATGGCATCATTTTGTGCACCAAACATTTCACCCATCATTAAAACACAACCTTCTTCAAAGTGGCATTCAATAATTTAAACAGAATACAAGACAAATTGCAGATTGCTTAGAAACACTTTCCTCCAGCTGAACTGCTAGAGGAATACTGGAATACTGCATTTTATCTTTTTAGCTGTTGTTCAGACCATTGGTGCTAAAGCTTTACTACTATTCTTCCTAAAGGTGCCAGAAATCTGAAAGATCACAGAGGGGATCTCATTATTTAAATTCAGCTTAAAGGACAATCTTGCAATAGCACAGCCAAGATAAGACTCGAATGGGAAGTGATTCCTCCCAACATACCAAACTGCTTTTACTCAGCATCTTCTGTTTTCCCTCAGTATATTCAGATACTGCCCAGGCTTGGCAGTTTTGCCTGGGACACATGAAGCTCAAAACCCCAGATTTTTTTTATGCCTGAAGGCTCTTCCTTGAATCTAAGGAAAAAGCAACAGCAACAACAAAATATTCATGGGCTGGGAAAAAGATGGCTGGACAGTGAGAGCAGAGCACATCAAGTCTCACTGCTTTCAGCCTGCTCTGCTATCCTGCAGTGAGTTCAGCATCATCCATTCGACCTGCAATTAATTTATTTTCATTTCATTTCCTAGGCTTTGGCTGGAAGGAGGGTGGTGGCTTTGATTAAGAGTTACAGAAGGAATGGAAAAAACGAAAGATATGGAAAGGAGGGAAGCGCTGAGGTTTTCTCATGCTGAATGCTTTGCATACACACAGGAGTGTGAGACTGGGCTCCATTTCTCCACCCTCCCTCCTCCCTTCTCGTCACTTCCACATCAGCTCCTGCTTCAGCCATCTCACACCAGCAAATTAAGAAGAGGAGAAAGAAACTCCTTCTAACCCCTTCCTTAGGGCACTAAATTTAAGGCTGGTTCCAGCATCTCCCTCTGCACCCGTACGTCCTAGATATGCCTTGCAAATAAATGGTAACGAGCCACTGACTGTGCCTTGAAAATTGCCACTCGCCATGCCCTGGCCCACCGGAAAGGAGAATTTTACAGAAGCTCCTTGGTTTCAGGCTTYCATTTCCTATCCTTCAGGAGACAACCATAAGCACCAAACAGTTGGAGTAGGGGGTGTTTTCCACTCAGCCTTCTGAAGTTTGCAAGAACAGAACCAAAAATGAGCCCATGTAAACCAGAGCAGCAGGCTCTTATCTATGAAAAGGGGGATCTGAGTTCAAGACCCTGCTCTCTGGACTGCTTCTGTCTCTGGTGTTAAAAGCTACTGCATAAAATACCAAAGTAGTTTTGGGGCAATGACCAAGTAACTATATATAGTCCCTTCATGGCTCTGGCCCTAAATGTGGAAACAGAAGTATGCTTTAAGTTAGAAATGTACTTTTCTGTACACTGMCTTACCCTCTTAAGCCCACCATAAAATCAAAACAGTATGTTTGTGTGTTCCATCTCACTGCTTACGCGCTAGYGAGACTTTAAAACTAAGTTATTTCCTGGAGTGGAACATAAATGAATGATACAAAGAGAATGTGTTGTCTAGGTCATACCTTATATAAATAAATTCACATTCTTGCTTCTACTTTGTAGCACTTTTTTTTTTTTCTTTAAGTATTTGGGCACATTAACTAACAAGTAAAGGATATTCTACATTTGGGATAACAACCTTGATAGTATCTACACAGCTTTCAAATTCTGCTGACTTGTCATAAATAATGAATGTAATGAAATGGCGTGTGTGTGGAAATCTCAAACTGACTTCTCATTTTGTGTATGGTACTAAATAGTCATTCAACAGAGGTTGCCTCTAACCAGATTTGATAAGATTCAGCCAGATTTGAATCAATAAGCAACAGGCTGAGAGGTCCACATCCTTTTCTTCAGGTATTTTAGCTATCCCCTTTCCTCTGTGGTCCATTTTTTTCTTGAAGCAGTGTGCCCTTGCAGCAAAGATGATCAACCACATACTGGGTTGTGTTAGCAAGAGTAGCCACCAGGTCAAGGGAAGCAATTACTCCCCCCGGTTGCCATTTGTGAGACCACATTTGGAGTAGAGTGTCCAGTTTTGGGCTTCCCAGCACTAGAAAGTCATTGTCGTACTGCAGCAAGTGTGGCAGAAGGCCAAGAAGATTAGGGGGCTGGAGCACATTGCATACAAAGAAAGGCTGAGAATTGCCTTTTTTTCCAGCCTTAGAAAGAGAAGGCTCAGGGAAGATGTTATTGCCGTCCCAACTACCTAGCAGGAGGGTGCAGAGAAGTCAGAACGAGACTCTTCTCAGAGATGCATGCAAGTAGGATGAGAGGCAATGGGCACAGGCAACATGGGAAATGCCAATCAGATACAAAGAAGTTTTTTTTTCAGCAGGAAGGGGGTCAAGCCCTGGAGCAGGTTGCCCAGGGAGGCTGTGAAATCTCTGTCCTTGCAGATACTCAAAATTCAACTGGACAAGGCCCTGAGCTGTCTAATCCAAGCTGGCTCTGCTCTGGGCCAAGGTTGGACCAGATGTCCCCAAGAGCTTCCCTCCAACTTAAAGTATGGCATGATTCTGTGAATAAAGTTCAAAGTGCTATGTTTTCCTGTCTTTTTATTTTAAAAAGTCAAAGAGAAATTTTGTCATCCATAACAGAGATTAAGTATTTGCCTTCCAGACCAACTATTCTGGATTCCTGCTGGACAGAACTGCTTGTCTGAGGGGAGTGGGAGCTCAAAGAAACAATCTAGGGACCGCTAGATTTTGGAGACTGAAAAATCAATGAAGACAAAAGAACTGCAGGTGCACAAGTACCAAGACAATAGACTCCAAATCTTCTCTGCTGATGTATTTCTACCTTTTCTCCTATCCAAAGGAGAGAAATTTCCTTTTAGATAGCTCTATTTATAAAGAACAATGAATTCTATGGGGGGGGGGAACCTCCCTGAATATGGGGTAAATATATGCACAGGGAGAATAAGAACACTGAAATTTTTAATTTTGTTTTGCCATGGTCAAACTTAGGATTATTATTATTTAAGTGACAAGACATCAACAAGCAAGTTCAGAAAAAATTGTATTTTTTGTTTTAGAAGACTGACCCTAAACAGTTAAATTTCTTATATACTGAAATCTTCAGAAATCATGTATTCTCTCTGATCTTGAAATAAGCTTAAATATTGTAAACTTCTGAAAGGTACAATACTCACTGAAATAAAAAGAAACCCAAGAAGACAAAATTTAAATTGATCTGTGGTCGAGTGACTGACTAATGCATTAAGTGTTTACAATGTTCTACCCTAGCTTTTCTAAATTTGTTTTCTCTTTTGTGGGAACATCATGCTCAATAAGCACTGATGATCTAAAAGACAGCTGAAATGTTACCTTGAAATGGCACTGACATGTTTCATAGTTAGCAAATCAACTTTTTCTTTTACCTTTGTTTTTCAAGCACCTTGGAGTCTCTCAGCATTTGCTCTTACATTTTCAATCTTTTCTTGTGGCTGGGCAGAGGGTTATGCTCTTCCTCCTCAAAAGGGGTGCTGGACAATCATTTATTTATTTTAAGTGCATCATTTCATAATGTCATAAAACACTATCGCCCAAAGCTTTCTTCATCTTTGCTGGATACATGTAGAATGATATGCCATTTGAAATTGGGGCAGCGAATATATTTATCCAGTATTTTTTTTAGATACTTTTTCTATATAAGAGGTAAAGAAATACATCTGTAAAGGACATAATATCCCACAGAAACTTGCATTAGTATAACTATACATCTGCAAATAAGATGTATTTTTCATACTAGGCTGACACATAGATAAATTAACTTTTTCCTTCAAACTCAAAATAGCTCTCCCTAGGAAAAGAACAAATCTGGAAAGAGTCATGCCCAACAGTAATGGAAAGAAACAGTCTACTCATAGGGAACACTGCTACTCTGGCTGTTATGCAACTAATATTATGCCGGCTGTTATGCGCTTTGCTAGCCTGTGTTAAAAATTAAACCTGATTGATTGTACAGACCCATTATGTTTTAGAAAAGATGCCAGCTTTTCCTTATTACACCTTTCCAGGTCTTTGACAATCAACTTACAGGCCTATTAGCTTGTAAATCTAAACAAAGGTAGGTAAATGGTGCCTTTTTTTTAATCAATAAGCTTGACTTTCTTAAATTACAGCATTGCAAATGGCCATTAATAGCCATCTTAGCACACCCAAGCATACACAATTAACTTCACATTTATGCTGAAAGATGTGATAAGTGTTTATTTTAATGAAACAAGCAGTGCTGAATTCTCATCCCAAAGCAGCCATGGAAAACACCCACTGATTAAAAACAAAGATGCAGGTGATTTTTGGGTTTGATGTACACCTTCATAATTCAGCTGTCTTACCTTTCTTTACAATTTAGCCAAGGTCTGATTTAAAAAGGAAAAGGGACMCCCCCCCCYAAAAAAAAAGAAAAACCCAATCAAAAAAGAAAACCCAAACCTGCCCAGAATTAACAGCATAACAGCATCCTTCATTTAGTATCTTGAGATACGGTTAATTCCAACAAGGGAGAGAATGGCTTCTTCTGATGGTTTTGGCTGGTTTTACAATATTACTAACACATCCAAAATAATTCACTGAGTAGGGCTTTTATTCTTCTTTTTTTTWAAAAAAAAMMCCATATATAATTACAAAAAAGAATTAATAGCAGTGGTCACCCCAAAACAAGCAAGACAAACTTCAATGAAAAACTACTGTTGGTCATAAGCRTTTTCTGCAAACAAAAAATCCTGTTTTTCCTCTTCATTGCATTTTAGGAACAAGGGAATAAAGACAATGTCCCATAGTCCCATGACAGACCTCATGATGATTCTGGCATTTAATTAAAAAGAACTGGGGAACTACTGTCATTTGTGCCACGGGACTGTAAAACCGGTCTGCAGACAGCACTGTAGTGGGGTGAATGCACTAGCTGCGATAGTTACCTGTGAGCTGCGGGGCTCTTGCCAGCACAACTCAATGGCACTGCATAACTGTTATTTATTAGCTGCAGGACAGTATGGTAACCAAAGCAAAATCTCCTTGTTTCCAAATGTCACCTTTCCCATTTTTCTTCTACAGTTCCTTCCTACTATATGTCAAATCAGGACATCAGTGCCATGCCGTGTATGAATGGCTGGATCTACCACTTCTTGACTCCCATTACTTCCAGTACAGTACAAAATCTGTTCCCCATGTTAACATCACGCACACAGTGTCTTATATACAAATCAATAAATTCAAAGTATATCACAGTACCGCTGATGCACCACATTTCCCAYGCCAGTTTGGATGAAAGGACTCCATAACAGCAGAGTAAACGGACAGGGTTACATTAAAAAAAATGAAGTTTTGCTAAGTTCTCTTTCACTTGACTTACACAGCTTATCTTGTGTGGCAAGGTAGATGTAAAATGGATAAAGGCTTTCTGATTAAAAAAAAAAAAAAACCATAGATTTTTCCCAAGATCAGATTTACAAATGAGGGTGACAGGAAAGTTGCTGTCTCTTTCAATGACATATATGAGTTTTGCCTCTGCCATATATAGGTACCTTCTCCTTTGTTATCTGAGAAACAACACTAAAACAGAGCTGGAACTACTTTTTCATCTCTGGAAGAGACTTTCAAACAGCACAATGATGGATCAATAATTTGCCTGGATGTGGTGTGATGGTGTAGCAAAAAACCAGAGTGGAAAATTCAGAGACTAATGTGAGAAAATGGATTCAGAAATAGTGACCTTAAAACAAGCCTTTTGTGATATCAAAGTCCTTCTGATAAAAAGATGGATATGTTGGGAGAAAAAAAGTACCAAAAATTTTGTAGAACATAACGACCTTATTGACATGACAGTCTCAGACCCAATTAAATTAATGGAAAATCCTTCCCTTCTATATCTATGTCAGAACCTTCACTAAATTTACTCGCACCATCTAGATAGCTGCTTTTTGTCAGTGAAAAACCTCAGGGATACCATTTTTATATCACATGCATCAAATGTACAGCTCAAAATTCTCAAGCAGCCTCAAAATCGAAAAAATACAAGGCTTTTGCCTTTAAAGGAGGCATGTTGAGCAGGTGGGTCTCAATCTTACCTTCATTCATTATTTTAATTGAAGACCACAGTGAGTAAGATGCAATATTCTTGAGCAGGCAGATCAGCTAACAATTTTGATATACATTTGTTTATGCATTCAAATAAAGGAACAAAATTTTTATCTTAAGCAAATGGCATGTTGAAGTTGATAATAAAAAAGAAAAGAATAGAAACAATGTAATTTTTCAGAAGTTCTGCAGCTAGAGTTGGCGATCTTCCCTTTTACAAAATTACAGAAGACTTGAAGAGGAACAAAACATCAAATTTGATTAGGAATTATAGCAAGATTTACAAAATCAAATGACTTGTCAAAGAAAGTAATTCTAACAACGGAGTAGAAAAAGATGAGAGGACCTTGATGCAGGGAAGAAAAGACTGAACATGTGCAAAAAATTGACTCCAGTAGCATAGAAATAAACAAGTTATCACAGTGAAGGGCAAAAAAGAAATACTAATTTGTACACACAACATGTCTTCTAATTGGCTGTGTACATATACTGGCCGAGCCACTAAGTGGGGTGAGCTATAGGTTACCAGGGTCACTTGGCACGGATGTAACTAATGACCATGCCATTTTTTATTTTTATTTTTTTTTTTAAATGAAGACACCCAGCAGGGAAGGATGTGACATCACAGTATTCAGTCTTGACGCTACTACAAAAAGACAAAAGCTGATTTTTGTTTGGGCTCACCAAGACACAGAAGAATTTTCATTATCATTACTAAACTTGTAATACCTGTGTTTAAGTAAGAGATGATTCGTGAAGCTAGTGAAATCACGTGCTTCCTGGGCAAAGCCAATTGCATGAAATACCAGACGTGAAGAAGGGCTCCTTCCCACCCCTTCTATTCAAACACCTGAGGTGCCTAGACATATTATAAGCTTTATCAATTTCATCTGAAGCATCCAAAGTTCAAAATCATTCAGGTCAACATATTGGAATGCACTGACAAATCATATAATTCAGTACAACAATTTTAGATGCTTTTTAATTTATTTTTTACTATTAAAATAACATTGGGCAGATCACAACTGTAACAAGGAGAAAATCCATTCTGGACGTACAAAAGCAAGTAGCCTAGCCTAAGCATTCACAGAAGTGTCTCACGCACTGAGACATATTTGAAGAAAAAGACATTTCAGTGCTCTCAGCGGCAATTTAGAAAACCACAGATGTATCAGTTTTTTTCCACTGTAGAAGACAAACATTGTCCTGATAAGGACAATGATTTTAAATAGCAAGTTAAGTTTGAGATCCTTTCTATGGTCAAACAGGAAGGAAAGATGGACGGATTTTTTTAATGATCCAAATTACAAGTTTTCTTGATCAATACAGGGTAGTTATAATGGTATTCTGACTTGTACCTGTGTGCTAGCCTGCCATACTAGCAGCAGTCATAGCTAGAAAGCTCTTCCGGCTCCACTTCAAGAAGCAACTCTGAATCATGCATGTGCTCAATAATTTATATATTATTTTCCTGTTGATGCTGGAGATAATTAACTGGACCCTCGTGATCTAGTTAAGCCTCTGAACAACTCAGCCTCCTGCTCAGTGAGAAACTAGGGGACAGCCTCACACTGACAGTCTCCGTCATGCATAAGCTGTGCCCAGCGCTAGCGAGCGGCTCTAGTGTTTAACCGGGGAGCCTTCTCGGCCACGTTCTGTGGCTCATGAAGAGCTCTGGAGCATCTCAGCTACTTTCAGTGCATGAACTAGTTAGCTCAGGTATGCCTATACTATGGTGTACTGCAGTCCCAGCAGCAAAAGCAGTAGTGACTTAACTAAAAGCTATAACAATCATTAGAAGAAACAATAATTATTAGGAAAATGGGGGGGGGATTATTATTATTATTATTTTTAAATAGATGGCATGGTATTAAGCTGAAAGCTAAAAATGTAACAGTGTACTCTATGAACATAAAGYGACCATTGAGGGGAGCTAACCTACAAATGACCAAAGCAACAGAGAGAGCAAAAGCAACCAAAAGCCTTGTTTCAAAACTCTGGGGAGGTGAATAGGATGAACAACAGCAAAAATGATTATAAAATAGCTCTGATACTTACAATATAGCTGACCATTACTGGCTCTTTAAATCAAGAAATTGCACAAGCCACTCTCCCTCCCTCCACACTCATATGCACAAATTATAATTTGACTTTAATACGGAAGTTTCTTTCAACTGTCAAAAATAATCATGAAAGCATTACAGGAAACATTAAAAGTAATAAGCAGATTTAAATGTAATTAACCAACCTTCTTGTAGTCCATTAGGCTTCCTTTTCCTTGTGCCTTAAAGAGAAAGAGAGATTTTATGTAAGAAGTTACCTACCAAAAATTAGAGTTTCAAAAATAAAGAATGCAATTACGAGAGCTATTATTTTAAACGTAACTGATTTTCTTTAGAAATTTGATGGGAAAAAATCCAAAACACAACCAGTAGCATTATCAGCCTATATAACATAGTTCTGTTTCAGATGAAAGCTCCAGACACCTAACATAAGATTTTTATTATGAGTTCTAGTTAAACAATTTGTTCAATCCAAAGTGTTCTGGTCATAAGAAATTTTGCTGTTTGCATTAATAAATCTCCCCCATGAGATTACAAGTATAAACTATATCTCAGATCAGCAATAACAGGATTAAGGAGTTAAGAAAAATCAAGACAYCTCTTAAAAGGGAACTACTCCTTATCTCCAGTGATTTGCACACAGTTAAATGTCTAGAGCCGATCCTCTCCAAGAGGATGTCAAAACCATGTCAGAGCTATTAGACCTAGATTAGACATGCTAATTATGCATTGGGTTTAGAATTGCATCTAAGTATACAGTGTCACCCTTTACTTAAGCAGTAAATATATGCAACCTTTACCTCCTAACATATTCAGGARAGAAGCATGAATACATTTTAAAGTTGTTCTTGCCCAGATGCAGAAAAGTACACAGTCCAAATTCCTCTGTTTTGCCACTAGGCTATGTAGAAAAATAGCACATTTATGTCTTTCTCACCCAGTGGCAGTAAACGCCAGACCCAGAGCATTCCTGCTTAGCCAACCTGAAGCCCTTTCCTATGGCCAAATCCAGCTGTATCATTATCACCTTGTCCAACTCCAGCTGTTCCCTTTTCAGGCACGCAGGAAAAAAAAAAAAAAATCACCACTACTTCTTTCCCTCTAGCCTCCACATGGGAAGGCCATGAACCTCAGTTCTTCTGGAACGTGTCTTCTGAAAGGATGTAGCTGAGGACCACTGCCTCTCCAGGTCCTTAGCGGGCACTTCAAGTGCTGTCCCGGGAAAGCAGCCAAGAGGAGGAGGTGGCCAACTGGCATAAGGAGAAGAGCTGAGGCCTGCACCGAAGAGGAACGCTATGTGGCAAGCCCAGCTTTGAAGAGACGTTGTCAAGACGCCATAGATTTGGAATATAAATTATCTTTTGTGAGGGAGGCAGAACAAAACAGAGAAAAGAACTGAGGAGAAATTAAGCAAGCAGAACAGGAAGGAAAGCAGTAGATAGATAAAAAAATTGATTTCATTGAAGGAGAAAGGAGACTGATCCACAAAATCACTTCAATACTCTCTTTAAGCTTCTCCTGAAAAAAATCAGCTTTTCTGGAATGCCTATTAAGAAAACAGCCTGACAGCATTTGGGAGTAGCAAAACCACTGCCAATAATTGCTTCCTTGTTTGTGCATTCCCATCTCTTGATTTGCCAACTTTTATTCACACTGCTTGGATCTTATGGCTGCTTCAAGATGTATTTAGTAGTTATAGTGTGTATCAGAACATACCAAGAATATGTTCTCTAACAGATGAATGCCTATATGCAGATTCACACCGCATGGGAGAATTTGCCAACTTGAGGAAGATGCTTTTTAGTCTTAGCAATACCTGAGTAGATGTGCTCAGCATGCCTCTTCTTGCATATAATACATGTTACAAATGGCAAGAGAATTTCCTCATGCTCTGTTCCCCTCAACCATTTGAGGTTGCAATTGCAGAACCACAGTTGCAGTTCTCCAAGCAACAGCCTTAGCTAATCTGTTTTTTAAGCCTTCTTTACTGCAATCACACCTTTGCTTTTTTCTCTTTCTTCTATCCTCACAATAGCTTGTTCTTTGACTTTTACTGACCCTGATTTCAGGCACAGACTTTTTCCTTTTGCATCAGACTTTTGCGTCTGGTTTAGCTTCCTCAAAGGCATTAAGCCTAACCTAAGTACACACTCTTGTCCAACTTAGATAATTTTCCAGATCTTAYCGCAGATGCCTCACTGCTTGGCTGGGGAGCTCAGTTTGAGAATACCAGGTCTCTGGGCCCTCAAGGAAAAGCATCTGATCATCAACATACAAGAGAGGTGAACGGTCAACTCAGCTCAGCCTTCCTCCTCAGGACGAAAGACTGCCATGTGCCAGTAATGAAGAACACCACTACTGTGACATTCTTCCATAATAAATGAGGTGGTGTGAAACCAACTCACCTTGCCAGGAAGAAGGCTCCCTGAATTCCCCACAAAATGACTCAAAATGCATCAGATAAGCAAGTGGAAGGTCTAAGACAATCCTTTTGGAGCAGTTTTTTGGGACTGGTATTTTCCAGGATTGACTCCTCTTTCTCAGATGGGAGGGTCCCTCTTACATGTGTTCTTAAAACCTATACTTGAGAAATGCTTGATAAAGCATTTGATAAGTGGTTTTCTTCTAGCCCCGCTTCTTCTGAGAAGTCTCAGAATGATATGGCAAAAGGCATGTGGACTACCCTGCCCCAGATGAGATAGTTCTAGTTTCCAACTTCCTTTTTTTAATTTCAAACGCTGAGGACTAAGTTGGATTCTAGACCTGTTCTTGAGGAACTATGCTTAATTTCTTCACTCACACTTTGATCCCTGGTGCCTTAGATGTTGGATGTCTGTTAAAGCTGGGGATTTTTGGCTCTTCTCTAGTGAGAGGAATCCATAAGTGGCTAAACTCTTCTATCTTCTGACCTCTATAAAAATCTTCCTTCCTGCAATCCTAGATTATCTGCTAGGTTTTAAGAATACAAAGCTTTCCAAAAGCTCAGTGAGACTGAATTCCACATCTGTTTCAACTCTGTCTCAAGAACAGCATTCAGCATTTCCTAGCCTGTCTACTACAATATTTCCTTGGAATCATTTAGGAGCAGTATTTATTTATTTATTTATTTCAGGAACCTACCCCAGCTCATATTCCTTTTAAAAAAAGACACCTGGCCAAATGCTCACTTTAGTTTTAAATGCACAAGGGTGGGGGTTTTAGTGGTGAACTCAGTGACTCAGGCTATTGTGGCTGATCCTTCATATATATATTTGTGTGTGTGTGTGTGTGTGTGTGTGTGTGTGTGTGTGTGTATACACACACATCTATCTATATCTATCTATATTTTTTTCTTCCTGTGATAAGGAGGTCCTCTGTACACATCCAAAGTTCTTTTCAACGCATTCTCTGAATTTCATCCAAATCAGAAGCTAGTCCTTTTGAGCTTTTCTTCTTAAAACACATATATTCAAGTGTTGATGCAACTTCCTATGCCTGGATATCCAGTGCGCTTTGTTCTTTCCAAATGAAATAACAAGGAGCCTTTCTAAAAGGTCTTTATCTCAGCAGGAGAAAGGTGCATACRGCTGTCTCCATTCAAAGGCCATCTTCGGAACAGCGATAGTATCAGGACTTTCGACACGAGAACTTTGGTGAAAAAGTCACAGAAATACTGGGCACTCTACAGCAGTTCAGGCATCTCTGAAGACTGCCTCTAAGATGCACAGGACAGGCACCAAGTTCCAGCCACACGCTTTCTTACCAGTATACCATGGCAGAGGCTACTGGGGCAACGCAGCTCTCCACCTCTTGCTTTCTTGAGCTACAAGACCTTCCTCCAAGAGGAGGAAGCTGCCATGAAGTGCTGCCTTTAACCCACTGTGAATGTTCATGTGGGCAAACAACGCAGAAAGCCAATTACTTAGCAGTAACTAGAGGTTCATAATGTGATTTCCATATGCCTAGTCATAACTTAGCTACTAAGAAAATTCCAGCTGACAGAAACTGAGTGCATGGTGCATGCTTTATACCACATGAATTACATTGCAGAAGAGTGTGCCTTATGAGCATGCTCTTATGAGTATTACCAACATGAGAAAGCTTCTGGCTTGAGYGCTTGGACTATTTTGTAGGCCACATAGAGAAAGTGACCACAGACATTATCTTGAAGAGCTTGTAGTTACTGAAAGGTAACTTTTCTCAATCAACACAAGCCAAGAAAGGCTCCCTGATGAGTTGTTCCACTTTGTATTTAACAACAGTAGTGGTTAGTAGATACTTTTGCATAGTGCATGCCACTATTTTTTTTTTCTTTCAATGAGAACTGCTTCATTGTTTCTGTAATGCCCATTTTTGGTATAAGAATTAGTAGGCAGACAGACGGCACTCCTGGAATTCTGCAACCTCCTCTAGATTCTGCAGATGGGAAATTGTTTCAAAGCTTTTACAAACTGTGCTGTAGTAATACCATTATTCTCCAACTGCAATCATCCAAATCCATTTACATTCAACTCGCATATCAGCCTTGTGTTGAGACGGTAGAATTCCAAAATTCCTAGTCATACATTAAACTACCAGCCCCTAATTTCAAAATGACAGAAGTTGACTTTGGTTTGATAGTTTTGTTTTTTTTTTTCCTCCTCTGCACCACTGTAAGGTTAAGGATGTTGCATGCATTTCCCACAACCTTCATTCCTGAAGAAACTTTGCTTCTGGTCTGCAGTATGTGAATGCAGGCTGCAACCTGGCAGTCAGAAATGCAGAAGGCATCAGAAGCCCTCACCCCCTGCCCTTTGCCCCCCAATTCTGCTTTCAAATAGAAAGGAAAGAAGCAGGTCTGGAATGAATATGCTTGCAGAGAACTAGCTTTTTATTGAAGGAAGCAGTCTTTCTGCTGGAGAATCTGTATAAAAATTGCAGGAATTTCCAAAGGACACTCATCACAGCTTTTAGACAGGCAAAACACGTCCAACTGATGCAGGAACACCACAGGATGGAGTAGCATTTGGGGGTGATTTTTCTGTTTTCTCCCGCTGTTCTCTTATACAGTCATCTATCTGAATTCCAATAACACCCAGGGGACAACTCCTGAACCTGAACCCCACTGTGCTACATGATGTGTAAAACAGAGATTTATATTATACAGCTATGTTGTTTTTACTCCTTTTCTCATTTAGGAGTTAGAGGGAAAGACAGATGAATTAAGAGAACTGAGAATAAGGACATTGACCAGCTAGATCTCACAAATCTTTCTGTAGTGGTCAGGAAGCCATGATCCCCAGTTCTTTCCCCCCTGTCCAAAATTACTGCTCCCAGATCAAAGCTGGCAGAAGAAACCGTATGCCTCTCATTCAACTACTGTGGTGCAAAGATCTTTGGTTTAAGCTGTGAGTGAAAGTAGTTTCAAGCTAACGTGTGGGACTTTGCGTGAGTACTGAGGAACAGACATATGCTCTGTGACAAAGCATCTGCTTGTTACCTCTTCCATTGCTACACTGAAGTTTGACAGAGCTCATTTGTCTGTGCCCAGCATTTCCCCTCTCTTGAAAGCATGAAAGAGAAATGTGTAAATGCTGCAGAGCAGAATTAGTCTCTCTATATTGTCCTGTCTGTTGTTAGTTTCTGAGTTTTTTTGTAGGCTGAAAGCATAGATAGGAAGAGAGATCCAAACGGCAAAACTAAGAAATTATAAACAATGTTTTAATTTACCTCTCTAATCTGTTTAATCCAGGCCTCTCTTCCAAGGAATTCCTGATGCAGGATTGCAGGAGCAGAATTTAAACTGAAGACTACAGTGTCACTAGAACTTTCTTTAACAAATGGCTGAAGGTCTGAATGTAGCTGAAAGAGAAGAATATCTTTCTTCAAATACTAGAAAAAGCTCATATGTATCCATCCAACCACCAATTCAAGGTCCATATCCTGACTCTATACCTAATTGCCACCTTTTGCATTGACAGTTTTATCTTGGTTGCACTACAATTTTGAAGGAGGGAGGGAAAAAGGGAGAAGCACTGCAGTGGCACAAAGTTGTGGTGAAGAGAAGCACATAGAGAATCTGCAAAGAATAGGTAAAGGACAACTGGCAGAGCTGGACAAGAGATGGGACAGCCAGGCAGACAATTGTTKAGTGGAAGGAAGTGCAAAAATTATAAAGGAAAGAACGATCCCCCCTTTGATGAGAAGAATACCCATTTTAAATCTGTGAATGGTAATATATTCTATTTTACAGTACCTGAGGAAGTTGATGACATATGATTCTCCTTCTGACAAAGCAAATTTTTATAGCTAGTACCTTCTATGAAAATCATGTCATCTTTTATACATAGCAACATTAGTCAACTGTGAATGGATTAATATTAAAGCACACACAAAGTGTTAAGGCTATAGACTGCACTAGAAACGGTTTACTGGTATAGTTGTACCTAGTGTAGCATATAGTTGTATTCCTACGCCAGTATGCCAGTGCTTTATAAAACCACCTCCTTGACCGGGAGGAGCAAGAAACTATCTAAACCAACCCAGCTGATGCAGATGGGGAGGTCTCAGGGTATGTCTATACTAGCAAGTAGTGCAATCCAATAGGAGTGGATCTGTAGGACAAACCAGACTACTGGGGACCCTATATCCACACGGTACATGTTTTCCTTTGGACTAGCTCTAGCTGCCAACTGAACGATTTCTAATGCTTGGAGAATATCTTTCAGCTCGGTCTCCTGGGAAAGAAATCTATCTCTGAGATGCTCTATAATGCGAACAAAGTGCAATAAGTAGGGGCACTCCTGATCCAAGGTAAAATGCTAATACACATGTACCTCTGTGCAGGGCCAGTGGCCTCCCAGAGAGGGCAAGCAGGGATCTCAAACCTGCACAGCCATTTTGCAGTGACTGTCTTGTCTCAGCCTGAGGGAGCCCAGGGGCCTCTGGGGGAAATCATACTGCTGCAGCAGTCGAGGATGTTACTGTCCTTATCTGATTTCCTCCCTCCTTATCCCTCAACTGCCCCCCTGGAAGTTGTCTCCACAGCAGATTTGTAAAAGGGAACATATGCCAGGACTTTAGCCATTGCAGCTCATGCCTCAACTTCTGCTGCTGCTGCTGCAGATGGCTGGGCCTATCAGTACCAACCTCTGCACAAGATGTCCAGTACATGCTTCCTTCTGCAACTCCCTGCTACTGGGATAGTGGCTTCAGGAAGAAAGTAGGAGCAGAGAAGGTAAAGTCTTAAGCTGCTACAGGAAGATGTGCCAGAGGAACTTTAATAGCCCTGAATGAAGTAAGCTATGCTGCTCAAAGCGTGATTTTGCCAGTTCATGAGTGCTCCTCATACCAGCAGTTTCTGCAAACATTGTCATATCAGGTGGTGGCCAAATCTCTTACCACCACTGACCTGCTGGCAAAAGTCTATGGCACAGTAGTAGCACAGGGCAGAGCTTAAGAGCAACACATCAGAGAAGTTCTTACAAATCTTTCTGGTTTTAAGATCCTGGAAAGAAAGAAAAGGCATACCTTGTGACTCATAGACATGTGCTTGCCGTACTGAAATGCCATGTCCTGAATCTCAGCGTTATGCTTTGCTAATTCCATTGCAGCCTGGCAGCTCTTTGCCAGCAAGGCACTATGGGAGAGGAAAATCTGTTCTTTCCAAGTTGATATTCCAATATCATCTGTAAGACAGTTTTCCTGAAAATGAAACAAAGACTAAAATGAAAACACCAAAACGGCAGCTGTATCAGATAGTAGAAGTTAACAGTGCTGCCCAGGAAAATGCAATACTTGGCAAGTAACAAAATGCTGGGTGCCAAGGCCAGATAAAGGACATGCTTCAAGGGTGAGTGGAGAAAAACATTACCCTAAGTGTGCTAGCAGCACAAATAACATTTTATTTTACTGCTCAAAAAATCCACAGAAATATATGGAGCTGTCAACAGATTTTACATAGACCCTTTTCTTAATGTCTGTATCATTACACTGAACATTAACAGCCAGTTGCATTCCTACTGAGCTACTGGGGGGGGGGGGAGGGAAGCAGAGCACATCAGCATTTAAATCTCTTATCAGTAAGAAAAAAAAAAAGAACCAATAATTCCAAACAAACAGGGGATGACATTTCTGAGTTACTACAATTTCTCCTTTGCAGATGAGAAAAAAATTAAAATCACAAAAGGTTTTAAAAATACTTATAGAATTGTACTGGAAAAAAGGAGGGCAGTGACGGAGGACTTGTACCTCTTTCGCTTCAATCTTAAGGACCAGGAAAGACTGAAAGCGTTTAAAATAAAACTATGCTTTAGAAATATCAAGTATTAACCTTCCCAGAGGACTGACAAGAGATCTCAGTGATGCTTCTAACGAACTTTTTCACCTTGACTGTAAGGTCAAATATGCTCAATACTTCTCAAAATTCTTTTGTATACAAAACATTAATGTGAATTACTTTGCAAAGAACTGAAATGTGTTTTTATTAACAGGAACCCAATTCCTTCCCTGTCAACCCCAAATTCAACTGCAGCTCTTTGGCTCACATGGTGTCAGTCTTCAAGGCTAGACATGACTTGCAATCTTTTTCACCCACACACGTAACTGTCATGCCTTTAGGTACTCTCTAAAGAGAAAAAACAAAAATGGGAAAGACCACAAAGTTTCTTCTGTTTAGAAAAAACAAAAATCAGTACTGAGAAGCTACAGAGAAATTTCAGGCATGTAAGTGATAAAAATAGTTTGCAATTTCTCAGCTCATTCAAATCTATAGCATTCACTAAGCCAAAATGGCGTTCTTTAAAGGAGTAATATAAAAAAAACACATATACGACTAGCCTTTTCCCCCTCAAAGTGATGTCAATTAAATTACTTAGAAATGAGTAAGAAGTAATTCTGTGTGACCCTGTAGTTTTCTAGCAAGGTATTATCTGTCATGAAATTGGTAACAAATGAAATAGAATCCATCCGTTCAGCTCTGGGTTTCCTCCCTTATGGATATCACCCAGAAGTGCTGCGTTACAAGGGAGAAGATAATACGAGACTAATGGAAAAAGTAGGAGAATTCTGCAATGCCAAGTAACACAATGTTGTATCAAAATTCCTCTGCTTTCCGACATACTATTAACTTATTACAAGGAAAGGAAGAACAGAAAAACCACATGTTTGCTATTATGCATGTGATAACTTACAAAGTCAAGCCTAAACTTTTCTTATGTTTCATTTTACTGTAGTATTTTTGTTTTAATATCTTAACTGAGCCCAGAGAATGTGCAAATTCCCATGACTGGCAAAATGTCAAAATGAGCATTTAATTCTAGTAGTTTCCTATGTATCAAGTTGTTTTTCACTCAGATATAGATCAATTTATTTTAAAATTAAAATCAGGAGCTCTTGGAAGATGCAACACAATCTTTTCCTTAACAACCAATCTGCTCAGAGAAAAAAAATGGTATTTACTAAAATTTGCTGGATGACATACTGAAAATTGGCAGTGATTTTTATAATTATTTGTTTTAAATCAAACCAAGGCAGAAATAGACTAGCAAGGTAAGTCGAAACAATTTATGAAGTTACTAAAATCTTTCAGAACACCTGTAAATTTAAAATGCCAGCATGCCTGAGCCTCTGAACAGTCACAGAACAGCAGACATTATAAAATACCAACTGCAGGAACTGAAGACAGTTAAACAGTCATTCATATTCTTACAATATATAACAACAACAAAAAAATCTTCTTAAGCAAGTTTGAATTTAATTACATGATTATAAGCAATGGCATGACAAGTTACTGTCCACTATTTAAACCCATTAATTGACTATGYACTCAGGTCAGTTACAAAAAAGCCCAAGTTTGCCTAAACTGCATGGTTTGCTGAGCTTTTAGAGATCCCCTTTTACATTAAAGGAATCAAGACAGGCTTACTTTCTTTATAATTTGAAAAAGTACATAATTTTATGAAAAAAATTAACATCCACAGGACTTTGTTTTTATTACAGGCTGTTTGAAGAAAGATTTGCTAGTTTTCTGTAGAAAGGGAGTAACAAACATCAGTATCACATGAAGATCATATAACATCTTCAAGCATCTAAACCAGGCTTCAAAAAGAGGAAAACAATTGAGAGACATATTCAAAGGTGCAATATTGAATTCTTATAAACATAGATACTGCAAAACTCTGTGTTCCAGTAAGAAGGAAGTTCAAGAAAGGAGTTAGCCCCATACAGGTCTGCATTAGCATATGAGCTTGCAAGCCAAAATATAGCTGATTCTAATCACAGAAAGTCTTCTGACCACATATGCTGGTTAAAAAGACAGAGACAACCTTTCTTCAGTGAAATTTTCCAACAACCCAAACACCGTTTTTTCCCAACCGTAACTCCCATGTTATACAATTGTCCATCAGCTATGCTGTATTTTTTTTTTTTACAGCAAAGTTACGTATAGCAAGATCTAAAAATTATTTTAAAACATCAAGGGAAAAATGAAACTAGCTCTAGATTGCAGATCTGGAGTCACGCTAATGCTTGTTTATTTCTGCGAAAAGCTTCAATTTTTTTGCAAATGTTTTTTGGTTAGCAGTGGGTATTTCAAAGGATAAACATGAAAGTAGATATCAGTTGGCCCAGAAGACTCATAGAAGCCTTTCACAGAAAAGCCTTTTAAAGTTAGATCATCAAATCTGTTTCAACTGTAGTTGACAGTGCTTAGACATCTGATTAACTAATGCCTATGGAGTGATCTAACTTAGAAGTCCTGTTCCCAAGAAATGGGTCCAGATCATACCTCTGATGTTGTTTGGGTAGGAGAAGCTGGATGAACAGAACTGAAGCTCTCTCTCGCTCCATCCCTGAAAAAAGCCAGTTCCAAATACAGTCTGGGGAATGCTGGCATGGAACCACAGGGAGGCCAGCACTGGAAGACATCAGCATCCAACTCTGCCAATCACCATTTCCTATGAGAGTTATGCTCAACTAAAATAGTCCTCGAGAGTCTAATAGCATGTTTGCTTTTCACATGTTAACGTTCTGACAATTCATTTACCTTAATGACTTGAAAACTTCAAGTAGTAAATTGTGTTATTGCTTTCCAATTCAACAAGAATCAATGTTTTAAAAATGAGTTTTTCAAGGCAGTAATTGCAAATGGAAAACTAAGAACAGGTGCTCCCATCTTACTAACGGCAAGTTCAGTAACTGTTTTGTTAGAAAGAAATTGGCTAGTTGAGATTTTTCTGTTAAACTATTTCTGCAGTTTAAATTTGTTTTGGAAAATCATCCAAGACAAGAGGAAACAGAAAGAACTTTTAAAAGATGAAATCATGGGGTAAAACATACATTTATAACCATCAAGAAGGGCAGCTCTTATTAGTTACATTAACAAGGATGCCCAATACAAAAGTGGCCCTTAATTTAATTTGTTACACTAGAGAAGAAGCTAACATACAGTTTGACTGCAAAGGTATTCAGGAAAATAGGATTGTTATAAAGAAGGGTTTTTTTTTGTTTTTTGGGTTTTTTTGAAGTGCGTAAAATCATCTGCAAAACCAGGAAAGAGAAGAAGTCAGAGGGCTTTTCAATGTAAAACTTAAGATGCAGTTTGTAAGGGAGACTTTATTTTAATTCAATATCATGGCAGCTCTTTCTTAGCCATCTGCTCTTGCACAAAATGATCAAACTGTCTGAACCACTTACGTATCAAACTTTAGTTTGATTCTCAACGGACAAATAATCCACAGAAACACACTAAAATATTTTGAAATAGTTCTAGCATTTTGAAGTTTTAAATTAGATAGATCAACAACTTCTATTTTACACACAGAAAAAAACAATAAAACTATGGCTCTCTCTAACAGTAGCAAGACAGTTACCTTGCAAAGCATCTTGCGCTTGCTGGACGTAAGCCTTAAACAGCGCTTCCCTGCTTGCTGAACATGACAGGGCATGCTTTATTGGTCTATTAGTACACGCCTTTGGTGCTTTTGGAGGAACAAGGGTGACTGCAAATGGTCAATAAAGCATGCCCTTGAGTACCTAATACATTTAGCATGACACTGTAAAAAACAGCACACGATTTAAAAAAATGCTTGAAAAATTATATGCAATTTAAATATCTCTCAATATCTGTTACTTTAAAACATCGCTGGCAAAATGTTTAGTACTTTACGAACAAAAGCAGTAAACAAATAAGACTGGCCCTCTTTGTAGCTAAGCTTTTTCCTCTGACACATATACCCATTCTTTTCCACAGATACTCTTTACTCAAATTCAACATTTCATTCATCCCTTTTGTCTTGCAACAAAAAACATTTGTTTAAAAAAAGTGCAAGCACTACTCTACTGCCCTGCTGTAAGGTGGTTTAGTTTACTCAAAGTGCATCTAATTTATCTTCTAAGGTAAAATTTGAAAGCAGATCCGTGATTTAAGACATACAATCAAAGCAGTCGAGTTGATGGACGTACATACTATTTCTTAACATTTTTATTCCTCAAAGCAGGACTGGTGACCAAACATCAAAGAAGAATTGGTGCAACTCACTGCATGAAGTCTGCACTTTGCAGGAAAATAGACTTGTTTTCATTCTAGAAATTGTGTTGGCCTAGAACAACTATCTTTTAGTTCACCCTTTGGTACAATGAGTGCTTGCCACTAATATATTTCTTTTTGATGGTTGTTTTACATACTAATTCAGGCAAATTTCCAAATAATCCTATCAAAAACTTCAAAAATAGCCAGCAGTTCTTCTAGCCATCAGTGGACCATGTTAAAAATGGTATTCAGTCTTACTTAACAATCCCATTCTGATACTAAAAATGAAACTTGAGTAAGGCATATTTAGCATTAGCTTGATATTCTGGAGGTGAGAAAAAAACCTGTGCAATTTCCCATGAAAATCCATAATTTGTTAAGATTAMAGGAATGCTCTGCCAGGTAAAATTCAAGAGCCAACACACTCAAGTTCTGCTCCTGATTCTGCTCCCCATGGACTTCCCCACATATCTCTTCCATATTCTATTAATGGACAGGAATTTTAAAGCATTCTTCATAGATAAATGTTAAATATCCATGGATATTAAGCCAGTATGCTTCTACAAGTGCAAAAGTATTCTGTGAGCTAGCAAACATTTTAGAAGCCTTCAGTTTCCTCAATGCAGGAATTGGAGTTTCAACACTGTTTTTTGATGAAAAATGGATACCATGATCATGACTGAAAGCCATATTAGACAACTTCTATCTTCACATTCCCAAAAGGCATAAACTTTTATTTCCAAATTAGACCTAGATTTAGGAAAGACAGAAGGGAACTGGGAAGAATGTCCTTTACTCATACAATCACAGGCTCTGACAGAGGGGTTCTAGCACACAAAGCAGCAAAAACTTATCACATCACTCCTTTCTGCTCCAGTTTACAGTCCAGAATATTAGTTTAAGCCACAGGTGAAATGTCTTAAACAACAGCTATTTGCTACTTTGAACATTAGTAAGAACCTTGACCTTCAAGCTGTCTTTGCTACCAAAGCCGACACTTTGTGTTTGAAATCATATTCCAAGCTAATGACAAAAAGTTAAATATTTTCCCTGTTCCACACAGATATAATGACTCACTACTCAAACAAGATGAAGAATGACCAAACAGAAAGTACTAAAATGGTATGGCCATAGGACTGCATGTGGTTTTACAGAGAAAAAAAAAGTGTTAGTGAGAGGTGTCAAATAATTATATCCATTATATCTCTTCAGGAATAAATAAGGTCAGTCTTGCCAGGGCAAAGAATATTTTTAGTTTTCCTACAGGGTCATCTAAAGGAAGAAAACTGAAAAAAATCCTTGGGGTAAACATGAACTTTGGGTCTCAGAGGAGAAAGGTGAATTTTGCTGAGTTATTTTTGACTAAAGTAAAAGATAAAAATATCTAGGTAGACAATTAACAAAGCTCAAAGCAACTCAATGCTAAATAAGAAATTAGTCTATTTTATGGCACTGTGTAATTTATAAGACCTGTATTAAAGGCACATTTAACATATGAAGTACAATTATCTTGCCTCCAAAAAAAAGTAAAAAGATAGCCGTCTGCTTTTCTAAATTCAAGAGATTCCCAGAAATGAAAATGCCATTACAAACATCCTTATGTTACAAACAGAAATGAAGTTTGACATTTGGGACTTAGYTGCAGACTATATTAAAGCATTTGTCTTACCTCTAGGAAATTTAGTTCAAAATTTTGGCTTGGTCAACTTGCAGTTAGGCATGGAGAGAAGATGCACCAAGGACACAAATAGGATAGACTAATAACTGACTTAGTCTCTTCGGCAATCCTTGCTAAAGAGATGTTCAGGACATGAACAGATGCAAAATGGGACACTGCCTCAGCAGAATAGCATGAGGAAAGCAGCAGGAATATGTTTGATATACCACACCGAATCAAATTTCTCAAAGAACAAGATCAAAAGAATTAAAATAGATCCTAGACTTGTTTGTTCTAGGTCTCATCAGAAGCCATATACAGYCCATTATAAAAACTAAACTTCAGACACTGTCATGAAGTTTTCAGGACCTATTATGCCATCAGACTAATTGTGTTTTGAAATAACTGGGTTCCTTTTAGGAAGGGTCTTACTGTATTTTCAGCTCTTGTTAGACAGAGAAGGTCACTGACCATTACAAAACAAAATAAATCTTTTGTATTTGTAATTGGGCCAGGGTAGGGTAAACATTGTGCAGCTGTGCTTAAGTGTGCCTCGCACTTCCCCTGTAATCTGTACATGTGGAGTACTTCAGTAATGCAGTAGGAAAATATTTGCTAGCTGCTCTAAGATGATATAATTGTTCCCTGCCAAGGCTGTCAGCTCAGTGCATTGCCAAATGAAGAAAAAGACAACTAAGACATTCCGCAATGGCAGGTGTCCAAAAGAGTCCACAACATTTCTCATTTATACAGAGGCCGTGGTTAAAATRAAATGCATTAGGATTACAGAGTCATGGTAAAGTAGTCTCATTGCTAAGACAAACTAGCAGAGCTTTACTTCTATGCACAAAAAACAACTGCTGTTTTAAATATGACACATCTGAGGTGTGCTTGTTTTCAGAAACCTGTCTGGCTATAGAAAATACAGTTTTAAAAAGTTCTTCGCAAAAATCTGAAAAATGCCATTTACTTTAACATATAACCCTAAGCACAGTACTAGCTTGCAACCCTGAAGGCTGAAGTGCTGTTTATTCACAGATTAAAACCAGCAGGTGCATAAGTGCTGCAAAATTCCCAGCATGGCATTGCTCCCACATTTCCATCAGAGGGACCCTGCCGGGAGGCATCGGACAACGGCTCCAACCGTGGCGTCTTCTGGATGCAGCTGTGCCGACCGAGGAGCATGCTGCCAGCAGCTTTTCCCAGGCGAGCCATTACCCCTCTCCTGCTGGAGGCTATCGCTTCCGCAGAGCGAGGAGCTCAGCTGATCGACGTCATCACTCCTTGACTACTTTCACTGAAAACAAGTAAGCTTAAACTAGGTTAGTTTAAATAAGGGGTCTTTGCTAACTCATGGAAATTTGACTGCAGCACCTTGGGGAACATGTACACAAGCAAGCCAGAGAGCAAGTCTGCAAGACACCGACCAGCAGAGCAGCTCCTTCCAGGGAGCAGCTGCTGCTACGTGGTGGCACATCCACAGCCCGAGACTCTCTGCTTGCCCATTTTGGTTTGGGCTGGTGCAGAACCATCAACACAGGTATCTACTGTCGTGGTAATCCATGTGATCTGCGCTTGCACTGAGTTATTAATTTATTTTGCTACATATCGCAACAGGGCAACAATAAACCAGAGTGGAAATCTAAATACATAGCAAGAATAAGTGAATACAAACACTTCTGCAGTCTTCAAACCATCTTACCTACTGAAGATTGTTTAAGATTCATGTCTCTGAGGCAAACTAGGCATGTGAGAAAACATCAATAGAAATGAATATATCTATTTCAGTGGATTCTAATATAGCCACATATAAACACTAATGATCATTCCTATACAGTGATAATTTGCTATAACAAAACCTGCACATGCAATGACGACTCTAAATTATGGATTTTTTGCACACTTTAAGATACAATCATAACCAATGCAACAAAGATCTCCATTTTGCTTTAGTATCCTGCACAAGCAAACTCAATTTGAGAAGGGTCTGAAAGTTTCCTCAAAAGTTCTGTTAAAGACAAAAATACTTAGTTCCAGTCTGATCAAATTTTTACCACAGTTCTTGTAATGCAAAAAGTTAAAGCAGTAGCATGGTACTTCTGCGCTTGCCCCTGAAGAAATAGCCGAGTCTTTGGTGTGAATATTTGATTGTCATTTTCTTTCCCGTGCCAGCTCCTGGAGTATCTGCACAGTGACTTTTAGTGGAGATGAATCCAGTACCGCACTGCTGCCCCTTCCAAACAAAACTAATATTTAAACCATGAAAAGGCGCAGTGCTCAGAAGAAGGAACCTGATACAAGTTTGGGCTGAAACATTTTGTAAATATCTTTGGACAGTTACAGCTTATAAGTAAGACATTTTGCATGTAGATATTAATGATACTGATAACATTATAATAAATTGTTTTAATAGACCCTTGATTAGAAGTCTCCATAAGTGTTCAGAAAGCCCGTAGTAAAACATGTCTAGTGTCCTTAGTAATGATACATTATGTTATTTTATTAAGCACTCACAGAAACAAAACAGTTCCTCTTTGAGCATTTCCAGAAATTCCCAGAGTTTGCAGGTGTGAAAGATATTACTGCAGAAACTCACTACGATTGCAATTAACGCTCTTTCTCCCTCTCCCTTTGCCTTTTAAACAAATGAGGAAGTCATTTGCAGTCGCAAATGAGGAAGTATATTGCAGTCGCACATTAACATAAACATACTACCAAAATTCTTACCTCAGATAATTTTGAGTTTTCATAGTATATACCTTGCACTAAGTCACCAATAGCACTTGATATGAGTTCCACAACCTGTAAAAGAGAAAGAAAGAAAAAGAACTTACATCTTTAATTACCACCAAATTTACTAACAAAGCTACTGCTAGATTTCCAGAGAGCATAAATGGTTCACTGACTTTCATTGCAGAAGGCGAACTATGAAAGGCTGCAGGAGTCACCAGGATATTTTCTAGCACAAGCATGAGGAAGAAGCGGATCCTGTCTCCTTACTAGAACCTCCACTAAAGTATTTCTTCTATCTAAGTTTTAAGTTAAAATAAATGAAAAACAAGATTATTATTATTTTTTTTTTAGTGTGAACTATGGAGTGTATTCTCAGAAGGATATCCAGAGAGCTAATAAATCCCAGTTCATGAACATGAGACAGCACCTCATCTGGGTTTTCTGTTTTGTTTCGTTTTTTTTCTGCCAAGTAAATACTTCACAACACCTCTTGTTGGGAGCTGTTAAAATTCTAATCTTTGTGGCTAATATGGGAAAGTCAGACTCCATAGAAAGGTAACCTTTCAAATGTGATCATCTGGTATTCGAGTGTTCTGGGAATGCACTGTGGATGTATTTAGTGCATGGCCTGAGGCTCAGCTGTACCACATACACTGGAAGTCTGCAGCATGGGAATGTATAAATCAGATTTATCAATCTGTATTATCTTCAGGGTTCAGACTTTTTATTTTATTCAAGCGAAGCCTAAAAATCTGAACTTGATCCAGAATGTAAAACAAGCATTCCACGGTCTCACTGGAACTACCGTACAATTTAGAGCCGTGCACATGAACTGTCTTAATTGGAACAAAATACTCAGATTTATTGTAAAATTAAATGCAGCCATTTCAAATAAGCACACCTTAAGGCTACCCCTTCAGTTGCTCAGAAAGTTTTAATTTCTTGAATGTTTAATTTCCTATGCATATGATTCTATATCTGATTCCCCTTTTTGCTTCCTAAAAATTCAGCCTAGTTCTTATTGAATTAAAAGATTTAGTTTCAATTTTTATCATTCTTGTAACTGAAGACAAAAAGTGAAATGATAAAACCCCTAATAGAAAGATATTTTAACATATAGGCATATTTAATTTGATAATAAAAACACATTTGTATGCTAGTTTGAAGTACTAGCAGAAAGTTTTTTTTTTTTAAACACTGGTTCATATACATATTCATATACACAGAACAAGCGCTAACTTTAGAAATGGTGCTGATTAAAAGTCATGTTTTTTCTTGCAATGCATATGGGTTAATTTGCAAGACCTATAAAAACAGCCTAAAAAAAATCATGTTGCCCTTTAGGAAACCAGATACCTAAGAAATATTGTAGCAATATGAGCTGCAGAGGAACTGGAAGGACAATGATCCTACAGTGTTACCAGATGTGTTGAGTTATTTAAGTGGGGAACAGAGAAAATGAGTGGCTTTTTTTTTTTTTTTTTTTAAACGGTATCAGATAAGCCCTATTCCCAAATCCAGGAGGACTGGGTATCGCCAATAGGTCTATGAAAGTCTGTAACTAAATGCCCAGGATCAGATTGTATTACAGTTTATACAAGCAACATCCCAAGATTCTTCTGATGGCGAGGACACATAATACAGATCAATCACTCACTAAAAAATGTTATGGTTTGTGAAATGGTCTGAGCTCGGAGACCTACACTGGTAATACGAAGAGGAATTTACAAAGACACTGAGTCCTACTCTAAATGTCAAAGTGATAGTATGAACTTTTAACAATGCATCTGGCTGTGGATAACGAACTTTTCCTCTCTTTCCTGAAACTCTAGACTGAGCAGGACCCTGTTTTGGGGTTTCTTTTTTCCTTCTCTCCTCTCTCTTTTTAGTGCAACTCTACTCTCAAAGCAATTTTAACTGACTTAAAACAATCTCAGTGAAAACATTTGTGAAAAATTGTACCTCTTCCTCTTATAGTTTATAATACCTCTTAGGAGAATACACATACTCCTTAGAAGTCACACATTAAATACCATTAGGCCTTTAGCTATATATTGAGCACTACATGTTAGTAAGAATTTAATATTAATATTACCTCCCCTCTTTCCAAAGTTCTTAAAGCTCTCCTTTTTAAATTATTTTCCTAAGGTAAAGTGCAAGGCTGTACAGATCCCTACAAGGAATGAAATTCCAGTTTCAAGAGCACAATGGGATGCTTGCATGAGGCCCCGTTACTTTGTCAGCCCTTAATCCGATCTGTGAAAAGCATCTGCAGCATACCATCTGCGGCCTGGGGTTCTGGATGCTAGGGAAAGCCATGAAAAATGAGGAAACCGCTTATTTTTCCTATGTCCCAAACTGACTTTGAGGTGGAGAAAAAGCGTTACAGATTCAGTAGCATTCATGCAGTCAGTGATATACTAACTAGTTCTTGCACAGTACTTTCCATCAGTAAAGCTGAAAGCAATCAACATCCAGCGTAAAATTTATTTCTTCCTGCATTGTATAAGGAAGGAACAGAGACAGGGAATTGGTTTCCCCAAGACCATGCAGCATGCCAATAAAAGAGAGCAGGAACAGCATCCAAGTCTTCCCCGTTCCCATCGGTGCCTTCTGCCTCACCATGGCCCTGCTCTACTCACTGACATTTCTGAGATGCAAGTTTGAAGAGTAGGAAAGACAGATAAAAATCATACACACCAAACTGATTCTCTTTTCTTCTCATTTGAAGGAGGAGCTCCATTTCAAACGAGCACAAAGACTGGTAAAGGGAAGTAAGGACTGCCAGAATCAGTTGGTGCTGCAAAACAGCAGCACCTCTAGAGAGACCAAAGACTGCCTACTCATAATGTCGCCTTTCTCCATTCCTTTTCACTCCTCAACACATTTTTGAGAACGCTGGTCCCCCCTTGGGTACTAAAGATGAGCAGGAGTAACTTCCTATTGAAAGGAAACAAATTTCCATTCTATTTTTCATTCTTCACTCTGCATCAGGATCTTCCAAATGGTGTGGACTCTGGAAAGGTCAGCAGACCTAGCACCATCCTAGGGGCTGCTCTGTTACTTGCAAGTGACAAGAAAAAGTGCACGTAATTTCACACCCTTTAAGCACATGTTTTGTGACAGTTCTGCTAGTTTTTTTCTTTTTTCTTTTTACTTACTACTTCAATGCATTTTGTATAGATGTGATCTCTGTCACATCTATAGCTCTGTCTGTAAGAAATAGCCATGTATTTTAATTAAAGTCAAAAATTTTAACAAGAAAGACTGAAGGGAATTCATGGACTGTACAACACTTAGGTAAGACCAGGACATTTTCTTCTAAGTTATAAGATATGATTTCTGTTCCTTCAAGAACAGTAAAAAAAATTGACTCTGGACCACTTTCATCCTTCATAAGAGCCCTAAACCTCAGGGTACTGGAAAAAAGGGAGACATTACTACCATCAGTTTAGCAACTCAAGCACTTTGTCTTTGAAATATTTTTGTATTTACTTGTCTTTGAAATATGTTTATTTTTTAAGTTTACTGGAACATAACTCTGAATATATATATATTTTCCTATTTTTCCTTTTTTTTCCTTTTTTTTTTTTTTTTAATTCAGCAGCTGAACTGGCATTGATTACACAGACTGCGCTACTTAGGACTACCAGTACAGTATCTCTACTGGATATTTTCAAGTGGAATGGCAGGGAAAGGATGGAGCTTTTGTGGGGATACGGGAAACAGCAACAGGAAGAACACAGCAATAGATATATCTTTGTTCCTTCAAGATTTCAGTTTGACAAACTTCCTTGGCTTTGCCAAACTCCTTTCAGGAAGGATCACAAGTAATCCCCTTTCATAGTTTTCCTCTTTTTATCTCTTTGGGGTGCTGGTCTTCAAACAACATTCCTTCCTCGGGCATCTGCCGCGGCAGACTCTACCCCTTGCTGCTGATGCATAGGCTTAAAAAAGTAGCAAGTCTTCTGCATACAAACGAAAAAAAATTACACGGTCAGGAAGCATTCAACACACAAATAAAAGTGGCTTCAACTTATATTCATCTTTTTTTTTTTTCCCCTCTCTCCAAAACTGTTAACTTTTAGAAACATTTCCACACTTGAAAATATCATAAAAGCTCTTAAAAGCAAATATTCTCTTGTATGTATTCTCTTTTATGACACAAAAACTTTGCATAACTAGGAAGCTAAAGATAAAACTCACTAAACAGATGAAATTGGATTTTGATTTTCCAATACCATCCAAAAAAAGTGAGCAAAACCTCTAAAGAGGGCCAAGAATACTGGAATTCTTTTCTRGTAATCTCCTCAATCCTAATTAGTCACACAGGTGAAGAAATACACCAGCCTATAGAAAAAAAAAAATTAACATTATGTTGAGTGCATCCTATTGGATTTACTATTTTAAATCATCTYGATCTTTACTATTTTTTAAAGCTGTCCCTCTCAAGTTGAAACACACAAAAAGACAAGCAATTTGCTTTCTAGCAATTTTTTTTTAATGCTCTTGGAAAACAAATTTATGGTTTTCTTCATTCTATAATGATGAACACAGCAAAATACAAGGTGCAATGTAAACACATCACCCAAATCCATGATTTGATAAAAAACACTTCCTAGCCATAAAAATCATTGAAAATAATCATCAGCAGTCAATTCAAATATTGTTAATATTTTCAAATACTTTAAGGTCAGTCTACCTTAGGGATTTTTACCAGTGTTAAGTTACCCCTTTTATGTTGATGCAACATTATCCACAGAAAGGATTTTCACTACTAGAAAGACCTTTATTGCAAAATTCAGCCATTTTTCTTAATGATAAACAACAGAAGAAATATTGTTTTCACTTGTCTACCGCCACATGGTTCCATACACAGTGTATTAATATCTTTGCAGACCCAATGCAACAGATCCTTGCACTGAAGCACTCAACTAACTGTTGATGAATGACTCAGGCTGGAGAAGCATGTGATTTCTTCAGTTTGACACTTTTGGAAAGGGTTAACTATTTCATTGCTCATCTTAGAAATCAAAGAGTGAATAAAAAAAGGTCCATAACTACAGGGCTCTGTTGCTACAAGACTGTCCCCATCACTAAACAATGCAAGACAGCATGGTAAAAACACTATTTTCATCCATGCTGGTATAGACAACCATTAAATTCTGCTATGTTCACAAACAAATTGTGGATTAAACTGACTAAAAAAACCCTGATCAGCCCTGAGTTGACAGAAATGATACCTATATGGGGTATTAACTATTTTGCATAGACCGTGTCTGGACCACGAGTAGCAGTAATCGGACTCTAGACTCAAAGTGAAATGCTGCTGAATCTCAAACTGCTGATAGTCAACACCGGTTCCAGTCAATCCAAAGATTTAGCCTCCTTGAGAGCCAACAGGATGTCAAATACCTCAGCGTTCTGTTTAAAATACAATTAGTTCATCCTCAAAATCACATCATTTATCTTTTTATGCACCATACTATATTATTGCATTGAAGCCATTCCAGGCGTAAAGAGACTTCCATTAAAATTTGACCCTGGGAAGCTTAGTTTTAAAGACTAGCTTTACTGCAGTGCAAAAAGAGGGGATGATACATAATCTATCACACTGTTTACAAGACACATGTATTTTAACCTTTCCTAGYAGTACTAGCAGCTGTTTTAGGAGGACCACAGCTGACTCTGCATAAACACATCTGCAGCACTAGTAACACTAAGGTTTTTCTCTTTGAAATAATAAAATAAAATTGACGTCTCAAAGCAGTTGCCAAATATTCTCTTAGGGAAGGAYAAATGTTAGTGTATGCACTGAAACAGATTTCCCTTCTATGAATAGCTAAGTTCTTGGGAGACAAAAAAAGGCCATTGAGACAGATTTTAGATTCTTATCAATGTTGCTAAAAGTTTTGAATTGCAACTGAGTCATCACAAAAATCTAATTTCACTTTTAAAAAGTGTATTCTCTGCAAAACTTGTACTCCAGGTGGATAGCCAACTAATCACAGTCACCTCAAGTTCTTCTGCAAAATTATTGCATGTGTTGTCAAGCAAGCATGGAAGACCCCACCTGGGACCAAAATCCCATAGACCTGGGTGTTATAGTGAGTTCCCACTCAGAAAAGGCTGTTTGAGATAATATTGTTCAAGACAAGGTTCCACTACAAACAGATCTGGTTGCTTTTTACCCTATTTTTCACTCTTAATGTGAATCTTTTATTCTATTCAAGCAACAGACTTTAAACAAAGCTAAGAAAACAGAACTTGTGACCTTACACTGCTTGAGCTATTAGAAAAAATGAAGTTGACATACAGATATTTCTCACTGAAGACACTACTTTCAGCAACTTTATGAAAATCCATTTGGTTTTCATTATCTGTATATGAGCTAATGCTATTTAGCAATGAAATTCCCCTTGATGATTATTCATGGCTGTAAAAGAAAGGGCTGTAGTGAATATTCACGCTTTAAGAAATACAGACAGTGGCAATATCTGTTCTAAGTAGGTGGTGAATGAAGCAGCAGAACCGCTGGCTTCTTGAGAGTCCTTTCTAACAGTGCGTCTCACACAAAATAAAGCATCACATACCCACGAGTTTATTACTTTAATTTCTTGGAAGAAATGTTAGTTTCTTTTGAATACCCATTTCCCACATTTCCTGGCAGAGATCAACATCCTAGACAGTGTTTCTTGTTAACATTTAAGGAAACTTCAAACACAGATACTTTTTAATGTTTCCTTCAAATCTTCAAAAGGCAAGTTCTGTTTTGAAAGTGTTTTTTTTTCCTTTTCTGTTTTTTTTAATGAGAACCCTTCTTCCATAATTTGACCTTAACATCCAAATAATGGATATATATACATATGGCCAAGCATCCAAGACTCCTAGGTCACCTGTCTTCACCTCTAGATTACTTATTGCCAACTCAGTGTCATATGGACATACGCACAGTAGGAAACAACAGAGCGACAGACACTACTACCTCAGCTATCCAGAACCAATAGTCTGAGAACTTGGATGATGCCTGACTTCCCTCTCAAAAAATCAGCTCTTTCTTCAGTTTCTTCAAATTAGTTCTCACAGTCTTCTTCATTGATACTCAAGAGTCATCTCTAAAAAGCTCTCTCTGTCCTTCATATACAGATAGCATGTTACTATTTTCTAGACTATTCTGTTAATTAAAATGAGGCACACTGTGGTTCTACCAGAAAAATAACTACTTAACCATGTGTTAGAGGTAGCTGGATGGTTTACCTCTGAGGAGGACCATATTTATCCAAAAAAGTGACAGGTATTCAGTTGAGGAAGTCAAGCAGTAAACACTGACTACTGGGCAGACCAGAGAAGCAGAAAGATGCATCCAATTGCTACTGTGAGGAAAGCAAATTTAGATGCACATTTACGAAACTGTTAGAGAGATGATTCAGAAGTAAGAATATTGAATGGACTTTGTGCACATCAGTATGAAAATCCTAGGCAGCCTATTGAAAATGCATCAGAACCTGGTGGGTAACTTTTCCCTGAGACTCTCACTTGCTTAGTCAACGTAGTATTGAGGCAGAAACGCAGACACTTACAATTCTGCTCTTGATAGCTCCATGCCTCAGTGCTTTCAAAGTATCCTTGCAATAGAGAAGAGCTACAGCCTTAGACTTGATGATTCACAGTGATAGATATGACTAGGTATTTTCGTACCGGTCTCAATCTCACTCCTTCCACATTTCTGCAGTCATTCTACAAGGCACTGGGTATAGTCATACATGCCCATATGGGCAGTGGTACGAAGCTCTCATTTTTTGAAACCTTTTCCTAATTTTTCATGCAGAAGTGGGAGTTAAAACAAATACACACGCACCCAGATTGAAATCTAAATATAAAATTTTCCAGCAGCGCTGTGGTCAAGAATCACAGAAAACTACATTCTTTCAACACAGAGCTAGCAAAACTAACCCCAGCGGAGTCCAGCTTGAGGAAAGTCTAACATAAGTATTAGCATTAAAAACCAGTAGAGGTGCAGAAGGGCAGTATGGTAAAGAAAAGACCTATATGTGGAACGTACCAATTAGGATTCAAAGCTAGGTAGCTGCAATCTTAAAAACAATGTTCACTGCAACACAACAGAAATCTTTTACTGGTAGTCAAAAACAAGACTGTTTCTAACCTCTTACCACAGTTACAGATTCATTCTAATTTTTAAAATTTCGGTTAAGAGAAAACAAGCTGTGTCACCCAATCTTCCCATTTCATTTCTCCAAAAAATTACTTTCCAAACATATAACCAAAGCTATTAAAGTAATGAAATTATACAAGTATTTAATTATATCAGCAGTTATAGATAACAAAAGTGAAACAGAAAAAAAATCTGTTAAAGATTAAAAAAAAGAGCTCAGGGATTACTTCAGGGGCTATAAATTTGCTACTTGAAAACAAGGGCAACTGATACACCTGCTAAAGGAACCATTCCACTGACACAGGCATGGAAAGGCACAAAGCACTAATTAGGAGATTCACGAGCATCACTCTACAACTTTATCATCATCATGAGCACTCATCTTTAATGATAACAGAAATGCTAGACAAAGAATTTTTAAGGCAGCATTATGGGAAAAAATTAGACAGATTAACAAGTACTGTTTCCAGCAGATAGATTCTATCTTTTATCTCTAACATGCAGGATTTTTTTCCCCTAAATGCTTAACCRCTTTTATTAACTATTATAAAGTGTGTCTTTTTGCTACTAAAACAACTTTATATCACTGTAAACAAACCATCACTAAAGAAATATTTTAATTAAAAATTCAATCTTGAGAATACAGGGAAGAAAAAGATTCTTCTCTCCCTTAAGTGGATATAAAGTTTCTTTTATAATCTGTTTTTGTTGTTCTTAAGGCAGATCAAAACACCAAATTCATCTTTCAGAAGTGGATGGTACTTAGCAAATTTTGGTGCACCCTAAGAACAATTATTAAAACCAATAACAGTTTATAAGTTGATTTGTAATAATGATGATGCTCATGATGACACAATAATGATAATCTCAACACTGAAAACACGTGTTTGCATTCTTCAATAAAATCTGTTAAATTGGATGCTAATATTAAGTACATAGCAGTAATCGAATGATAAAGTAGTTCAGAAATACTCCAGTCACCTCCAATTGTAGTCTTACAAATCTATAAAATTCAAATTTAAAAAGATAAGACTTCAGGGGAAAAAATCCAAATATTTTAAGATACAGAGCTGCTTGTTTAGGGTTGCCCAAACAAGACTTTTATTGTATAATGACACATAATCACGACTATGTTCTCTTATGTCATCCCAAATTAAGTTAAAGGTGCAAAACCTACTACCTTTCTTCCTTGGTTTTGTTCTCCTTCATTGCCCAGATAGAATTGCTTGCATTCCTTGACCGTACTTTTCCATAAATAAGTTTAGAGCTCTTCAACCTTATCTGTAACTTTTAGTAGTGCCTGGTTTTGAGACACACCTCTGTGACTTTTTAAAATACTAAATTAGAATAAAAACCTTCAGCAATGTAAAAACTAATCTACTCCCTGTGCAGCCCAGTGTGTTGCCAAACAGCGGCTCTGAGGAAGGTACTTAAGATCTACCGCAAGATGGACCCGCTAACTTACTTTGCTTTCAGAAAAACTCTTTATCCTGCTCCACAACAAAATTCTTGGAGGGTTGGTTTTGTTTGTTTGCTCTTTCTCTCCAGAACTCAACTTTACTATCAAACTTTATATCTTGCACAAAGACACTGGTCCGATACAGATCTGATACAGGTATTACATTTCTTAAAGGGCATTTTAAAATTAAAACCGTTAAGTTTGTCAATTCTCAGAAACGTCACTTTAGATCAAAAGAGCAACTGGTGCGTTTCCTGAAAGGGGCTACTCTGTATCCTTCACTCATCAGGAAAATGACCAACTCCCTCAGGTTCAAAACTGCGCCTTCACTAAAGGACCACGTAAGCAGAAAGCACAGTTCAAAGCAGTTCTTTCATGAAGCGCAGTGTATGTTCAGACTGTTGCAATGGGAAGATTTACATGCATAACTTGTTAACGTTTATGCAAACACAAGGCCTATTTTGTAAACAACATATTTGTGCCTTTAGGAATACATAAAGTTAACATACGGAAATGCATCCACTATATAAGTACTGCATCTGTGCTACTGTTTATTTATAAACAAATAATGCCTAATAAAACAATGCTCTATAACGTGGTCTTCTGGCAGAGCTCTGCCTCGACAGACAGGATCCTTCAACTCAATTCCAAGCATTGAGGCTGCCGACTTTCAAGTGCTTCAGTACTCAGTTTAATCATTCAAATAAGAGATCATTGAATCATAGTGGAAAAAACAGAGTCATTATTAAGATTTCAGTACAAACTCTGAAGAACACTAGCATTAGATGTACTTACAGGTTTTTAGTTTAGGGTTTTCCCTCCACACACACTGTTTTGGTTTCTTTTTACTTTGTGTGTGTGTGTTTTTTTTTTTTTTTTTTTTTTACACTACTAATGGATATGCCTTCATATCAGTTTATACAGTTACAAGCAATGCATTTACATATTATTTTAGCATATTCTTTAGTTTTCAACATATTACAGCGTGCATTGCACTAAAATGCATCATTTCATCCCCTGAAGTTTTATGTATCACTGTCTCCAGACCATGGGAACATCAAAACTGCTCCCAAACACATCTTTAATGCACCCTCTCTACAGTTATATAAGACAGCTGATGATTCAGGTGCTCCAGGAAGCTGCAACTTTAATGCTTCAACAGGTTTCTTTTAATTCATCTGTGACATACCCAGAAAAAGCTCATTCTTTGCAGAAGCCAACATCCTGGTCAACATTCACACCTCACTTGTTTTAAAACAACTTCTGCATTGCATTCCTGGTTGACAAGAGAGACTGAGGTGAGAAAAATCCCAATTAATGCTTGTTACTTTTGCTATGTTCACATGCCACTCAAAATTTCTTACAGGGCGGCAAGGTTTCCTTAAGCAGAACTCGGAGACAAAAGTAACTCTTTTTGCTACCAGACTGGAGGAAGCACTTTCGCCAACAAACTTTGCTATGTGCCCGCTAGCAGTTTCATCCCCCCATCCTTGGCCAGGCAGAACAAGGTAACATATATTAAAGATATATCACCTAGGGGAGGGCAACAAAGAACCAACTCCTAAAGGTGTCCTTTTACACTTTGAAAAACTTTTTTTTTTAAAAACATATTTATTTAAAACTATCTATGGCCACATATCCTAGAACATACTTAGAGGTACTTTATTTTGTTTGTTAAACATCAGTTCATTTACTTTTCCTACTCTTCTACACCTACATGTTTACAATGACTTTCACAAGTATCTTATCAAAACCCTCGTACCAAAACACTGCAACCTCAAAAAAGAGAAGTCCTAACAAAAAAACCCCTCATTATCCAATATAAACACACCCCAATCCAATAAATTAGCACATTACCAGGCATTACTGTTTTTTTTATTTAACTAGAAGAAAACAAAGATGCCACTCCTTGTCAAAGGCTACTCATTCCTAAATGCACTGCCAATATACCAACTAATAAAAGACCCCAAACAAATAAAAAACAAATTCCTCTTTGGGCCCATTTCTGTTCTGAAAATTTCTATATTAACAATGTCCAATCTACTGCAGGATACAGTTTTGAAATAAGGTTCTGTCCTTATTATCTTCAAGAACAACATAATTTATCATTGTAGTCAGCAGGCCAAGAAAAGCCACCATCTAAAAATATAAACAAAATAAATAGACAAAGTGATAGAGTTTAAATAAGGTGACCAAAAAGTGAAGATGAATGTACAGAAGAACTGTAAATATGTCATCTGATCTACATACCCCTGCCAAGTTGTAAATGTTTATTAAAGAAATCACTTTCCATTTTACAGTTTTTATTATCTGAGTCAATGCATAACTTTGCCATAATTATAAAAACATAGTGCATCTGTTGCATCTGTTCTGCAGTACTTGATCTTAAGACTCATAATCAGTACCAACTCTGTAATCATAATTAATCTCTTGAAATTTAACAAAATAGAAAATGATAATGCTTTCTTCAGAATTACTGTCCATATTCAAGCAATAAAAATTTAGATGACTTTGCAGTAGCACAAGAGAATTTATTTCACAGGAGGCTGTCCCATTCCTGGATTCCTAACTGACATTTCAAGAAATCCTGAGAAGAAAAAAATTTCTTCTTTTGCAATACACTAGGCAAACACGTGAATGAGAACTATGAGCATTAGTTTAAAAACAAACAAACAAAAAACTGAGCTTTGAATCTTGTTAACATCATTACAGTTACATTCTACAACAGTAGCAAGAGGAGGAAAATTACTACGAATTAACAACAACAATTCCTATATTTAATGTTATTTAAAAATCAAAGTGTTACCTAAGGCAATTACCTTGCAGCCTTTTAATATCTACAGGGAAAAGCCTAAGGGAAAATAATTGACTTTGCTAATTTTACCCTTGGCAATTATAAAATAGCTCTGCATTTCATTATGACTGCAGAATTTCATATCTAATTGTCAGCCCCGGGAGAAGCACAGAGACAAATGTATCATGCACAAGCTTAGACAAGAGTTTAACAGCACAATAAAATTAGCTTGGTAGCAGTGGTTTTGGTTAATATYAAAAACCCCTTCAGTTTAAATTCCTGCCTACACAATAGTTACGCACGTCTATATAGATGTTATAATTTACCATGGTCAGAACCATTCACAGTATAATGCTGCTTACTTCATTAGCCAATCTGTTGAGCTACCAAATGCCAGCAAAAAGTAGTACCATGATTTTTACTTTGTACTTGAAAGAAAACAAAACATTATGAAGAAAAAAGTCACAGTTATTTCACACTGCTGAAAAACAGATGCCAGATTTGAAAATTCCTCTTTTACAAAAGAATAAATACAGTATGTTTAAATCACTGCACCTGTCAAGAGATTTCTATAGCTTGTATTTCAATTTTTCTAACTTTGCTAGTAGGGTTAGACGTATGAAAAAGAATAATTTACTAAGTCAATCAGTTTCCATAATGGCATCCCACTTATCGTATGTAGAAGCTATGAAAGTATTTAGATGTCAGAAAAATGAAAAAAGTGTTAATATGTTTTGGCAGAATTTTCTGACATGCGGTATAATGATTGCTTTAAAAAAAAAAAGAAAGAAAAGGAAAAAAAAAAAGATTTTCTTTGCGTTTGTGCTTCATTTTACTGTAGGCTTGCTTCCTGGCAAGTCTTAAGGGAATGCTGCTGCAATACTTAATGATGTAGTAAATTCAAAGTAATARACGCTACATTTCATGAAAGTTTTCTCTAAGTTGAAACCAAAAATTATATAGTGTTAAATCCTTTGGTCTGTCTTGAGGATCTTATGAAGTACAAAAAACCTAAATATTAATGGATGCAAATCAACAATTGTTAGTAAAATCAATTACAACATATGTTGGTTACGGTATAAAACAATAAAATATTTCACTTTTAATATTTACTACCAGTTCTAATGACTTAACTCACTGTTCCAGCAGATTAACATCTAACTTTGTCTCTTTTCTCCTAAATCTCAGCTCTACCAATGTTACAAAATGACACCACTTTTGAGAGAAACTGTCATACCGATGACAGAAGTATTACACAAATACTCAACTACCATCATAAGCAGCTTAGCATAACCATCTAAATACAATAGACTCATCAAGCTCAGCATTAAAACCATGTCGATTATTGACTATTGTACAAGTGATAAGTATTTCTTTTGCATTAAGACAAGGCAGGAGTCTTCAAACACATAAAAATACTCCTGCAAAGAAACTGTAATCTCTTTTCATTAGAATAGTACGCGAAGCTTTCTAGCCGTACACATAGTTAAGCTTTATAGTAGACTGCATAGGGATGTCGGGGAATCTCCACCATGGGAGGTTTTAAGAACAAGCTCGACAAACATGTCAGGAATGATTTGGTATAGCTGACCCTGTCTGGGGACAGAGGAATGGACTAGAGAGATGATCTCTTAAGGTTTCCGTCAGCCTCATTTTCTAAGATTACATATATACACAGCAATTCATGGGTCATGAAAAATGTTCCTGTAAAGTTTCAAACAGTTTGTCTGAGCAGTTGGATCGTAGCTGTCCTTTAAAGGCCAGTACATTCTTGTTTATAAGGTAATCCAATACTCAAAGGTGTCCAGGTGCCTAATAAAATAATTTTATTAAGAGCAATAAGTCACCTGAGAACTGTGTAGACCAGGAAGCGAAGCCTCTTCCCCCAAGAATTCTCCAAGACAGACAAACCATTTTTCCTTTCACAAGGTGCAAGGTATAACAGTAAGAAAGCAAACATGTCTTCAACCGGCARTCTGCCGGAGGTGGTGTACTCCAACATGTCATAAGGATGCCACAGCACACAGTTTTAAATTCACCAACCTGTCCGCTCATGCATTGCTATCTATGGCTGCACTGCTTCGGAATATACACCAAAAGCCTCAGCACAGTAATTCTATCATATAATCGCAAACATGTCCACAGCAGCATCCAGCCAATTCAACTGTAGCTATAACACAACAATGCTAAMTTTTAAAGGATGTTCCATACGTATATACACACACACACACACACCATAACTATGCTTATTTCATTTTTTTAAGGACCTCTCTTTCTGATGATTCACTAATAGTTACTTGCTTTGTCAGTAGAAGAATTTTTCTTCTTTTTTTACCTTGGTATTCTGCAACTGAGCAAGGCTTGTGCAAGCATTTGCTAGAAGAAAATCTCCACTCAAAACAGCCATTTTGTTTCCAAACTGCATATCCTTCAGTGGGCCATCACAGGACTTCAGCTCACCAATATTTACTATGCCACGATGCACCAGAAAGGCAGTGTGGATCAATTCTGTAATCTCGGCCAGACTTCTTTGACTGAAAGCAAACAAAAAAATACCATTTAGTTTTGAAGCTATGAAAAAAAAAATACAGATTCTTAGGAAAAAAGCACAAGTAATGCTAGGTGCTAAACAGGTATTTTACAATTTACCATGTAGCTCTTCTAGTTACTTCTAGAAGCCACAGCATGGAAGCATTAAGCAGAGAACCACCACATCGTGTCATGAGTGTTTCCAGGTAAGCTGCTGATACCACAGGCTCCATTTGGAAAAATTCTGCCCTTTGTTTGAATTCTTTAGCAAAAAAAGAGACCTAATCAATACAGTCCTTGTGGCAGCTTTTTTTGTTTGTTTGCTTCTTCTTTTAGAGGCTTGAGGGACAATGACATGAAGAAAATGTCAAGCAGAAAGTACTGAGGGGAACGAACAAAGAGGAGACTGGCAGGGGATTCACGAGCAAGCTAACCTCAACACCCTAAGAATGCCGCAGTAAACAATGGTTCAAATTAGAGTTAAATTAATAACAGGATCCCTCACAGTTCAATAAYATGGGGGTTGGGAGCAGGAGAGGAGCAGCAGTTCAACATTTCAAAACCGTGCACTAGTGACATTTCACTAAGTTGCTTTAGTCGGTAGATGCAACGGTGCTTGTCCAGCATGGTAGCAAATGAAATTGTATTTGCACAGGTTTACAAATCAATTTCTTAGCCCAAGACACAACGTGGTATGTTCTGAATTCAGGCATTTCAAATCCTTGTGGCAAAAAAAGAAAAAAAAAAGAAAAAAAACCCGTATTTTCATTTTCTGAGATGAGGCTTGCCTTTTATTTATTTTTATTTTTGGAAAAGGTATGAAAACAGTGATGCAATATAGCCCTCTTGTTCCCCTACCCACCAGTTCAATTTTGTAGCCCCAGACAGCTGGTGAGTGTCGCTCCAAGAAGCCCAGACACCTCACCTTAGCCCAGAACTATGATAGTGGGATAAACAGGCATAATAATCAAGCAGATGCAAGGGGAGGGAGGAAACAGCAACACACTGAAGCATCTTGTTCATGCCACAAAGCTAGATGTACATAGGCACATTCGCATTTTTTCCGATTCATGCAGTTCCCTTTGTCACAGAGACTTCACACACAAGCAAAAACGCAATGTATGTCCTCAACTAGTCAGATGACTAAAGCCTTAAAGCTCAAATTAAATCACAGTCTAGTATAGAGGCACATTATGCTCCTTGTGCTTATTCAAAAGTGGCCAAGCACTGATTTATTGAGCAATTGGACTGCTCCATCAATTCACATACACATATACCTGCTGATACGTGCTCAGGTTAGGTTCTGCCTTGGTGTCTGCATAGTATTGATTACTTAATAGTGTTTCCTCTGGATAGCGCAGATGTGATGTACCAGGCCCAGATGATATTAATTTAAACTAATCTTCTGCCCTGAATATATCTGAGATGCAAAGAGCCCCAGCAGTAACTGTTTCGGGCCAGTGACCTGCTCCAAAGAGCTGGTAGAGCCACACAGCCTAGGAAAGCACTCAAAAGGTAGACAAATTGGGGGGAAGAGGAGAAACAGGAGTTCCCAATATTTTGTCATGCATGCGCGCACATGTACACACAAAATTAAGTTGTTTTAAAGGCTGACTTTATAATTCACAATTTTTGCTTCATGCACAGAAAAACAATCCGAAAACAAAAGCAGCCAGGCATTCTCCATTTAGACAACAAAATGGAAGGCTGATGCTGTTTTTCAGAGACAAGGGAGAAACTCGTACAATCTACGTCTGCAGCATGGTACTGTATTCTTTCTTGGCTTGGACCTAACAAAGGGTTAACAAAAATTTCCAGCTCAGAGAAAAAGACTAACAAGACATCCCGATGCTCCTGCTGTCATTGCCAGGGCAGCCCTTGGAGGAAAYGTCCGTATCAATCCCGTTTATCAGATGGACAGCTGATCAACATTAAACAGACTTGCTCTGGGCAGACTGAGCTGAGCTACCTGTGCTGAATAGCAATGAGAGCCCTCTGCGCCTGGCAGCCGTGTGCTGCCACTGCTGCCTGCTGCAGATCCCGGGATATACAGGGATCCCTAGTGATGAGCACATAAAGCCGCAGCGAACTCAAGTGACGGCTCATTTCCCCCAGCTGAAAGCAGACATTAATATCCTGAGGAGATCAGGTCCGCCTCTGCGACCCCCAACTACTGAAGCAAAACAACGACTGCCCTATTTCTTCATTTAATAAGCTTTTAATGAAGGAAATCAAAATCCCCTCTTTGACTTCAGCATAGCTCTTCATGAAAAGGTCACACAAATACATCAGTGTCATGCTTTCCAAATGCTCAGGATCTGGATGCTTTCACTTCATTTTTTATAATCCGTTTGTTCTCCGAATAGTATTAGTATTATGTGTGCTAACGGGAGAACCATACCAGACAGATAATCTGTGTCTAATTCTGCTCGCATATATTGCTCTTCTACCCCCTCTCTCTAGCAGAGCAAAAACATGAAGAACCAAAGCTACGGTAGAAATCCTAGGCAAGATATTTCATAGACAAGCTCAGGAAGTGTGGTTTAGATGAGCGGACAGTGAGGTGGACTGAGAACTGGCTGAATGGCAGAGCTCAGAGAGTTGTGATCAGYGGSRCAGAGTCTAGTTGGAGGCCTGYAGCTAGCGGTGTCCCCCARGGGTCAGTACTGGGTCCAGTCTTGTTCAGCTTATTCATCAGTGACCTGGATGAAGGSACAGAGTGCACACTCAGCAAGTTTGCCGACGATACAAAACTGGGAGGAGTGGYGGATACACCAGAGGGCTGTGCTGCCATTCAGAGAGACCTGGAGAGGTGGGCGGAGAGGAACCTCATGAAGTTCAACAAAGGCAARTGCAGGGTCCTGCACCTGGGGAGGAATAATCCTTGGCACCAGTACAGGCTGGGGGTTGACCTGCTGGAAAGCAGCTCTGCTGAGAAGGACCTGGGAGTGCTGGTGGACACCAAGTTAAACATGAGCCAGCAATGTGCCCTTGTGGCCAAGAAGGCCAATGGTATCCTGGGCTGCATCAGGAAGAGTGTTGCCAGCAGGTCGAGGGAGGTGATCCTCCCCCTCTACTCWGCCCTGGTGAGGCCACATCTGGAGTACTGYGTCCAGTTCTGGGCTCCCCAGTACAAGAGGGATGTGGCACTACTGGAGCAAGTCCAGCGAAGGGCTACAMAGATGATKAGGGGACTGGAGCATCTCTCTTATGAGGAAAGRCTGAGAGASCTGGGCCTGTTTAGCTTGGAGAAGAGAAGGCTGAGAGGAGATCTTATCAATGTGTACAAGTAACTGAAGGGAGGGTGTCAAGAGGATGGGACCAGACTCTTTTCAGTGGTGCCGAGTGACAGGACGCGAGGCAATGGGCACAAACTGAAACACAGACACTTCCATCTGAACATGAGGAAAAACTTTTTCACTGTGAGGGTGACAGAGCACTGGAACAGGTTGCCCAGAGAGGTTGTGGAGTCTCCTTCTCTGGAGATATTCAAAACACGCCTGGACGTGATCCTGTGCAACGTGCTCTAGGTGACCCTGCTTGAGCAGGGTGGTTGGACTAGAGGATCTCCAGAGGTCCCTTCCAACCTCAACCATTCTGTGATTCGTAATGTTTTCTAGGATAACACCCATGATACCCAGCCACAACTAAGAACTTCACAGTGCTACTGCAGATACAGGAGAGAGCTTGACACTCAACACTGTAAAGGCCCCTCAAAAGCATCCCTGAAATAACACTGTCACAAAGATGCTATTAGATGGTAAAAGCAATACTATATACAGTTGGAAGGTGTATGCTTTACTGATCAGAAGTACAATTCAGTGATTAAATAATTCTGTGTATGAAAGCAGCCAATTCCAAAATAAAACAAGCTAATGATTATGCAATATTGGACTTAGGAGAGTATCACAGGACAGGACACAAAAGCAGAAATGCCAGGGCAACTCTCCATAGTGGAAGCTACTGCTTCCACTCTGCTCCCGCTCCCGAGCCCATTTCGCATGACGAAGGAGTGGTCGCCACCGGAATTACTTACGTAGCAAAGCAGTACTGAGAAAGTAACAGTCAACATTTTTAAAACATCTGAAGTTTCTAAACAGAAGCAGACTGAGAATGGGAAATGCCTTTTCACTGATTTTCAGCATACTTTCACCTGCCTTGAATGACCATTGCTGTTGGAAGCAAGAACTCTCTGCAGCCCACCAGGAAGCAACCCCGAGACATCACATACTGAGAGATGATGCTATTTTGAGTTCCACGTGTCCGTTAAGCTCATTTTCTTCCTCTCCTTCAAAAAAAACCCCAAATCCCCCAACCCCCCCCAAAACAACAACAACAAAAAAAAAACAAAACCCCCCCCACCAAACCTACCCCAAAACAAAAAAACAATCCACAGGCAGTCACACTATCCCAAAGAGAGTGGTAACACTTGGATAGTAGGTTTACAGTCAAAAAAGCACAGGTTCTGCTGTCACTTTTATTATTTAAACCGAGTTAAATGTGGGGAAAAAAATTTTTTGGGAACTAATAGAAACAACAGGACATACTATCTCATGAACCCTTCAAGCCAACTATCACCTACAATCTATTTGAGTGAATACTTTTTTCTGCTCTTCCAGTCTTTGATAAGATCCTCGAATTTGTTCTTGGCTCTTTTCTTTCCTCACTCTACTCTTGACTTCAGRCAAATCTTAATTCACAGACTTTCCTCACCTGTGGTGAGTAAAAGGCAGCAGTATATGAGTTGCCTCTTGTTGTTTTTCCTCCTTTGAGGCCTGTTAATTTTGACTAGTTTAGTACCAATGTAACTAATCTAATTCTGTGTAAAATGTGATATAAAATACCCCTTAGGTTATAAGCTCCTCAAAGCTGGAACCACCATCCTGAAAAGCACACAGGAAACATTAACATTAAGAGCAATTAAAATCTTTAAAAAAACTTTTCGGCAAGACCAGTCGAAACTGTGGTGATTCTGGGACTGTGGAACACCCGTTTGTAGCAAAATACTAAAAGAATGTAAAATTAAGTTATATGGACTACTGCATCCTGCAATAAGAAAAACAAAATGCAATTTCTGTTCTTCCTCTTTGCCTCCCTCCCCCCAAACTCATACAGATCCTTGATATTCAAGTATTTTTTGGTGAACTTTGATGAACTGCTGAGCATACTTCAAGGAATCCTTTATATCTATCTGCTCTTAAACTAGCCCAGTAGCGGCAACAGCCTGCTGCTGTGAAGCCATCAACCAAAGTAAAGCAAACAGGTTTTGTATAAAACCCACACTCATATAGATACCAGACCTATACAGAAGAATAAAGAATTAATAAAATTTTGAAGTACAGAACTTTGTAAATATGCTTCTATCTCAAAAAATGCATTTCACAATTTTGCTTTGGATGAAAGCTCTTCCTATTTATATCCTATTTATAGGAGCCTGCCTCATCGCAGTATCATTGCTAGAAATCGTCTTATTCCAAAGATGAACCTAACATGCAGATGTCAACACAAGTTTAAAAGCCTACACAAGAGTGTATGAAATAGCAAGGGGATTACCAAAATACTGAAATAAAATTCTGTGGAAACAAAGTAGGTTTGGAAAGCAAATCTCCTATGTAACTTTTTAAATTGAATTTTGCAGTATTCCTCCCTATCATCCTGAACACCCTTTTGTAACCCGTGTTATCTTTAAGATTTGCAGCTATGAAACGTTAGCCTGAATGATCTCTTAGGAGTTCTTATGAGTGACTTCAGTCCCTAATTTCACATCCTACTCTAGAAAGAAATAATAATAATTTGCAAAACATATAATAAAATAGAAACATTAAATAGCTCGATTGTACTGGTAAAGAAAGTATTTCAACTTAAATWCTCCTCTGCAATATTTGCAATGGAAACTCAAGCTCTCAGTAACAGCTAGTTGAATTTGCATCAGTTTACCTCTCATTATGAACTCTCAGAAATACACTGATCCCCTCAAAGGATGATAGATTATGCAGAGACTCAGGTAATAATTTAAACTGATGTTAACAGTAGGCAGAATATTTGACAGAAATGGACCAAATAGCCAAAGACTTATATTAGGCACAAAAATCAATATTCTAAAATTTTCAGCAATGAAGGCAACTGCTATGAATGAAGACGACAACAGAATTGATAGACGAAAAAACTCTTTAAAACTGCTGATCATTGAACCTGTTAATAAAAGCAACTAACACTATACACTCAAGCTTTGAACATTTGGTCTGTGATTTTTAACCCAACAACTCCCCTTCGATACCCAAAGGACTAATGTGGATGAACAGCCTTACATTCAGGATCTTTAAGAAACAGTAAATACATAAAAAAGATACCAGTGCCTTTCCCAGTTTAGTGATGACTATACTAATCTGTACTGACCTATGAATTTGAAAAATGAAATAGTTCTTCAGTGGAAAATTGCGTACAAGAAAGCATTAACTGGAAATTATAAATAAATAATCTTAAGTGCTGAAACGGTATTTGGGCAGATTTAATTTTTTTGTGACCAATAAACAGGAAGAAAAACTTCCGTAAAAACAAGAAGGTGCATACACTAAATTTAAATTGATCCTGTATGCTGTAGTCAATGTGTTGCACCAAGATAACATACATATTTATGTAGCAAAAAAGGGCAGGGACTCTTGCAGTTCTCTTTTCCATTCATCTATCAGTCAACTCCATATTTAATAAACACATGATTAAAGGAACAGTATTTAACACTTAGAATCCCAGTGGAGGAAAGTCCGTTTCTCATCATCTGTATATAGTCTCTGTTAAAAGAAGTGAAAGGCTGGGGGGGGGGGTGTTTAAACTAGGCAACATGTGTTAGCACTTGTGATTTCAGTGTAACAGGAAAAAATTCAGGATAAAACAGCAACCCCAAATGTTCTTTACCTTACCATGACTCATGTATCAATTACCCAGCAGAAAGTATCTTTCCACTGTTATCTTTCAACAAGGTGAGAGACTCAGACTTCTATGGTTCCTCCTTGGACACTAAGCTATTTAACTGTAGGTGTCATCTTCCACCTGACGATGCACAAAATTGAAAGAAATACATCAGTTCTATGGTGTTTACTGCATATTCTGTTTATTTGCACTTCTGTCAATTTATTTTTAAACTGACTACATATCCTACCTTTTAAAATTCACATATGCAAGATCATTTTCAGGCAACATGAAGCCCCAACTGGTGAATTATAAAGTCTGAAGACTTTACCTAACTTACTCCTATATTTGATATCAGTGTCCAGCAAAGTAAGAGTGATTGCAACCTACAACATATCATGTTTTCTTCTACTGACTGGCAACATCAAAACCATATTCTTTTCACAGTGAATAAGCTCAAAGAAAAAAAAATACTCTTAAGCTTGGAAGCAAAAGCATCAACTCTGGGAAGCATGTGAAAGAGTTTAGACCAAGATCTGATGAGCACCACTATCCCAAGTTCAGTAAGAAAAAGCAGTAATCAGAGAAGTCACTAGAGGAAACCACCAGAATCGGTAAATCAAACTCATGTTTTCCAGTGCTTGGAGGCAGAAACAACAGGCTGGGTCCACTAGAGGAAAGAGCATCAAAAGCAGTCTGCACAGTAAGAAGTACCCAGCCGTTGTATGATCTAGAAACCAGAGCAAATCAGTGACAATCCAAGTGGCTGAACAGATCAGGCCAGGCAGGTTGGGCTGACAAGCTATACCAAGGTATATCCAAATACACTCACTCAAAGACAGTTCAAGTCATGCTAGGATTTTTGTAGTGAGAAAAACGCAAAGGACATTCTGCAAGGGACAGGTATTAAACGAACATTTGCATTGCTCAAACCAGGACAAAAGATATGGTGGCAAGTCTAAATATGTTTTTAAAGCTTGGCTCTGCTTTTCTTAGAGACCCTTTCCATATCCCCAGTGTAAAGGAGGAGAGAGGAGGAGGAGAGAGGAGGAGGAGAGAGGAGGAGGAGAGAGGAGGAGGAGAGAGGAGGAGGAGAGAGGAGAAAAGCAGCAGATTCCAGACACGAACCACTTGTTAGATGAGTAAAGAGAGCTGGTGTTATGGTGCATTAGGCTATTTCCTTTGAATAAGAAAAAAAGTTCAGATTCAGAAAGTAGAACACCCACTCCCCCCAACTTTTTCCCCCTCTTTTTTTAAAGAGGATTTGCTAGCTTAACCTTTTAACAAAAAGAAAAATAAGAGTATTCATTTTCAGATGCAAACAAAAAAATGAATAAAATATCTGGGAAAAGATTTCTTAAATTACTTAAACATTTATGCTAAGAAGTCAGGTAATGTGATAGGTGATAATTTGTTACATCAACTCGCGAAGTGATTTTACCATGAAACTAGGCGCTAAGTACSGGCTATCASCACAATGATTGTACTGAGCCAGCAGAGCGATATTGTATTGTGAAATGTATGCGCGCGACCTGAAGGGCACCACGTACAACGCAGAGGAAGACGCCAGCTTTCATCCCGACCCCCCCAGCAACAGCCGGCACAACCACAGAAGTTACAGGCATATAAGGGGACTGTGAGCGGAGGATTGCGCGCGCCGTTGGTGGAGCAGGAGACTCCCCGGCCGCCCAGCGCTGTTTTGCTTACTTGTGACTTGCTCAATTATTCTATTA
>NW_020448643.1:0-6262 GCF_003343035.1 Apteryx rowi
TTGAGAAGACAAAGACGCACTTCAGTAGCCCGGTGGACATGCTGGGAATTGTGCTGGCGAAGAAGTGTCAGGAGCTGGTCAGCGATATTGATTACAAGCATCCTCTGCATCGCTGGACCTGTCTGCCGGACCAGAATGATGTTATCCATGCTAAGAAGGCCTACGATCTACAGAGTGATGTGAGTGCCTTTTGGTGTTATTTTTGGGGAGAAACATATTTAGTAATTTACATTGGTGCAATATGCCATCGCATGCCCGTGTAGTAGAACCAAATTTTCAAGACTTATTTTTTATTTCTGTGGCTACTTGCAACTCTAGATCTCCTGTAGGGTATGTTAACTGGTTGATATTTAAATGAAATCGCCTAATTCCTAAATTTGGGCTATTTATCATTTGCCATTCTGTCAAACTTAGATAATGGCTTCACTGTGAATCTAAGTGAAATGCAGCGATTTTTTCTGAAATTTTCTCTGGTATTTGGTATCTATTTGAATTAAAAGTTGATAGAGAAATTACGTATATTGTTGCGAAAAGAGGCACTGAGTAAGTTGCATTATTATTATTATTATTATTATTATTAGAATAACCTTTTTTTTTGTAATAGAATTGCTACAAGTCAGACCTTGAATGGTTGCGGGGCATTGGCTGGGTCCCAATTGGTTCCTTGGATGTTGAAAAAGCCAAGAAAGCGGGAGAGATCTTGAGTGATAAAGTATACCGTCAGCCTCCAGACACAATCAAGTTTACTAGTGTCACTGATTCCCTGGAGATGGTCTTAGCCAAGCAGAATGCAGAGACGATGAATAAGGTGAGTCCTGGTTTGTTAAGTAACATACTCGGCACTCTCCGGCTAAACGTCAGAGACGCAGGGCTAGCCATATGAGTCTCTGTCTTCTGCCTGAGGTTGCAGCACTGCAAAGCTTTAAAAGTGTAAAGCATGTGCTAATTTAATAATCTGTTCCAAGTTACCAAGTTAAATTGTAATTATCAATTAAGTGTGAACCTTTCCACATACTCCAGTGTTTATCTAGTAATAATTTTCATCTAATAATTTCTATAATAATTTGTTTTTGTCTAATAAATCTTATTGTATATCAAATTTATCCAGTAATCTAGCAACTAATAAACTAATTGTTTTAGAGCTGTCTTTGAAATACCCGTGTTTTAAAATAGCTCAGCGTATTACTTAGATTTTAAGAGCATTTTTGGCCTGATCTCAATCCTATATGTGTCAATAAAACCATTTTCTCTTTGGATCAGGCCTTGTCCTTAGAGTTTAGCTCTCTATGTATCTGATTAGCATTCCATGGAAAACCTTATTCTAAGCCTTTTTTTTTTTTTTTTTTTTTAAACAGAAGCCCTTCTAGATTGAAAAATCTTAATCTGGAGATAAATTATCTAGAGGAGTGAATACAAAATCTCATTGCTATAGAAAGAATAAGTTTTTTTCAGACTCCACATGGAGTAAAGCTCTGTAATTGTCCTTATTTTTTATGAGATCTCCAAGTAGTCTTTTTTTTTTTTTTTAAACATATGTTATTTCTCTCACAGCGTTTATATACTGAGGCCTGGGATAAAGACAAGACACAAATCCACATAATGCCTGACACGCCTGAAATCACACTGGCAAAACAGAACATGCAAAACTACAGTGCGGTGAGTGTATTCGCTCTCCAAATATATCCAGTTTGTAGCATGGCTGAATCGTCAATATTTTGATAAACCTGATATAGATGGTGCCATCTGTTTTTTTTTTTTAATTAGCTTCCAATAATCTTCCTCAAAATTCTGACTTTAAAAACATTGTTTGCACTTCTGTACAGCGGTCTATGCATACACTGGGGAGCAGTGTTTAGAGCGTACTCTGTGAGATGTTGTGTCTCCAGTGAATCTTTGAGTCCTTTCTGCCATTGTGCGTTTTGTTGGGAAGGTGCAAAATTTATTCCAGCATTGGAAATATCAAAAAAGTTGTTTCCATAACAATTCTGAAGAGCAGTGATCCCAGTGTTCAATGTTAGTTTAGGCAAATAAATTCACATTAATAAGAGGTGTCTTTTAAGAGTAAGTTTTAATCCACTTGTATCAGAGGAATAGTTTATCTGTAAAATTATATTCTATGTTATGTTAGTTAAAGAATTGAAAGAAAAAAATAAATTGTTAGCTAATGTATTTGGCAAAGATCTTCACTTGATATAAATTCATGTCAGCTAATGATCTGGATCTTTTCATTAAGAAAGTTAGGTAAAGCTAGGTTAGAATAAATCTTAACGTTGTGCTATCTACTCTAGTGACCAGCAATCAGTTTTGCAGAGAATGTAGTATATGGAGTTTAGTTACAAGAATCACATAGTTTAATTCCTCACATATAGAAACTTTATAAACATGCCATGGAAGAATCGAAAAAGAAAGGCCATGACTTGCGAGGTGATGCCATCCCCATTCAAGCTGCCAAAGCATCCAGGGAAATCGCCAGTGATGTAAGTGACTCTACCTTTTTGTTCCTTTGTATGCTAATGTCTGCTCTTGGCAACCTGAAAATTGTTAGTTGGATTCTGTAAAAGGCATTTCAGTTAAACAATGATATTGAAAAGTATTTTGGGGAAGTAAATTAATATGTATATGTATATGAAGACATGAATGTAAAAATTAAATGAATTGAAGAAGTTATATGGACAGTATAATGCCTCTATCACATTAAATGTTTTAGCTTGCAAGCCTGTTTCTTCAATAAAATCGTAAAAAACCCAGTCTGTGTAAATTGGAATTATTTCTCACTAAAATTAGAGAAAAGTGATTTTTCAAAATTTATTCGTACTCTGTTTAGAGTTCTAATTCAAATCTCAGAAATTTTATCCAAGAATCCATATTGTTAGCTCAAAATTTGCTTTACAAGCTTTTTGGTGACTAGATTATAGAGAACTGTGGAGAGTTTATTTTTACAACTTTTTAAAATGAATAAATGAGATGTATATAGTTAAAGGGACATAATACTTTGATTTATATTTCAGTACAAATACAAAGAAGGCTATCGCAAGCAGCTTGGCCACCATATTGGAGCGCGGAACATAGAGGATGACCCCAAGATGCTGTGGTCTATGCACGTAGCCAAGGTGCAGAGTGACAGGGAGTACAAGAAAGCCTTTGAGAAGACAAAGACGCACTTCAGTAGCCCGGTGGAYATGCTGGGAATTGTGCTGGCGAAGAAGTGTCAGGAGCTGGTCAGCGATATTGATTACCGCCACTATCTGCATCAGTGGATCTGTCTGCCCGACCAGAATGATGTTATCCATGCTAAGAAGGCCTATGATCTACAGAGTGATGTGAGTGAATTGTTAAACTTGTAATACATAATTAAATGTATTGTCTTGTACAATATAATTTTTAAAAGATATGCAAAAACAAGATCTCTCATGTCAGACGTATTCACAGAGGTGGAACGGTTTATATCCTATCATCAAAGGTATGTTGCCAAATCCTATTTTCTGAGACCTTATCCTAAGTGTTATTTCTGTGTAACACTGATATTTGTGTAGTTCTCCCCTAACTCCCTTCTATGTGTTATTTAATGATTATTTTACACGTACTTCAAAAATAAAAATCAGTATCAAAACTATATCTTGCTACTGTAATATAAATATATACTGTAATATAAATATATAAAAACTGTCTATAAATATATAGGATTGCTGCTATAGAATAGGCTATGCTTATTCATAATTATTTTAATATTTGATCACACCTGCACATATCTGATGAACTTTCAAAAATTTTCAGGCTGTTTACAAATCAGACCTGGAATGGCTAAGGGGAATTGGATGGGTCCCTATTGGTTCCGTGGACATTGAGAAAGTTAAGAAAGCTGGAGAAATCCTGAGTGAAAGGAAGTATCGTCAGCCAGCAGACCAGATTAAATTTACTAGTGTGACAGATTCTTTGGCCATGGTCTTAGCCAAGCAAAATGCTGAGATAATGAACAAGGTGAGTTTTGTTTTTTTTGTTTTGTTTGTGTGTTTTTTTTACATCACTAGTATTACTATCTCGTAGAACTTGTTCAGGAGGTGGAAAATGCAAAAATCAAAGTAATGCTGCACACCATGTTGTTGTGGACTCAGAGATGATGAATACCCAAATTCAGCCTTTGTACAGGAGCAGAGTATCATATCTCAGGGCTCTGTCTGAACTGAACACTTAGCAAAAATGACTGGAAAAGTTCACCTATATCAGATATTAGTGAAGATCAATAATAAAATGTTTGGCTAGTTTCCCTTTTCTCCTCCTCCCATCTGAATCCCTATTTTTTTCTAAATGTCTCTTGAGTACAGTTTTTCTATTTCTTCAGTGTTATTTCAGCTCACAATGCAAAACTCATCTCTGGTAGAACGGGCCGAATGTCTTTGCAGTTCTTAAACAATGCTGTGAAATCTGTAGAAATGATGTTCCAGAGCAGGGGTAAGGGTATGTCTAGAGGATACGGTGTCATGACGATAGCACAAGATGTAGCAGAATATTGAGACGTTTACTGCAGCTGCTATAGTGCTCTGTGGTTGACTGAACATCAGATACTGCAAAATGAACAAGTTCTGAGGAAATAACTTGTGTTCTTTGGCAATGAGGCTTCTGCCATTTTTCTCAGACCTGGAGGAACAAAATCCCAAAGTACCTATCCCTTCTCTTTAATGAGAAACATCAGTCAAACAACTCTTACAAATAGAGCAGAGTAATGAATATAGTTTTCCTCCTACAGCAGATTCCCAGCAACACTAAACCAATAAATTGCTGTGCCTGAGTAATAAGGAGGAAGGACAAAGTTTTCTACTTGAGCTTTACATTGAGAAGCTTTATTTTATCAGGATATTTAAAGCTTGCTAACTGTCCCTGGCAGGTGGAAAAATGTATTAGTTTGTATATATATATCCTATCCTGCTTCAAGACTTCCCTTTCGTTTTTTTAATCACGGGTAGACATATTTTTGATAACTGCTGCTTTAAAATTTTTTTTTATCATGTTATACATAAAGAAACTTTTTAAAGAAATCTGTTTTCTTCTTTTCTAGCGATTATACACGGAAGCCTGGGATGCTGACAAAACTTCAATTCATGTCATGCCTGATACACCAACAATTCTGTTAGCGAAGGCCAATGCAGCTAATGTTAGCCAAGTAAGAGCATTTAAATATATAGCAAAATAATTGAAATTCAGAAAGAAGTAAGCATTTCTTTAACCATAAAGATCTTCTTTTAAAATATGCTTTAATGATATTCACAAGAAAAAATTTAATGAAATGTAGAAATTCCATCTTTCTGAATGTTCAACAGGTGTTTTCCATTTTCTTTTGTGTAGAAACTTTATACACAAGCCTGGGACGAGGCCAAAATGAAGGATTATGACATGAGAGCTGATGCAATTTCAATCCGAAGTGCAAAGGCATCAAGAGATATTGCAAGTGATGTATGTTCTTACTCTGCATTCATTTTTAGTTAGTTTGTGAAATGGAAATCAAGTAACAAGCTACATGCCACGTAAAAAATTATGATAAATCAGATTCTTCTAGAAGGCCCACTTCCGTAGAATGAAGTGCAGAATAAAGGGCAACAATTTCCAAAACAAATATTGCAATGCCATTGCTGTCATTAAGCTGGTATTAGAAAATAATAATGTACTGTGCAATATAACAGTAATTACAGAGCAAGAATATATTACGTATTTCTAAACTCTAAATAAATATATCTCATCACATGAAAAAAATCCATTAGTGATCAGTACCAATATGAAATGATGTGAAATAGTGATCTCAGATTCTCTATTTCTTGTACTACCTTCTATTACATTTACCAGTACAAGTACAAAGAAACCCACGAGAAGCAGAAAGGGCACTACATTGGGTGCCGAACCGCAAAGGAGGATCCCAAGTTGTCGTGGGCTGCGCGTGCGATGCTGCTGCAGAACGACCGAATCTACCGGAAGGCATACCACGATTCGAAGGCCCGGATCCACATTCCGGTCGACATGGTGTCCGTCCAGGCAGCCAAGGAATGCCAGACGCTCGTCAGCGATGTTGACTACCGGCAGCACCTCCACCAGTGGACCTGTCTGCCTGACCAGAATGACGTGATCCAAGCAAGGAAGGCCTACGACCTGCAGAGCGATGTGAGTGAGAGGAACTGTGCAAAAGCTCTAAGGGGTGTGTGTGAGCGCCTGCTTGTCTGCGAGTGGGCAGATGTCCTTTCAAACATTTGCTCCTATCCCTGCAATCAGTTCTGGT
>NW_020448644.1:0-1226 GCF_003343035.1 Apteryx rowi
GGAACATGGGGGGACATGGGGACACGGGGGGACATGGAGGCACTTGGGGGACATGGAGAGACGTGGAAGGACATGGGACATGGAGGGACATGGAGGGACAAGGGGGACATGAGGGAACATGGAGGGACATGGGGCACATGGGGAACATGGGACACGAGAGGACACAGGGGGACATGGGGACATGGAGGGACAAGGGGGACATTGCAGGACCCAGGACATGGAGGGACATGGGGGACATGGAGGGACGTGGAGGGACATGGGGGGATGTGGAGGGACATAGAGGGACATGGGGACATGGCGGGACTTGGAGGGACATGGGGGGACATGGGGGGACATGGGGGGACATGGAGGAACATGGCGGAACATGGAGGCACATGGGACACGAGAGGACACAGGGGGACATGGGGGGGGGGACACGAGGGCCAAAGGGACACGGGGACCGTGGGGCAGGGACCCGGGGGGCCGCGGGGTGCCAGCCCCGGCTGGTGGCACCGCGGTGGCAGCGTGTCCCCGTCCCCCCGGCAGGGTGGCACCGGTGGCTCTCGCTGCGGCGCCTGGAGGCCGAGCTGCTGCGCCTGCACCGCGAAGGTGCCCGGGGACCCCGAAACCCCCCTGGGGACCCCAAAACGTGACCCCGACCCCACCGGGGGACCCCAAAACTTGACCCTGACCCCCTGGGGACCCCAAAACCCAACCTTGACCCTGCTGGGGACCCCAAAACCCAACGTGACCCAACTGGGGACCCCAAAACCTGACCCTGACCCTGCTGGGGACCCCAAAACCTGACCTTGACCCTGCTGGGGACCCCAAAACTCAACGTGACCCAACTGGGGACCCCAAAACCCAACATGACCCACCTGGGGGACCCCAAAACCCAATGTGACCCAACTGGGGACCCCAAAACTCAACTTGACCCAACCGGGGACCCCAAAACTTGACCCCGACCCTGCTGGGGACCCCAAAACCCAACGTGACCCACCAGGGGACCCCAAAACCTGACTCCGACCCTGCTGGGGACCCCAAAACCCAACGTGACCCAACTGGGGACCCCAAAACTCAACTTGACCCACCAGGGGACCCCAAAACCTGACCCCGACCCTGCTGGGGACCCCAAAACTCAACCCTGAACCTGAACGTGACCCACCTGGGGGACCCCAAAACCCAACGTGACCCATCTGGGGACCCCAAAACTCAACCCAATGGGGTGGGACCCCAAAACTCAACCC
>NW_020448644.1:3000-6127 GCF_003343035.1 Apteryx rowi
ACCCAAGTGTCCAAAGAACCCAAGTATCTGAGGAACCCAAGTGTCTGAGGGACCCAAGTATCTGAGGAACCCAAGTGTCTGAGGAACCCAAGTGTCCGAGGAACCCAAGTGTCCAAGAAACCCAAGTGTCTGAGGAACCCAAATGTCTGAGGAACCCAAGTGTCTGAGGGACCCAAGTATCTGAGGAACCCAAGTGTCCAAGAAACCCAAGTGTCTGAGGAACCCAAGTGTCTGAGGGACCCAAGTATCTGAGGAACCCAAGTGTCCAAGGAACCCAAGTGTCTGAGGAACCCAAGTGTCCGAGGAACCCAAGTGTCCAAGAAACCCAAGTGTCCAAGGAACCCAAGTATCTGAGGGACCCAAGTGTCCAAGAAACCCAAGTGTCCAAGGAACCCAAGTGTCCAAGAAACCCAAGTGTCTGAGGAACCCAAGTGTCTGAGGGACCCAAATGTCTGAGGGACCCAAATGTCTGAGGAACCCAGGTGTCCGAGGAACCCAAGTGTCTGAGGGACCCAAATGTCTGAGGAACCTAAGTGTCTGAGGGACCCAGGTGTCCGAGGGACCCAGGTGTCCGGGCCCCACCCACCCTTGACCACCATTAAACCTTGTTGTCTGGAGCTGCCTGTCACTGGGGTGGTTTTGGGGGGCTCCTGAGGGGACCCCTTCACTCGTCCCCCCCCACCCCTGTCACCCTCCCCGGGGTGGTCCCCGGACACCTGGGTCCCATCGGGCTGGAGGGTGACAGGGGTGGGGAGAAGGTCCCGGAGCCCCGATGTCCCCATCGGTGTCCCCAGCTGTGCCCAGATGTCACCTCCGGATGTGCCCCGACGGTCCCCCGGATGTGTCACCCCAGATGTGGCCTCCAGGTGTGTCCCAAGGGCCACCCAACGCCTCGCCGTCACCCATCCAGATGTTCCCGGTCTGCCCCAGATGTGACCCACCGCAGCCCCCGTGAATGGGCCCCACATGGCACCGTAGTGTCCCTGAAGTGTCCCCAAATGGCACCCGCGAGTGTCACCCCGGTGGGCCCGGATGTGTCCCCCAAAATGTGTCCTGCGTGGACCCCATGTCTCCAGATGTGCCCCAGGTGCGGCCGCCGTCGCTGCTGGTGCCACCCAGATGTGGCCCCGATCTGGCCCCAGATGTGGCCCAGACGCTCCCCCGGTGCGGTCCCTGGGCCACGCCCCAATGTCACCCGTCCTGGTGTCACCCGTCCCACCCTGGTGTCACCCATCCCGCCCTGGTGTCACCCATCTTGTCCCATCGTGGTGTCACCCATGCCGTCCTGGTGTCACCTGTCCTATCCCAGTGTCACCCGCCTTGGTGTCACCTGTCCTGCCCCATCGTGGTGTCACCCATCCCATCCTGGTGTCACCTGTCCCACCCCACTGTCACTTGTCCTGTCCCATCTCAGTGTCACCCGTCCTGCCCCATCGCAGTATCACCCATCCAATCCTGGTGTCACCTGCCCTGGTGTCACCCATCCCACCCTGGTGTCACCCGCCCCGGTGTCACCCGTTCCATCACTGGGCCTTCTGGGGGCTGCAGGAGGTTTATTGCCACCGCCAACGTCCCCGAGCGCAGCCGGGGGGCCAGGACTGGGGGGACGGGAGGTCCCGTGGGTGCTGGGGTCTCCTGGCTTTCTTGGGGACTCATGGGTACAGGAGGTCCCATGGGTCCAGGAGATCCCATGGGTCTAGGAGGTCCCGTGGGTGCTGGGGTCTCCTGGCTTTCTCGGGGACCCATTGGTCCAGGAGGGCTCATGGGTGCTGGAGCTCCCGTGGGTCCAGGAGCTCCCACTGGTCCAGGAGGTCCCATGGGTGCTGGGGTCTCCTGACTTTCTTGGGGATCCACAGGTGCTGGAGCTCCCATGGGTGCAGGAGATCCCACAGGTGCTGGAGCTCCCATGGATCCAGGAGCTCCCATGGGTGCTGGGGCCTCCTGGCTTTCTTGGGGATCCATGGGTCCAGGACATCCCATGGGTGCTGGAGCTCCCATAGGTCCAGAAGATCCCACAGATGCTGGAGCTCCCATGCATCCAGGAGCTCCCATGGGTGCTGGAGCTCCCATGGGTCCAGGAGACCCCACAGGTGCTGGAGGTCCCATGGGTCCAGCAGCTCCCATGGATCCAGGAGCTCCCATGGGTCCAGGAGCTCCCATAGGTGCTGGAGGTCCCATGGGTCCAGGAGCTCCCATAGGTCCAGGAGCTCCCACGGGTGCAGGAGCTCCCATGGGTGCAGGAGCTCCCACGGGTGCTGGAGCTCCCATGGATCCAGCAGCTCCCATGGATCCAGGAGCTCCCATGGGTCCAGGAGCTCCCATAGGTGCTGGAGGTCCCATGGGTCCAGGAGGTCCCACAGGTGCTGCAGCTCCCATGGGTCCAGGAGCTCCCATGGGTCCAGGAGGTCCCACAGGTGCTGGAGCTCCCATAGATCCAGGAGCTCCCATGGGTGCAGGAGGTCCCACAGGTGCTGCAGCTCCCATGGGTCCAGGAGCTCCCATGGGTGCAGGAGCTCCCATGGGTCCAGGAGCTCCCATGGGTCCAGCAGCTCCCATGGACCCAGGAGCTCCCATGGGTCCAGGAGCTCCCACGGGTGCAGGAGGTCCCCGGGACGCTGGAGCTGGCGGATCGCCCGGCGCGGTCCGTCCCCGCGGTGGCCCCGGTGGCCCCGGTGGCCCGGTCAGCAGCTCCAGGGACGCTCGCAGAGCCACCCGCCGGGGGACGAGGCGCAGGCCCGGTCGGCCCAGCGCCCGCCGACCCCCATGGTCACGCAGTCCTCGCCCGTCCCGGCCTCGTCCGGCTGCTGCCGGGCCCAGTTCCTGCCCGGCACCGCGCTGTTGTCACCGGTGACCCCGTGTCCTCCCGCAGCACCCGGAGCCACCACCGCCGTGTCCCCCCATGGCTCCTCGTGTCCTCATGTCCTCCGTGAACCCCATGTTCTCCATGTCCCTCCATGTCCCCACATGTCCCTGTGTCCTCCATGAACTCCATGTTCTCCGTGTCCCTCCATGTCCCTCCATGTCCCCATGTCCTCCATGACCCCCATGTTCTCCACCTCCCTCCATGTGCCCCATGTCCCCCATGTCCCTCCATGTCCTTCCATGTCCTCCATGTCCCCCATGTCCC
>NW_020448645.1:0-6165 GCF_003343035.1 Apteryx rowi
GGGCACCCACCCCATTCAGCAATGGGCCCACATTTTCCCTAGTCTTCCTTTTGCTACTGATTTATTTCAAGAAGCCCTTCTTGTTGTCCTTGACATCTCTTGCCAGATTTAATTCCATACGGGCCTTAGCCCTCCTCATCGCATCCCTGCATACTCTGACAACGTTCCTGTATTCCTCCCAAGTGGCCTGTCCCCCTTTCCACCTTCTGTATTCTTCCTGCTTCTGGTCGAGTTTTGCCAGGAGCTCCTTGCTCATCCATGCAGGTCTCCTGCCCCCTTTGCTTGACTTCCTACTCATAGGGATGCTCCGATCTTGAGCTTGGAGGAAGCGATGCTTGAATATTTACCAGCTCTCTTGGACCCTCCTTCCTTCTAGGGCCCTAATCCATGAGATTCCTCCAAGTAGGTCCCTGAAGAGGCCAAAGCTTGCTCTCCTGAATTCCAGGTTTGCTATGCTGGAGTCCAGAGTTGTGATTCTACTTCTCCCTCTCCTCTGTTACTTAGGAGGATCCATATGCTCCTCTGACATTAGTTTTCCATTAATGAGCTAATAAAAACATAGATAACACTTTCTCTTTTTTTTTTCAAATTTTAAGCCTCCTCTAAACAAGCATGGTTTTATAAACAGCTTCCGCCAATATTTCTTTCTACTTATTTATTTATTTATTTATTTATTTCAGATGCCAACATACCTATTTACTCACAGATGTGTGTGAGGAGGGGTATATTTACCTTCGCACAGGGAAGATAAGCTTTCTACAGTAAGCAGTTAGGAAGGGTAATGTATGTCTTTTGTAGGGCCTTTTTTCCTGTTAAATATTTGCTGTCTTAAGAGTTTTCTGCTGTTTAGTGTTCTATATTTTCTTTTCTGCCTTCTTGTTATATCTTACCAGCTTATTCATATAATTGTCTCTTCCATAGCCTGTGTTACAGAAAAATGCTCTGAATTAGAACTCTATGGACATCACAAATTATGCTAGCTGAGCGCAGTTTCATAGTACCAGCATATATTGCTCCTAGTTTGCATTAGGGACTCATTTACCTTTGTTCTGAATATCTCAAAAGGAATCAAGACCAGACTGACCGGAAACTATCTGACATCTTGGCTAGGAACCTTTCTTGAATGCAGAGTAGAAATCATAGCATGGCCATGTAGATCTTCCTGTTCTAGAACTGTGGGGAAGGAGGCTATGGCATTTTCCCACCCAGTACTTGCTCCTTTCCTGTCTGCCCCATAAAGCCCAAATTACCTTTCTATTCCAAAAGGTCACTTCTCTCTCTTCTCACTAATAACCTTCTGTTACACAGTAATTAGAAGTAAAAGCACACAAAAGGAGCAAAGCCCAAGCTTGAACTGAGCTGTTTAAATGCATTTACTCAGGTTGCAAAAGGCCAAGTACGCGTGGTAGCTTCCTTAAAAGATGTAGAGGTCTAGATTTAGAAGACCTAGAGATATGAGTTCAGCCTACATTTGTGAGAAAGATTTTTTTGTGCAAGTGTGTGTGAACTGCAAAGCCAGACAAAACACGAACAGTATGAAACAAAATTTTTAATGAGTACTTTTATTTTAATGTGTATTTTAACTGTGAACCATAGGACAGGGTAATGAACTTTGTAAAGTAAATTAACTTTGCTGAAAAATATAGAGGGATTTTGGCCAGAGAATTTACTACTTCAAAATGTATATTACAGATGACAGGGGAAATGAAAAGGCCGTGCCCTGAAGATGTACCCATTTCCTGCCACAAGCCACAGCTGGTTCCTGATGACAACAAAATGGACAATTAGATTGGGGAGAGGAGTGCTGGGAAGCTAGCCAGCAATGTCATGTATTTTTTGACAAGCCATATTAGATAGCTAGTTTCAGATTTAGAAAATCAAGATAACCCAAACATAAATGATGATGCCTAAGCTACTTTAGGTCAGAAACTTTTCTCTGTCAAATGTATGACACTGAAATAGGGGCTTGCTGTTTATTGAATCATGCTATTTAGACCTACCAGACTGTTTAAAGCTATTTAATAAAAATGTATTAAAATAAAAAAGAATAGGTGTATTGTGGCTGAAATGTAATGTTTTGTAAAGGAAACTGGAGATTTGCACGTTAACTATATTTTTTCAAAAGCCTGGAACCTGTAACATAAGGATAGAAGGAATAGGAGGTCTCTCTTTCTTAGAAATTTAAGAGTAGGTTCATGTTGCATTTATGTCCCTTCTAACACTTAGTCTTTAAGCTCTAATTCAGGCTACCTTTAACTTCAACTCCGGCCATGCTGATTATGGGCTTCAAAAGCACCTGGTCTTCCAGAGACAGTAGCATGCCACTGCAGTGGGGCAAGTTTCTGCTTGACTCTTAGGTTAGTTGCTTCAAAATAAATAGCTTTCAGTTATTTTTAAAATGTTTGTTGTGTTTATGGTCACATACAACTACACTTGAACAACATATTGCTCTCAAACTCATAAATACCCATCTGCTACTTCATAAACTGTGAGAAACCTCTATCTCTGTAGAGTGCCAGGAAGTAACTCACAATTAGCACGAATAAGACCATCTGTGATTTTGCTAAAGCCAAAGGGAGTTAACACTGCTGATTAATAAAACTGCCTAAATACTTTTCTAGCATTCTTACCTGTCCTCCACTATCCCTGTCATTACCACCACTGCTTAGACATCTCTGTCTTACACTATTGGTGGTTCTAACTCATTCAGCACGTATAACAGAGAGAATCAGGTAGAAAATCCCTCTTGCTTTATCACTGTAACACAACAGTGTTTTGCAGGTGCTTGTAAGTGATCAGCAGTATTCATAAAACTTTTTTTTCATATGCTTGTAATTACTTCCGTTTTGAATAACATATGCTAAAAATACAACTTTGGCCATAAAAAGCCTGTGTCAGGTAAATCAGAGGGTCTCACATCTGGGCTCTGCCATGGATCACACAGGCTCTGTGTGTGTGGGGGGGGGGGTATGCATGCGCATGGGGCTGTTTATTTATGTAAAGTATAAGCCTATACCTTAAGACTTTCCAGGAGTTTTTACAGTATTGTAGGTCAAAATTCTACTTTTGTTTACCAGGAATACCATTATAATGAATATAGGGCAGCATGTTCTGTAATACTTTGTACAGTGTAGTCATTTAAAGTATGTTTAGTCCTGCCTCTACCTGAGAAAGGGATAAAAGTGGGTTTTACTCTCACCCCACTCTCAGTTGCGACAATTCATAACTTTTTCACTGACACTGCCTCTTATACACATCAGTTGCAGCCCACAAGTACAGCAGATAGGGAATTGTCAGTTGTTGCTTTTTTTCCTTTTTCTTTATTCTCTTTGGGTGAAGGAATGCAAGGATTACAAGTGCAACTCCTTCAGTCATATGCTTTCTTGGAGTTTTCAAGCGCTGAAGGTAAACCACCACTGTAGCTGTTCTGCTGAGTAGAAAGAGCGTATTAGTTACCATGTGACAAGGATCTGCTCACAATTTTTAGAAACTGAGAGCGCAACCCAGTTTTGCTAAAAATCATAGTAAAAATTATTTCTAAAGAACTTACATTGAGTCCTCCATCCCTTCTTTGTTTTTCATTTTTTGTTCATCCCTTTTTTGTTGTTTTTTTTTTTGCTCTAAAATATGGTAAAATAAGGTAATATAACAGATGCCATGAAGACCTAATTTATATATTTTTTTCCTTATTTTGAGGCCTTGTGGTAGGTTATATCCTATGAAATATGCCATGTAATTTTAAAGTTATGTCTAGTAAAAAACTGGTAAAGAATTCAAAGTATTTATTGAGAAGGAGGGATAGTTATGTCTGTGGAGTCAGACCCGAACACCTGTAATTATGATACTTCTTAACAAAGATACAGGAAGGGCTAAAGTATTGGCTGTCTCATCTTGCTGCCTCTTAAGAATTAATGTGCATAATAAATCCATAAGTAAAATTTAATGGTGTGTACTTAATATTTTTTTGTAAAATACATATGGCCCACACAGTGCAGTATATCATTAAGCTGTAGTATTYTATACAGCAAAGATATTTTCACAAGAGCCAAACTGAAATTTAAACATAACTACAGTATTTCATTCTTGATATATAAATATATTCTTTAAGAAACCTTTAATACTGATTTATAATGTATAAGGACTGATTAAATGCCTACTGAAATCAACAGATAAAATTCATTGGCTGCAAGCATTGTGTTTGACTACCAGTTGAGGCCAAAGTGTTTAAATCATATAACATTGTTTTGTATGTTACTTTATTTAAGATCGCTCCATAGCCTTTGAAACAATACCGTGGAAAAGGTACCACATTTTTGAAAGAGTGAGCATGCATCTGGGATGGTCTCTTTTATAACACATACTTAGATTAATTGCTAGGGAAAAAATTGACAATCCATAAACAGGATCTGCCATGCTGGAACAGAATAATGATTCTTCTATTTGATATTCTAGATAATGAAGACAAAGCCACCTCAGTCTGCACTGCACTGCGTTATGGCATATTGCATTCATTATTTCAAACAAGTCTGATTAGAATATAATTACCGTGTTGTCATCTTGTTATTAATGTCTCATGAATAAGGTGTTTTATATTGTTTACTGGTATATTGTTAAAGTCTGTTAATTTGTATCATAAATACATTTGATCAAGCTTATTGTATTTATTCAAATTTGTGCCACTTCCTACTTTTGGTGCTAAGTATAAAATATACTAATCTATATTATTTGAGAGCCATCCTCTCTGACAAGACTCAGACAAAAAACGTGGTTTCCTTAGCAACAAACACTATCAAAAATTTGAAAATACCCTTCTGAAATACTCAGGTCTTCCTTGGGGAAGTTTGGAGTGTAGATAAGATAATACTAGAGTACTTAATAGAATATGGCTGTCATTAATGCTCTCTTCCTTTAGAGTCACATGGCCGCCAGTAGATGGTTTGTAAGAAGAAGGAAGTATGTCACTTTATCTAAATAACAGATGCCAAAAAAACAGAAGATAACTGGTTTCTGGAGCCTTCCTTATAAAGCACAGATGCTAATGAATGCTCCAGCCTGCAAGAGAGTTTGCTTAGATGCTGCAGCCCACCACTCATTGCCTTGAACTGGTGTTGGGCAGTAATGGCTCTGTCCATTACGTGCATGGTCATCTCAGGACACAGTGGTACCTGCCATTTTCAATAGATTTTAATGCTGCAACCTGGAAAAAATACAGTTCCTCCATCTTTCTTTGCTTCACCTTGTTGGCACAGTAGCTAATTTTACCATCTTAATTAAACTAGGAATTTCAGCTACATCTGTGACTCCTCCTCTTCTTAGTTTTATGCCTATGTTAGTTGGCAGTTACACAGTTTTTCCCACCTTTCAATACTTCTTTTGATAGAATCAAATAATTAGAAAAATGTATCACTTTCTGTGTAACATTGCATGTGATTAATCAGTGCAATGAACTGTTATAACATTTTCACTGATGTTAGAATGACTCATGYTGTTATCATACCACAAAATACCTTTGCTATTAACACATCAAAAGACACTCTAACCGACAATTAATATCTTACATATCCTGGTAGTCAGAACAGGAAATTGTTAGAATAAACAGGGTGTCTTCTGGCAAATGCCAACTAGTTATTGCAGATTTTTACGGAAGGTCATAATTTTGCAATTCTGAAGTTTTCCTCTTTCATTTCAAAGGAAGAATTCAATTTTTGTCTTTTCTTTGTGTTTCCCTAATTACAGCCAATATTTGACTATGCATAGGGGTCTTTTGCTGTTCTTCCCTTTTGAGAATTAACTGAAGCCTTGCTGTATGATTGCACTTGACCAGTGTTAATATGTGACTGACGAGTTTTAGTACAGTTACTATATAAATATTAATATAGTTATGAAACAAATAGCAAGATGTTGCAAATGTTTGGCATCCACATCCTACTCCCTTGATGGGTACTATTCCAGCCGCCACCACTGAGAAGTGAGGCTGAGCAATTCAACAAGGAAGTTTCAAACCATAACTACAAACTCTTCTTTAATCAGAGAATCAGAGAATCACAGAAGGGTTGAGGTTGGAAGCCATCTCTGGAGATCATCTAGTTCAACCCCCCGGCTCAAGCAGGGTCACCTAGAGCACATTTTACAGAATCGCGTCCAGGAGGGTTTTGAATATCTCCA
>NW_020448646.1:0-1485 GCF_003343035.1 Apteryx rowi
GTTGATATGGATGAAGGTAATCTCCTAAAGGCAAAGGTTGGGTAATTACAGCTTCATATCTCTTAGTTCTGAAACTATTCTGTAGATATACAAAATATTGGGTGACAGCTTYGTCTCCTGCCRAAAGGCTTGTATGTGCTGGGACAAAAGTCCCTGGGATTCTACCTGGTTTGCCAAACAAAATTTCGGAAGGGGTCAACCCATGGCTTGGGCCCAGGCATTGTCTTCGTTTCCATAATGCTAATGTTATGTTTGTATGTAATGTTATGTTTGTATGTAATGTTTCTGTCCACTTTATTTGAGTCTCCCTACAAATGTTAGCCTACTTCATTTCCATTGTACGATTCATTCTTTCTACCAGCCCTGAAGGCTGAGGATGATAAGGTGTATGCAGTCTCCTTTGAATTTCTAATGTTTCATATATTGTATTTAGTATTTCAGCGGTAAAATGAGCTCCTTGATCAGAATCTATCTCCTCTGGTACCCCAAAGTGTGGTATGAGATCTTTCGATAAGGCTTTTACTACCGCTTGGGCTGTAGCCTTCCTTCCTGACTGGGAATGCTTCCATCCAACGGGATAATTGATCAACTATGACTAGCAGATGTTTCTGCCCTTCTTTCGGGGGCATGTCTGCAAAATCTATTTGTAATTTTTGAAATAGCATCCAAGCACAAGGGCGCCTCCTTTTCTTTTAGCGTCTATCTTTGATTTAGCATTGTATTCCACACTTACCAAACACCATTTTGTTATTTGTAAGATTGCTTGATTCAAACCTGGCGCTGCCCATGATGGGGAGATTTCGTTCTCTAAATAAGACATTCCCCCGTGTGCCTGTCAATGGAGTTCTCTTACTAGCAGTATCAACATGATCTTAGGCAGCAACGGTTTTCCCTGAAAAAAATGTATTCTGGTTTTTTTTGTTCCACTCCTAAATCCTTCCATCCTTCCACCTCTTCTTTAGGTGTTGCTGGTGTTCTTTCTCTAGTTCTTCTGTAGTCTCAATCCTTGCCATTTCTTCTTACGGCTCCAGTTGGGTGGGCCGTGGTTGTAGGGCAGCCGCTTTCATTGCAGCATCAGCAAGGTTATTTCCCTTAGTTATATCTGAAGTGTCTCCTTGGTGAGCCTTCTGATGCAAGATTGCTAACTGCAAAGGTTTTTCCAAAGCCTTTAATAACTCTAAAATCTGATCTCGGTGGGCTATTTGATGTCCTGCTGCTGTCAAAAACCCTCTTTCTCTCCAAATTATTCTCGTTGCAAATACCACTCCCAAAGCTTATCTGGAGTCCCTATAGATATTAGCAGTCTTCTTCGGGGCTGTAATACATGCCGGGGTTAAGGCTATTGGTTCCACTGCCTGAGCCCCAAAATATCTGGAAGGGATCCAGCTTCCAGCACTATATTTTGTGCAGTTACTGCATACCCTGCAAGCCTTTGACCCTTTTCCTAGTATGACGATCCATCGCAGAGCAATATTAAATCCGGAT
>NW_020448646.1:2363-3733 GCF_003343035.1 Apteryx rowi
TGTGAAATAATTTTTCTTTAGGTTGCAGTATTTCTGGTAGCAAAGCAGCTGGGTTTAGTGTATCACACTGTTCTAAATCCACAYTTGGTTCAGTGAGCAAAACTAGCTCATACCGATGTAGATGTTGGTGGGTAAACAGTGAGTGACTGTGCTGAACCAGGACAATTGTCACTGCATGAGGCACCATTGCAGTTAAAGGGTGCCCTAAAGCATTGTTCCTCACCTTCTCAATCATTACAGCTCTTGCCACTACAGCCCTAGCCCACGCGATCATTCCTCGAATTACTGGATCCAGCTGTGCTGAATAATAAACTATTGCACGCCAGCGCTGGGCAGTTTTCTGACCTGGAACACCACTTGCAATTCCCTTTCATTCATGCAAATATAACACAAAGGGCTTTCCGTAGTCCGTTAAAGTTAGGGAGGGAGCTTCCATAACTGTGGAGGGTCATGACAGGGTTAAACTGGTGGAAAGTTGCAAGTAGCAAGCAACAGGAGCCTCAGACAAACATACYCAAGGACACCRGTGCAGSTGGGAATGATACATCCTGAGAAAGTACAGATAAACTAGCAGAAGCCAGTGGGAACCAAGGTTAAAGGCAAGACAGCTTTTCTAAACAAGTAGCAAGGTACAAGGCATGATCGCTGCGTGCGTGATCGGCGTAATGATTGGCTACCTGTGACATAATCTGCATGATGACTGGCTTAGCAAAGTATATCTGTAAAACCGCTGAAGCAGCTAACTTCTTAGTACAAATATGCTCAGATACAAACAATAAATGTCTCAAGATGCACCATGTCTTGAGTCCCTGCCATCAATCCGCCACACATAACTGCCTGTCTTAACTCTTTAAATGCCTTTTCTGCCTCCAGAATCCACACCTCTAAATCTGGTTCACCATCCTCAGTTAACTGGTTTAATACCTTTGCTTTTTCACTAAACCCAGGTATCCAATACCTATTAAATCCTATCGCACCTGAAAAGGCCCTAACCTGCCTTTTCGCCTGAGGGACTGGTAYTTCTTGGATTGCTTGTATTCGCTCCAATGATATCAATCTCTCTCCTGACCGAATTATCATTCCCAAATAATTAACTTGCTACTGGCACAAGTGCATTTTGGCAAGAGAGACTTTATGTCCCTTTTCYRCYAGGGCACACAACARTGTTTTAGTATCTTGCAACCAAATATTACAATCAGTACTCGCAATCAACAAGTCATCTACATATTGTATCAGTTTAGTGCTCTTTTTGACAGCGCAATCATTTGTAAATCTCTTTTCAATATTCTTGAGAACAGTGAGGGGGAATCTGCATATCCTGGTGGTAGTCTGCTCCATGCATCCTGCTATCCCTTCCAAGTAAAGGCAAA
>NW_020448646.1:5437-6579 GCF_003343035.1 Apteryx rowi
GACTGATAAACATAGGCATGCCAGACCAGTGGAGGGGGCTTCTGGCCTGGTGCCACATTTTACCTTTGCTACCAAAACCCCCATGACTCATGCTGACACAGTATTAGTACCTCCCTAGTGAGCGTTGCCACCACAAAGACTGTCAGGTGAACTCACCCTGTGCCAGCTGTGTCAAATGCGGTTCCAGTACTCACCGGACTGGAAGCCCACAGTGCCCCACCAGAGTTGCCAAACTGATAAAATTATCTGTTCTCTTTTGTTCATTCATGGGCACCAGTAGTGAACAGCAGGAGTCAGATTTCTTAGTTGCTAAGTTTGATTGCTAGCAATAAGGTCCTTCTTGTGGTCCCTGCCAAGCTAATGTAGCTAATCTAGAGAAAGAAGAGGGGAAATCTTGTTCTCCCTGCTCCCTTCTTGATGGCAGACTTTTAGGGTGCAGCCACATGATGGGTGGCATTAATCTCCCCTGAGCATCCCTGTGCTCAGGGCAGCTGTCACGTCTCAGCTAATCATCACAGGCCCGCTTGCTCGCTGGCAAGGAATAGGCCAGAGAAGACCTGGCATGAAGGATGCGTGGAGTGGAGAGGGCCAAACGGTCCAGCAAAGACWTTCCCAAAGCCCTACAGATGTGACCCACTTGGCACCAATTGTCCAGGGAGCCACAGGTCAGTWGGAGAAGTGGATAATTTAAGTAKAGACAGAGAGAACGTGACTCTTGAAAAAAATTCYCTGTTCTCAAAACAYGTCAGTGGGTCAGGTTAAGCTGAAGTTTCACACCCATCGTGTCAGGGGTCTGCAAGAGGTTTTTTGATTTGGCATGAGAAGGAGATTCATTTGCCCAATGTCTAGGGCCCTTCACAAGGACGGGATGTGTCCAAGGCATCTTCTCAGCCCTGCAAGATATGGCATAGGAAAAAAAAAAAATCACTCTTCTGGAGTGGCAGCTAGAGGCTGCATGGGGTACCTTTGATACTGAAAGTGACACACCCTCTTTGCTCACCCTCTGTTTAGGCAACGGCGTTCCTCCCCATCCACCCCCAGATATGGTCTGCACAGTCTGTGGTGTCCAACGAGCAATTCAACTCAGGCAAAAGTAAAGACTCCCATTTTCTCAGCTGGAAGTGCTCTGCACTCCTGCCAGG
>NW_020448647.1:0-5830 GCF_003343035.1 Apteryx rowi
CCGCGGCCCCTTTAAGAGGGGGCGGGGCCAGGGCCCCCTGCGGGTCCCCCCGAACCTGGGTCCCGTCCGGCCGCGCGCGGGGAAAAGGGTGGGGGGGGGAGTCACGTGACACGGCCGAAAGGGGCGGGGCCGCCGCGCGCCGCGATTGGGCGGCGGCGCGGAGGCGGGGCCAGCTCCGGATTGGCCCGCGGCCGTCACGTGAGGCGGCGTTTTCGCGCCACTTTTGGTTGCGGCGGCAGGAGCTGGAGCGGCGGCGGGAGTGGCGGGAGCGGGATTGACCCCTGCGGGCGCCCGTACCGGGCCGCGGAACCGGAGCGAAACTGACTGGGATTGGCCCTCACAGGCACCCGTACCGGGCTGCGGAACCGGAGCCAGACTGACCCCTGCGGCGACCCGTAGCGGGCGACGGAAGCGGAGCGCGACTGACTGGGACTGACCCCCGCGGGCCCCCGTACCGGGCTGCGGAACCGGAGCCGGACTGACCCCCGCCGGCCCCCGTAGCCCGCCCCGCCGGGGAGGCCTCCGCCATGGCGCCGCGCGACTACGCCGCCGAGAAAGGTGCGCGCGGGCCGGGGCCGCGCTCCCATTGGCCCCGGCGGGACGTCGCCGCCCCGGAAGCGGGGCCGGGAGCGCGGGGCACTTCCGGGGGCGGGCGGCCACGTGCGGCTTTGTTTACCGGGGCGGGGGGAACCGGCGGCTCCGGGCCTGACGTGTCGTTCGCCCCCCCCAGATAAGGTGAAGCGCTTCCTGCAGGAGTTTTACCGCGATGGCGACCTGGGCAAGGAGTTCCCGTACCGGGACCAGCTGGTGAGAGACGGGGCAGCCCCGGGCCTCCGGTCCCCCCCCCCGGGCCGGGCTGGGCGGGGGTCCCTCCCTGTCCCCTCACGGAGCCATTGGGGACATCTCCGTGCTGGATCGGGGCCATTTGTCCCCCCCGAGAGCCATCGGTGACGTCCCCGTGCCGGCTCGGGGTCCCCCCTTGTCCCCATCCCACCAGCAGCGTCACCCTGAGACCCACGTGCCAGATCGGGGTCCCTTTTCCCCCTAAAAGAGCTATCGGTGACGTCCCGGTGCCGGTTTGGGGTCCTACCTTGTCCCCATTCCACTGGCAGTGTCACCCTGAGACCCACGTGCCAGATCGGAGTCCCTTGTCCCCCTAAAAGAGCCATCGGTGACGTCCCCATGCTGGTTCAGGATCCCTTGTCCCCCAGAAGAGCTATTGGTGATGTCCCCGTACTGGTTTGGGGTCTCTTGTCCCCCTAAAAGAACCATCAGTGATGTCCCTATGCTGGATTAGGGTCTCTCCTCATCCCCATCTCACTGACAGCATCACCCTGAGACCGACATGCCACATCGGGGTCCCTTGTCCCCCTAAAAGGATCATCAATGATGTCCATATACTGGATCGGGGTCCCTTGTCCCCCTAAAAGGGCCCCTGGAGCCGTGGGTGACGCCCCCGCGCCGGCCGGGGGTCCCTCCTCGCCCCCTCTCCAGCCCCCCCCCACCTTGCGCTGTCCCCGCAGGCCGCGCTGGCGCACCGGGACCAGGTGGCCCTGTACGTGGCCCTGGACGACGTGGCCGAGGACGACCCCGAGCTGGCGGACGCCGCGTGCGAGAACGCCAAGCGCTACAGCCGCCTCTTCGCCGACGCCGTGCACGAGCTGCTGCCCCAGTACAAGGAGCGCGAGGTGCCGGAGGCGGGCGGGAGCCATGGAAGGGGGGGGGGGCAGCGGGGACACCCCGCCATTCCCCCCTGACACCCCCCCCCGGTCCCCGCCGTGCCCCCAGGTGACCCGCAAGGACGTGCTGGACGTCTACATCGAGCACCGGCTGCTGCTGGAGCAGCGGGGCCGCGACGCCGGCGAGACCCGCGACCCCCAGAACCAGTATCCGCCGGAGCTGCTGCGACGCTTGTGAGCGCTGGGGGGGGGCTGGGGACGCGGCTGCCACCCTGGTGTCCCCTTGTAGCCCCTATCCTGTCCCCCTGTGTCCCCACGAAGCCCCATCCCTGCACTCTTTCTTTGACTCATATCTGCCCTGTGTTTTTGCTCTAATTTTTATACACGTTTTCCTTTAAATTCTCTGTTTTCTTCTTTCTCTCTTCTGTATCGTTTTTAATCTCCTATTTCCATTTCTGTTTCCTTTTCTGACTCTTGCTGGCAGCTTCCCCCCCCCTTAAACCCCTGTCCTGTCACCTACATCCCCCTCTAACCCCTGTCCCCATCTCGGTCTTCTCCGTGTCCCCTTCCCGTCCCCGCGTCCCCCTCTAACCCGCGTCCCCGTCCCCTCCCGCCCCAGCGAGCTCTACTTCAAGGCCCCGTCGACAGCCAAGGCCCGGGTGGTCCGCGACGTCAAGGCCGACTGCATCGGGAAGCTGGTGACCGTCCGCGGCATCGTCACCCGCGTCACCGAGGTCAAACCCATGATGGTCGTGGCCACCTACAGCTGCGACCAGTGCGGAGCTGAGACCTACCAGCCGGTAAGTGCCGGGGGGGGCCGGTGGCCGGGGGCTCCCGCCAGCCCCTGGGGCGAGGGGGAGAAGGGACGTCAGCGAGGGGGAGAAGGGACGTCAGCTGAGCTCTGCCGCTCTCCGCAGATCCAGTCGCCCACTTTCATGCCGCTCATCATGTGCCCGAGCCGGGAATGCCAGACGAACCGCTCCGGAGGCCGCCTCTACCTCCAGAGCCGCGGCTCCAAGTTCATCAAGTTCCAGGAGCTGAAGATGCAGGAACACGTGAGTCCGAGGCGGTGCGACGCCGCAGTGTGGGGCTTGCGGGGGTCCCTTAAACCGGGATCGCGGAGCCACCGAGCCGGGAGGGAATTTGGGGTTTTCCTCGCGGCTGTGGTTTGGGATTTGGCATCCAGCTGAGGACGGAGGGTCCCGTCCTTCCTGGGCTTTGTCCCCGCTCCTCTTTGAGGACGATGCAGCATCGTCAGGGAGGCGACAGCATCGATGCGGCCTGTTTTCCCTGCCTCCTCTCGGCCTCTCTCGTGCTGCAGCCCCATGGCGCTGCGTTCCTGCACTGGGGAGCCCCAAACTGGTCCTAGTCTCCAACTGGGCTTYCCCCAGCGCAGGAGAGAGAGGGATAATTCTTCCCCTGGTGCTGCCAACGCGCTCGGCTCAGCACGGGGCTGGTGGTGTCACACGGGGGCTCTGCAGGTTTGAGGACACCAGGACGCCTGGGTTGTTTTTTCCCCCACCAGTCCGTACTGGCGCAGGGGTGGTTTGGGCTCGAGGATGATGGTGGCAGGCTCCGGCTCTGGCTCCCAGCGCCCACGTCCAAGGGGAGCGATGGGGTCCTGGGCCGTGGGGGGGACACGGCAGGGGGCTGGAGACCCTCGCGCTCACCCGCCGCCCTCCGCAGACCGACCAGGTGCCCGTGGGGCACCTACCGCGCTCCATCAGCGTGGCCGTGCACGGCGAGAACACCCGCCTGGCGCAGCCCGGCGACCACGTCAGCGTCACCGGCGTCTTCCTGCCCCTGCTGAAGACCGGCTTCCGCCAGATCGCCCAGGTAAGCGCCGCCACCGCCGCCGCCGCCACCGCGCCGCCGCAACGGCCCTGCCCCGAGCCCACCGTCGTCCCCCCTGTCCCCAGGGGCTGCTCTCCGAGACCTACCTGGAAGCCCACCGCATCGTGAAGATGAACAAGAGCGAGGAAGACGAGGCGGGCGCCGGGGAGCTGACCGAGGAGGAGCTCCGGCAAATCACAGGTGAGATGGAGGCGCCGCTGAGCCGCCGGCGACCCGAGACCGCGTCCGGCCGGCCGCCCTCACGCCCTCCCCCTCGCTGCTCCGGCAGAGGAAGACTTCTACGACAAGCTGGCTTCCTCCATCGCCCCCGAGATCTACGGCCACGAGGACGTGAAGAAGGCGCTGCTGCTGCTGCTGGTGGGCGGCGTGGACCGCAGCCCCCACGGGATGAAGATCCGAGGTGAGGCCGCGCCGGCGGGGAAAACGGGGCTCCGAGGGCATCTCCTGCTGGCGCAGGGAGGTTTTGGGCATCCGGGATCAGGCCACGGAGGGAATCACCAGCTGCTACCGAAGGATTCGGGGTGGGAGGATGGAACAGCTCCGTCCCTGATGGCAGATGGGGATTCCCATCCCTGAGGATTCGCTGTTTCCCCCTTTTCCCCCCCAAGGAAACATCAATATTTGCCTCATGGGGGACCCCGGCGTGGCCAAATCGCAGCTGCTGTCCTACATCGACCGCCTGGCGCCCCGCAGTGAGTACGGGACCCTCCGCCGGGGGCAAGGCTCCCCGCAAACCTCCCCGGGGGGCTTCTCGCCGCTCGCCCCCAGCGCGAGGACCCAACCGCGGCCCCCCCCCGTTACCCCGTGCAGGCCAGTACACGACGGGCCGGGGCTCGTCGGGCGTGGGGCTGACGGCGGCGGTGCTGCGCGACCCGCTGACGGGGGAGCTGGCGCTGGAGGGCGGCGCGCTGGTGCTGGCCGACCAGGGCGTCTGCTGCATCGACGAGTTCGACAAGATGCTGGAGGCCGATCGCACGGCCATCCACGAGGTGATGGAGCAGCAGAGCATCTCCATCGCCAAGGCCGGCGTCCTGGCCACCCTCAACGCCCGCTGCGCCATCCTGGCCGCCGCCAACCCCGCCTACGGCCGCTACAACCCCAAGCGCAGCCTGGAGCACAACGTCCAGCTGCCCGCCGCCCTCCTCTCCCGCTTCGACCTGCTCTGGCTCATCCAGGACCGTCCCGACCGCGATAACGACCTGCGGTGAGCCGCGTTCTGGGGGGGCACCGGCCGTGGGGCTTGGGGACAAGGGGCTGGGGTCTTACTGGGGACCATGGGAGCGGGTGGGAGCTGTGGGGCCAGGCACGAGGCCATGGGCCTGGGTCGGAGGCCGTGGGGCTGAGTTGGGGAAGGTGGGAGCTGTGGGGCTGGGCCTGGGGGTGCGTGGGCGCACGTGTGGGTGCTGTGGGGCTGGACTGGGTGCTGTGGGGCAGTTGTGGGAGCTGTGGGGCCAGGCTGGGGGGTGCGTGGGGCACTGTGGAAGCCGTGGGGCTGGGCTGGGGGGTGTGTGGGGCAGGTGTGGGAGCCGTGGGGCTGGGCTGGGGGCCGTAGGGTGCGTGTTGGGGTTATGGGATTGGCCCCAGGGCCGGGGTGGGAGCCGTGGGGCAACGCGTGGGAGCCGTGGGGCTGGGCCGGGAGCCGTGGGGCAGCTCCAGCACCTGCCCCCCCCCCCCCCAACCTGCCTCTGCCCCCCAGGCTGGCCCAGCACATCACCTACGTGCACCAGCACAGCCGGCAGCCGCCCTGCTCCTTCCAGCAGCTCGACATGAAGCTCATGAGGTGAGAGAGGCCCCCGGGGGGGGGGGCTGCCGGGGGCGATCGGCGTCCCCGCGGCGTCCCCTCGGCGTCCCCACGGCGTCCCCTGACCCCGCGCCCCCTCGCCCAGGCGCTACATCGCCATGTGCAAGCGGAAGCAGCCGGCGGTGCCCGAGGCTTTGGCCGACTACATCACGGCCGCCTACGTGGAGATGCGCAAGGAGGCCTGGGCCAACAAGGACACCGCCTACACCTCCGCCCGCACCTTGCTGGGCATCCTGCGCCTGGCCACCGCCCTGGTGAGCCGCCGCCGCCGCCGCCGCCGCCCGGAGAGGGGGGTGAACCGAGGCGCGAGCGGCCCGGAGCGAGAGCCGGACGGAGCTACGGAGCGGGACGGAGGTGGCAACAAGCCCGGCAAGACCGGGCTGCGGTGAAGCGAGGTGGAAGCGGGCAGGATGAGTCCAGGCGGAGTAGGGAGGGAGGCCGTGGTGCCACGGAGCTGCAGCGGCCGTCGGGCCACCGGGCCGCGTCCGTGTCCCCC
>NW_020448648.1:0-1092 GCF_003343035.1 Apteryx rowi
TTGGGGCGGGGCTGAGCGGGAGGCACGCTCCCCCGGTGTTGATTGACAGCTGCAGCTGTGGGTGGGACTCTGCCCTTCCTGTGGGGATGATTGACAGCTTGGGGGGGCTCCAAGGGGAGACCCCCCCGGGGGTCGTTGATTGACAGTTGTGGGGGGGGGCTGAAGACCCCCCCCGTTGTTTTGATTGATAGCTGGAGCTACACTTGCATCCATGCAGGCTCCCCCCCCTTGTGGGTTTGGGTGGGGCTTATGGGCATCTCCTCTTTGATGTGTGGGGGGGTCACTTGTGGGTTTTGGGGGGCTCCTCTGGGGTTGGGAGGGCAGTTGGGGACCCCCCCCTTGGCCTGGGGGTCTCCTGGTGCTGTGGGGACAAGGCTGGGGGGGCTACTGGGGGCCCCATTTTGGTCTTGGGGGTCCCCTGGCCCTGGGGGGCAAGTGAGGGGGGGGCCTGTAGGGTTCCCTATTTTGGCTTTGGTGGCTCCCCCCAGCCATGGAGGAGCCAGAGGAGGCTTGTGGGGTTCCCCCACCTCATTTTTGGGGTCCCCTGGCCATGGGGGGGGAGACACTGAGGGAGTCCATAGGTTCCCCTATCTCCATCTTGGGGTCTCTTGGCTATGGGTGGGTCCACAGTGTCCCCCTTTTTGGCCTTAGGGGTCCCCTAGCTTGGTGGGGGGGATCTTGAGGGTCCCCCAATTTGGCCTTGGGGGCCCCCTGGCTATGGGGGGGGGCAAGTGGGAGTCCCTGGGGATCCCTGTTTTGGTCTTAAGGGTCCCCTGGCCATGAGGGGGTCCATGAGGACCCCCAATTTGGTCTTCAGGTTCCTCTAGCTGGGGGGGGGGTGCTCCATGGGATTCCCCGTTTTGGCCTTGGTGGCCCCCTGGCCATGGGGGATCAAGAGGAGGCTCGTGGGGGTCCCCYATTTGTCTTGGGGGTCCCCTGGCCATGGGGACCCAGTGAGAAGGTCCAGGAGGGTCTTGGTGGCCCCCTGATCATGGGGGGGGGGAAACAAGTGGGGGGGTCCCCTCACCCTGCAGGGAGACACCGGGCTAGCGAGTGTGTGGTCCGACAGGCTCTCAGCTTGGGGGGCAGGCG
>NW_020448648.1:2837-5612 GCF_003343035.1 Apteryx rowi
GGGCCGGCCCGGCCGGCCACCGCTGCCGAGGTGAGTGCCCGCGTCCGCCTTTTCTGGGAACGCGGCGGTTGCCTTTCACCCCGGTGAAATCCTCCTTGCAAGGGGGGGGTGGATTTGAATGTCACTTCCCCCCCCCCCCCTTTGCGTCTGCCCCCGAGGGATTTGCATATCCCTGGATTGGGATCTGCCCCGGCAAATGATGCTGTGACATGCCCAAGGCTCCCAGAGAGGGGGGGAATCCTGGGACGCATCCGCTGGCCTCGGGGCATCCCGCGCCCTCTGCTCCGGGTGGGACGTTGCTGCACCCGCGGGTGACTCAGCCCTGAGTCACTCGCTCCGGGGTGACAGCTGGCGCCATCCGGGTCCMTTCCAGCCCCGTTTCGGGCCTGTTTTGGGTCTGTTTCCCTCTCCGGAAAGGGGGGGGGGGAGAAAAAAAGTGACCCACGCTCCAGAAACGGGGGCTGCCTCCTCTCCCAGTGGGCTGTGGACCAGATCGGCCATGTGCCACCGTCTCCCGGGGCCCTGCTGGGAATTTCGGCTCCCAGTTTGGCTGTCGCAGGGTCCCGCGATGGTCCCTAAATCCTCCAAAAGGGGGGGGGGGAATAAAAGCAATCAAGGTGCCAAATCCCCCCCCCCCCAATCCCATCTCTTCCCAGCCTCTGGCCACCAAGGAGCCACCGGCCCCCAGCTCCCCAGCAGCCGGCGGTGACACCCCGGCCTCCGGCGCTCCGGTCCCCGAGGCAGCGCTGGACACAGGCAAAGCCGCYGTCGCCCCCGAGGCCGTTGCCCCACCGGCCCCTGAGCACCAGCTCTTGGAAGTGAGTGCTTTTTTTGGGCTTATTTCTGCAGCTTTTGGGGTTGGAAATGGGGTTTGGGGGGGTCCCTGCCTGCAGCATGGCTTTTTTCTTTCTTTTCTCTCCCCTTCCCGAACAAGGCAACGCTCTCGCCGCAGACTTCGGCGCCCGAACCCGGAGGAGAGCCGGCTCCGGCGCTGCTGGTGTAGAGCCGCCGCGCTCGCCGGAGGGATGCCGAGAGCCGTGATCTGGTAAGGAGCCGGCTTCATTTTTTTTTCCTTTAGGAAAAGGGGGGGGAATCCAAAACATCCCGGAAAAGGGGGTTTGCAAAGGCGCCTCCCGGTGCCGCTCCGACGCTCGCTCCTCTTCATCCGCAGGTGTCCCGCCAGCCCTCAGCCTGCACAGCGATCCCGACTCCTCCACCCGCCCCGTCCCCCCTTTTCTCTCCGCGGCGGCCACGAGCGGGGGATCTTGGCCCGAAACCGGATGATCTTTGTTTAAAAAAAAAAAAAAAAGAGGAGAAAAAGAAAAAGGGAAAAAAAAGAGAAAACCCTCCCGTTTTTCCCCCTCAAAGTCCCCATCCAGAGAGAAAACTGGTTGTTGACARGTATTTAAGTTACTCGCCCTCTCCTTGTCCTCGGAGGCACCAGAGCACTGTGCAGGTCGGGTGTGGAGTAAAGGGATTTTGCACCGATTTCACCCGTGTTTCGGGTCTTTTTTTTCCCCGGTGGTTTAAGGGCAGCCGGGTGCCGCGAGCGGACGGAGACCCTTCGAGCTGCCGGCGGCCGTCTGCAAGGTTTCGGCTGCCCCGAAAGGGCCCGGAGCGGCTCCTGTGCCTCGGTTTCCCCCTCCGGTGAGCCCCCACTGGGCTTTTCCGTGCCGCTCCGGATGGAGACGGTGGTGAGGGGGGATCCCGAAAGGGCGTCGGGGACCGGCTGAGGCGAATTCTTGGCCGTGCGAAGCCTCGGCCCCAGGGGACAGCTAATTCCCCTCCCGCGCCGGCACCTAAATGTCACCGCAAAGTGACTCTGCCGGGGCCCCGGGCCAAGGAATTCYGGGCCCTGGCTCCGAGCTGGGGCCACGTCCCTGGCAGATTCCCCCCCCCTCTTTACCGAGGCTGCTTTTGGGGTGTAAATCAGCCCCTCGGTGCCAGCATCCCCCTTCCCCATGCTCGGCAGGGGGGTTATAACCCCCCCCACACCTTGGCCAGCAGCACAACCCCAATACGAGACACAGGAGAATACCCACTCCATAGGGGGGTGCTGCCCGTACCCCACTTTTTTTTTTTAAGCCCCAGGAAGACATTTTCTCCCCCATTTTGGGCGCTGGGGCCCCCCCCCCCCCATCGTCAAGCACAAGCGAGAGCCCCGTTTCGCCTCGGCCTTTATATACAAGCAGCTGCCTTGGGGTGGGAGTGGGGGGGAACCCCCTCCCACCCCGAGCCATTTTGGGGGGCACCTGGGACCCCCCCAAAGTGTGTGTATATATATATTTCTTTTCCTATTCTCTCCACGTCCATATTTACAGCAGGGCCAAGCGCTACGTAGCCTGGTGGGGTGGGGGTCCCCGCCGTGCTGGACCCCCCCCTCCCTCCGCAGCCCCCCAAAACCGGGGCTTAGGCGGGCGCCTCGGCGCCCAGGTACTCGAGCTCGGTGCAGGCCTTCACCTCCTGGTCCAGCAGCGAGGGCGTGCGGCGGAAAGCGGCCGCCACCTCCTCGAAGGTGCGGCCCCGCGTCTCGGGCACCTTGAGGTAGGTGAAGAGGGCGAAGGCCGCCAGGAGCCCCGCGAAGAGCAGGAAGACGTAGGGGCCGCAGGCGTGGGGGGGGGGGGGGAGAGCAAGGGGTGAGCTGCTGCGGCGCACGCGTGTGCGTCGGAGGTGGCACGTGTCACCCTGGGGAGCGCACGGCTCTTGCAAGGGTGTTAGTGCCCCTTGGTGCACATGCGTGTGTCATGGGAGGTTGCAGACATGGCCCTGGTGAGC
>NW_020448649.1:0-1163 GCF_003343035.1 Apteryx rowi
GCCGTGTGTTGCATTAGCCAAAGTTTCTGTTGCTCTGTTACATCCGTAGGCATCAAATTTCCCGGAATGATTATACACATTCATTCTATTTCCTGGAAGGAATTATCACACTTACATAGCCATTACGCAGGCGGTCTGAGTCTCCGGGGGGGGGCTTCGATGGGGGTCTCTGGTGGCCCCTGGTGGTTGCTGACGAGGCGCCTTTTCCAGGAACGCTGAGCTCCTTTGCCGTGTTGGTCTCGGCTTGGCTCGTCTCTTTCCTTGAGACGGCTGCCTTGTTCCTGGCCGTGGTTTCAACTGGGTTCTGCTGGTCTCGCTGTGCTCCTTGAGGCTGCATCAGTCACAGCTGCGAGAACTGTCCCCTTGGGTGCATTCTCGTCTGAAGCTCCTAGCAGCAGCCCCCCCCCCCTTCCCTCCCCCTCTTGAGACGCCTTGTCTGAGGCCCCTGCTAACACCGGGGCTGGGGCTGCTTTTCCCTGGGAAACGGCCCAAGCGGCCGGGAGCTGCTGCGGCGCTGCCCTGTCACCGGTGCCTGTCAAACCCGCGCTGCTCGGGGAGGACCTGGGGGCAGCGCGGCGGTGCCCGCTCGCATGGGGGGGCCCGGGCTGGGGGGCGCCGGGGGTCCCTGGGCAGGTCCTGGCCTGGGGTGACCCTGCCCGGCTCTGGGCCCGGCTCCGGCTGCCCTGGGGGGCTCGGGCTGGCCCTGGCGCCTGGCGCTACGGGATGGGACAGGACGGGACGGGACAGGATGGGGGGCCCCGGAGCGGTGGCAGGGCCCGGCCAGGGTGGGCAGCACTGGGGGCCCCTGCTCCGGGGGGGCCATATCGAGTGCCTATCCCACCATTTATTATGCCCCCCCACCACCACTTAAGATGACCCTTTCAAATCATTAAACGCCCTGCTGACATATCCTGCCCCCCCTCCCTGGCCACTCGTTCTTGATATCCATCTCGATGCCTTTTGGTAGGTCTGGCATTGGAGGGGCATCGATGCTGCTTGCTATTGAGAGGGAGCGATGTCGATACCTTCGATGCCTGGCAAGAGGAAAAGGGGGGGCGAGAGCGAAAGCGATTGATGCCTGTCGAGATGGAGAGGTATCGATGCGTCCCGAGAGGGAAGGATAGGTAGGGATGTCGGGCCCTAGCGGTACGTCTGGAAAAGAA
>NW_020448649.1:2238-6083 GCF_003343035.1 Apteryx rowi
CCAACTAAGGCCCCTCTAGCATGCAAATATGACGATGAGTCAATCATCTCCCCCCAGAAATAGGGGGCAGCCCAGAGCCCATGGAGCTCTCCTGCACAGCAGCGGGCTGCACTGCAGAACCTCCTCTTGAGCAGGGACACCTCTCACGGTCACTCCTCGAGGCTGAGAGATTCCTTACGCACCCCAGGTCCTCGGGAAGTGATTAACAGCGTGCTGAACCCCTGCGAACTTCGCCGAGTCATATCTCTGACTAACTGCACGCCTAATCCCTTAGACATAAACCATTGAGCAAGTCTGAGACTAGGACTGGATTCAGCCGTGCCCAGGCTCCTCTCCGAAGGAGTCTCACTCAGGCAAGCATGCACTCACACGAGCGAGTACTCATGTGAGCACACACTCCTGCGAGCATGCACTCACCTACGTGAGCACTCACCTACGTGAGCGAGCACTCACGTGAGCAAGCACTCGCATGAGTGACAATGTGAGTGAGCACTCACATGAGCGAGCACTTGCATGAGTGAGAACGTGAGCGAGCACTCATGTGAGTGAGCATTCACGTGAACGCTCACCTACATTAGCGAGCACTCACACGAGCGAGCACTCATGTGAGCACTCACCTATGTGAGTGAGCACTCATGAGCGAGCACTCATGTGAGCACTCACCTACGTGAGCGAGCACTCACATGAGCGAGCACTCACACAGGCACACTCTCACACGAGCACGCTCTCACATTCATGCACTCATGCACGCAAGCGAGCACTCAGGTGAGGGTGCACTCCTGTGAGCACGCACTCTGGGGAGCATGCACTCCTGTTAGTTTGCACCCCCGTGAGTGAGAACCCCCATGAGTGGGTGCTCCAGGGAGTGGGCGCTCCGGGGAGCAGGCACTCCGGGGAGTGTTCTCTGCCATGATTGGGCGCTCTGGTGAGTGGGCGCTCCAGTGAGTGCGTGCTCCAGGGAGTGGGTACTCCGGGGAGTGTGCACTCTGGTGAGTGGGCACTCCAGGGAATGTGCACTCCTGTGAGTCGGCACTCTGGGGAGCGAGCACTCCGGGGAGTGTTCTCTGCCATGACTGGGTGGTCTGGTGCATGGGCGCTCCAGTGAGTGGGCGCTCTGGGGAGAAGGCACTGAGGGGAATGTGCACTCCGGTGAGTGGGCGCTCCAGGGAGTGAGCACTCTGGGGAGTGGGCACTCTGGGGAGCAGGCACTCCGGGGAGTGTTCTCTGCCATGACTGGGCGCTCCCATGAGTGAGTGCTCCGGTGAGTGTGCACTCACGTGAATGGGCTATCCCAGGAGTGGGCACTCTGGGGAGTGGGCACTCTGGAAAGTGGGCACTTCCGTGACTGCACACTCTGGGGAATGTGCACTCTGGGGAGTGTGCACTTGCTCCCTAGAGTGTTCGCTCACCGGAGTGCTTGCTCACTGGAGTACTCTTTTGTATGAGTGCTCACTCACGAGTGCTCACTCACCGTAGTGCTTACCGGAGTATTGATTCATGTGATTGCTCGCTCACTGGAGTGCTGGCTCACCAGAGTGCTCACTCACAAGAATGCTCGCTGTACTAATCGCTCACAAGAGTGCTCGCTTGAATGAGTACTCGCTCACTGGAGTGCTCGTTCACTGCCATGGTCACTCATGTGAGGTTCACTCACCAGAGTGCATGCTCACTGGAGTGCTCGCTCACAAGAGTGCTCAGTGGAGTAATCGCTCACCGGAGTCCTCACTCGCTGGAGTGCTTGCTCACTGGAGTGCTCGCTCACCGGAGTGCTCGCTCATCGGGGTGATCGCTCAACAGAATGCTCTCTCACGTTAGCACTCGCTTACCAGACTGATCGCTCACCACAGTCCTCACTCACCGGAGTGCTCCCTCACAATAGTGCTCTCTCAGAAGAGTGCTCTCTAACTGGAGTGCTCACTCACCAGAGTGCTGATTCATGTGAGTGCTTGCTCACCGCAGTGTCCACTCACTGGAGTGCTCACACTCCGGGGTGCTGATTCACGTGAGTGCTTGCTCACTGGAGTGCTCACTCACCAGAGTGCACGATCTCTGGAGTGCTCACTCACCAGAGTGCTGGCCCACCGGAGTGCTCCCTCACCAGGGAGTTCACTCATGGGAGTGCTCACTCACAGCAGTGCTCACTCACTGGAGCAATCACTCACCAGAGTGCTTACTAACCAGAGTGCTCACTCATGTGAGTGCTCGCTCACCAGAGTCATCACTCACCAAAGTGCACGCTCAACAGAATGCTCATTCACTGGACTGATCGCTAACTGGAGTGCTTGCTCACCGGTGTGCTCATTCACCGGTGTGCACGGTCACTGGAGTGCTCACTCATGGGAGCCATCACTCACGGGAGTCATCACTCACCGAAGTGTTTGCTCAATGGTGTGGTCACTCATTGGAGTGCTCCCTCACCGGAGTGCTCCCTTACCGGAGTGCTTGCTCAGCAGAGGGCTCGCTCAGCAGAGGGCTCGCTGACTGGAGTGCTCATTTGTGTGATTGCTCACTCACCACAGTGATCACTCAATAGAGTATTCACTAACAGGAGTCCTTGCTCACCAGAGTGCTCGCTCACCAGAATGCTTGCTCTCCAGAATGCTCACTCACCGGAGTGCATGCTCACCAGAGTGTTCACTCACCGGAGTGCTCAATCTTTTGTGTGCTCAATCACTAGAGTGCCCCCTCACAGGAGTACTTGCTCACCGGACTGTTCACTCACCGGAGAAATTCCTCACCGGAGTCATCCCTCACCTGACTGCTTCCTTACAGGAGTGCTCTCTCAACAGTGTTCACTCACCAGAGTGCTCCCTCACCAGAATGTCCACTCACAGGAGTCATTGCTCACTGGAGCGATCTCTCATCGCAGTGCTCACTCACCAAAGTGCTCCCTCACTAGAGTGCTAGCTCAATGGACTGCTCGATCACCGGAGTGCTCAGCTCCCCGGAGTGCTCCTTCACATGAGTGCTCATTAACTGGCATGCTCTCTCATGTGAGTGCTGCCTCACCGGAGTTCTCGCTCACTAGAGTGCTCACTCAACAGAGTGCTCACTTGAATGAGTACTCGCTCACTGGAGTGCTTGCTCACCAGAGTGATCGCTGGAGTAATCGCTCACCGGAGTGCTTGCTCGCTGGAGTGCCCACTTGCCAGGGTGCTCACTCACCAGACTGCTCGCTTGCAAGAGACCTCACTTGCCAGAGTGTGCACTCGCTGGAGTGCTTGTTCACTGCCCTGGTCACTCATGTGAGGCTCACTCACCGGAATGCACAATCACCAGAGTGCTCGCTCACTGGAGAGCTCGCTTGCAAGAGTGCTCGCTCACAAGAGTGCTCAGTGGAGCAATTGCTCACCGGAGTGCTCGCTCAATGGAGTGCTCTCTCATGTTAGCACTCACTTACCAGACTGATCGCTCACCACAGTCCTCACTCACCGGAGTGCTCCCTCACAATAGTGCTCTCTCAGGAGAGTGCTCGCTAACTGGAGTGCTCACTCACCAGAGTGCTGATTCATGTGAGTGCTTGCTCACCGCAGTGTCCACTCACTGGAGTGCTCACTTTTGAGAGGGCTTGCTCACCGGAGTGCTCGGTCACTGGAGCGCTCGCTTGCATCAGTGCTCCCTCACCGGAGTGCTCGCGCACAAGTGTACTCACTGCAGGCATGGATATCTTCAGCTACTGACACCTACGGAGACCCAGCGCTCTCGATCCCTAGGAGGAGGCATGGAAAGGGCCGGGCCGCGGGGCCTCTGGAAGCCGAGAGGGAGCGATGCACAACGAGGGGCACGGCAAGCTATGGACATCCTCCTCCTCCTCCTCCTCCTCCTCCTTCTCCTCCTCCTCCTCC
>NW_020448650.1:0-1478 GCF_003343035.1 Apteryx rowi
AAGGTGCGCTGCACGAAGGGCGGCTCGCAGGGCAAGCTGGGCTGCAAGGTGCCTCACAAGGTGTCGCAGCTGAAGCAGAAGGTGAAGAGCAAAGCGCTGCCCGCCGGCATCAGCCCCTTCCGCCGGAAAGACCCCAACCCCGGCAGCCGGATCCAGAAGAAGCTCTCCCGCGCCAAGAGCTCCAAGGCCGCCGCCAAGTACCCACTGCCGGACCCCGAYCCCCGGGAGCCGCCGGGCTTCAAAGGCAAGGCGGGAACGGGGAGCGGGGAGCGGGGAGCAGGGCCGGCTCCAGTGCAGAGGGTGCTCGGTGCCGGGCAGGCTCCCGCGCACGTGCCGGGCTTTTTTCGGGGCRCGCGGGGCTGCTCAGCTCTGCTGCCACCCCCCCTTGCAGACGGGGACACGGACAGCGAGGACGGCGACGACGAGCCGGGCTTGGCGCTGCTGCCCGCGGTGCCCGTGGCCGTGCTCGGGCCCTCGCCGTCCTCCGTGGTGAAGATGGAGGCCAACGAGAAGGCCAAGAAGAAGAAGGAAAGGCAGGGGCTGCTAGGTAACGGGCGGCGCCGCGGGGCGCGTGGGATGGAGACAGGGATGGTGCGGGGGCGCGTGGGATGGGGATGGCACAGAGATGCATGGGATGGGGACGGCACAGGGATACATGGCATGGGGATGGTGCAGGAATGCATGGGACGGGGATGGGGATGGTGTGGGGATGCATGGGACGGGGATGGCACAGAGATGCATAGGATGGGGAGGGCGCAGGGATGCATGGGATGGGGAGAGCACAGGGATGGCACAGGAATGCATGGGATGGGGGTGGCGCGGGGATGCATGGGACGGGGATGGCACAGGGATACATGGGATGGGGATGGTGCAGGAATGCATGGGACRGGGACGGGGATGGTGTGGGGATGCATGGGATGGGGATGGCACAGAGATGCATGGGATGGGTATGGCGCGGGGATGTATGGGACGGGGATGGTGCAGGAATGCATAGGATGGGGATGGTGCAGGGATGCATGGGACGGGGATGGCACAGGGATGCATGCTGGGGACGGTGCGGGGACGCATGAGACAGGGTCGGGATCTGCCCCGGGGTCCTTGGCTCAAGCCCCGCATCCCTCCCGCAGGGCCCTGCCGCCTCGGCAGCCCCGAGGGCGAAGTCAAGATCAAGCGGCGGCCGGTGAAGCCGGGGGCCGGCAAGCTGGAGAAGGTGCCGGCCCGGCGGAAGGCGGGCAGCGGCTGCGAGGACGGCGCCAAGAAGAAGCTGAAGGCGAAGCCCAAGGAGAGTCTCCGACCGCCGGCCGCCGGCGGCTCCAGCGCCCCGGCCGCCAGCAACAGCCTCTTCGCCGCCTCGGAGCCCCGGCACTTCGGCTCGCGGGACGACGGCGCCCGCCTGGCCAGCGAGCGGCTCAAGAAGGCCACGCGCAAGAGCAAGGCGCTGCAGTCGGCGCTGCGGGTGAGCGCGGGCGCGCGGGGGG
>NW_020448650.1:3199-6083 GCF_003343035.1 Apteryx rowi
GGATCGCAAGGCGATGCAGCGATGGGGGAGGGCAGGATGCAGGGAAGGGAGCAGGGATGGGGATAGGGGTGCAAGGATGGAGATGGAGCTAAAGGTGCATGGATAGGGATGGAGATAAGGATGTAGGCATGGGGATGAAGATATGGGTGCAGGGATGGGGATGGAGATAGGGATGCAGGGATGAGGAAGGCACATGGGGACAGGGATGGAGATAAAGATGTAGGGAAGGGGATGAAGATATGGGTGCAGGGATGGGGAAGGCACATGGGGACAGGGATGGARATAGGAATGCAGCAATGTGGAGGACACATAGGGATGGGGATGGAGTTAAGAGTGATGGGATGGAGATAAAGCTGCAGGGATGAGGATGGAGATAGGGTTGCAGGGATGGGGATGGAGATAGGGATGCAAGGATGGGGATGGGGATAGGGGTGTGGGAATGGGGATGGAGATAGGGATGCATGGATAGGGATGGAGATAAGGATGGAGGGATGGGGATGGAGATACAGGTGCGGGGATGGGGATGGAGAGAAGGATGCAGGAATGAGGAAGGCACACAGGGATGGGGATGGAGATAGGGATGAGGATGGAGATACAAATGGAGATGGAGATAGGGATGCAAGGATGGGGATGGAGATAGGGATGCAGGGATGTGGAGGGCGCGCAGGGATGCAGGCAGAGCGCAGGCTCTCCCGGCCGGGCAGAGGGCAATTCCTCCGTCCGTCCATCCATCCTCCCYGGCGGCCGCCGGTCCCTGCCACGGCCTGACCCCGCGTCTCCCGCCAGGCAAAGCTGCGGAGGTGCTGTCGGGCGGCAAGGCGCCGGCGCTGAGCGACCCGTTCCTGGCCCGCCGCGGCGGGCCGCTGCTGAGCTGGTCGGCGGTGGCGCAGACGAAGCGGAGGGCGGCGAGCAAGGGCACGGCCGTGCTGCAGAACCTCTTCCAGGTCAACGGCAGCGCCAAGAAGCTGCGGGCCAAAGAGGCGCTCTTCCCCGTGCACCACCACGTCGCCGCCCCCGTCTTCGGCAACGGCTTCGGGGCCGACTCCTTCAGCCGCATCGCCAGCTCCTACGCGTCCTTCGGGGCCGGGGCTGGGCTGGTGCTGCCGGCTGCCCAGAAACTCCTGCGCTCCAAGAAGGCCGAGCGGCTGGAGGCAGAAGTGGGCAAAGGCGGCCGGAGAAAAGCAGGCAGTGAGTACCTGGTCAAGCTGGACCACGAAGGGGTGACGTCCCCCAAGAACAAGAACTGCAAGGCCCTGCTGCTGGGTGAGAAGGACTTTGGGGCCAAGCTGGAGCGGCCCCTGGCCAGCCACGGCTRTGCCCATTCGGCCCTGGCGGGCAAGGATAGGAAGGGGCGGGCGCCCGTGCACCAGCTGCCCCTGGGGCTGGCGCTGCGGAAGTACTCGGGCCAGGCCGAGTTCGCCCTGAACTGCGACAGCGACTGCCACAGCTCCTACTCGGACATGGACGAGGACGAGGAGGCGGGCGGGCTGGGCGCCGATGTGCCCTCGCGCTTTATGACCCGCCTCTCGGTTTCCTCCTCTTCCTCGGGCTCTTCCACCTCCTCCAGCTCCGGCTCCATCTCCACGTCCAGCCTCTGCTCCTCCGACAACGAGGACTCCTCCTACAGCTCCGAGGACGAGGACTCCACGCTGCTGCTCCAGACCTGCCTCTCGCACCCGGTGCCGGCGCTGCTGGCGCAGCCGGACGCCCTGCGCTCCAAGAGCGGCGCCCCGCAGCGCTGCTTCCTCCCCAAGGCCGCCGCCGCCGGCCCCAAGGCCAAGCTCAAGCGCAAGGAGGCCCTCAGCTTCTCCAAAGCCAAAGAGTTCTCCCGGCGGCAGCGCCTGCCCTCGGTGGAAAACCGGCCAAAGATCTCCGCCTTCCTGCCCGCACGCCAGCTCTGGAGGTGGTCGGGGAACCCCACGCAGGTACGGCCAGCGCCCCGGCCCCGGCTGCTCGGYGCGGGCGCGGGGTGAGGAAGGACGGAGCACGGCGCCGGGGTGCACAGGGCACGGCGCCTCGATGCACGGTGTCTGGGTGCTTGGGGCGCAGCGCCTGGGGCACAGAGCGAGGCTCCTTGTTGCACAGCGCCCGGGTGCACGGGGCTCAGCACCTGGGTGCACAGGGCATGGCATCTCCGTGCACGGTGCCTCGGTGCAGGGGGCACAGCGCCTGGGTGCGTGGTGCCTGGGTGCACGGGGCACAGCATTTCAGTGCATGGTGCCTCGGTGCACGGCACCTGGGTGCACAGTGCCTCGGTGCACAGGGCACGGTGCCTTGGTGCATGGCACCTGGGTGCACGGTGCCTGGGTGCACGGGGCACAGCATTTCGGTGCACGGTGCCTCGGTGCACGGTGCCTTGGAGCACAGCGCCTGGGTGCGCGGTGCCGTGGGCGCGTGGGGCATAGCTGCTCAGTGCATGGGGCGCAGCACCTGGGTGCATGGGGCACGGCACTGCCCGGCGTGGGGCACAGCGCCTGGGTGCACAGCGCTTCAGTGCATGGGGCCGGGGTGCACAGCCCCAGCGCTCGGCTGCGTCACTCACCCGCCCGCAGCTCCGCCGTGTGCCTGCTGCCGCTGTCCCCGGACATGGCGAAGCGAAAACCCGCGGCTGGGGGGAGGGGGGCGGGGGGGTCGGGCCGCGCTCCCCCGGCAGCGTCGGGGCCCTGCGAAACGCGCCCGCCCGCCCGGTAGCTGTCACTGTTCGTTCACCAGGAAGAGTCTCGGCTCCACCATTCAACCCACGGGCAGGAGGAGGAAACAACAACTCACGGCAACCCGCCGCCAACGCCGCCGCCGCCGCCGCTGCTAGCCAGCCGGCGCGAGCGAGCGAGCGCGATCCCTCCGCCCGGAGAAAGAGTCCCCTCCTCCTCCTCCGCGCCCCCCG
>NW_020448651.1:0-6024 GCF_003343035.1 Apteryx rowi
TGTTCCTCCACAGGAAGAACTTTGCATTTCCCTTTGTTGAACTTCATGAGGTTCCTCTCTGCCCATTTCTCCAGCCTGTTGCGTTCCCTCTGAATTGCAGTGCAGCCATCTGGTTTATCATTGTTCACTGTTAGTTCCTGCTAGCCTTATGGAAAAGGAAGATGAGGGAGTTATATCTTCAAGAGGGTACAGCAGGAACTAGTTGAAAATTGTTTTTATGTTCTGCAGTGATGCATGTTATGTGAGGCTGACCAAATTAAAATTCAGATATTGAGTGAAGCAAATCTCTGTCAGATTTTTGGCTCAGTCATTGCTCAAAAGGAGCACATGCTTCTCCTGTAGCAAACCTAAACATGATTATTGATTTATATCTCTTTAACATCATCCGGATCAGCTGCGCAAGCTTAGGATCTTTGCCCCTTTAGAGAGCTTGCTGCATAGCACACAAATGATTTTTGGTCAATTTAGCTCCAGAAGAGACACCACATTCTTTCTGTTCCATTTCTTTTATGGTGAGATTCATCTCTTCCAAATCTTTCTGTTGCAGCTTTCTCAACCTTCTCAGGGACTCCTTAGGGATCTTTCTTTCATTTTCTTTAACACTTACATCCATTCAGACAGAATTAATTCCAGTAGTATTCTTTCTTCTCAAGTTCTACTTCTAGATTGGTTTTGAATGCTCAGAGATTGTTATTTACCAGAAGCTATAGCTTTGCCACAGTTGCATTTCCTACTGCCGTACTGTGGCATTTCATTTATTTCTTAAACTACTCCTCAAAATTTTTGATAGTCTTTCTTGTCTCTTGAATAATACTAATTTTAGCTTTACTGTCTCTTTCCTTTTCCTTTTGCACCTTAGCTCAAGCTACTCTCTTCTCAGTCTCTCATTCAATGGCTGTCAACCAACATCCTAGGTGAAGCCTCAAAAGTTAGTCCCAATTAGACCTGCACATAACTTCCTTGAGGGTAATAATAATGTTGCTGCAAGCTGCTGCCCTATGCATTATATTCTAACCTTCAAAGCACTTGTTCGTATACAAGTCAAGCTACAGAGGACTTAGTACCCAGCTCTCCTATGTTATGGACAAGTGCTCTAACTATTGGGCTGCAAGGTAAAAGGAAAGGTTCATTGCATACCCTCTTGCAAGCATCAGCCCTATGCTGTTAGACACCTGTTTTCAGGAGATAGTTTGGCAGAGTAAGTCCTAAAAATCCTTCTGAAGTTAGCTGCCTATTTGCCTCCCTGGGCTCTGTGAGGAACGAGGGGTTGGTTACAGTCTGGAGCCCCTCTCGGAAGCACCTAAGTTTCGTGTATCAAGGAAAGAGGCATAAGTTAGGCAGACTAGCTTACCTGCTGGAGGGCTCCACCAGTGCTTACGTTTTTCCATAAGCAATTTAAAAAATTACTTCAGGATGACTAATTGCGTGCCCAACCTCCATCAGGGCAGAAACATAAAGTGCCTCTGTTTATTTTTAGGCCCACCACATTATACCCATTACTAACACATACTCCTTTCTTTCCACTCCTTTTCTGTGTTCTGCCTAGCATGAAAGATAATGGGAGATACCAGCTAGGTAAATCCACTTCTTTGCAATTATTTAATATTACTTAAAGTTTTTTAGCATTGGGCCACATCTTTAAATTAAAATTTCAAGATTTCATACCTCCAAATACTGCAGCTTTTACAGTTTGAAAGGTACTACAAAAAATTCTGTTTAGCAGCAATTTCAGGGTAAGCAGGATGAGCTCTTCTAGCTAGCAGGTCTGATACAGCCAGTATCAACATAGCCTCTGCAGTCCAAAAAGGATGGTAGATCCAGTGTGTGGCTACTTGCTGCCTGGAAATGAAGAGGGAAAATCGAATCATAGTTCCCAGTTATTACTCAGCAGCCACAGCACCTGCTCCCTCCTCAGCACACTGTAGAAATATAAATGCTCAATAAGGTTATGAACATTGTTTCTGTGGGCAATACGGATGGCACTTTCATTAAGTGAGACCTCGGGCTGGGAGGAAGGTGCATATTCATTCCCTCATGGCATATTTCCTACTTTGCCTCCTGAGATGTTAGGGCCACTAGCTGAAGTATTAATTTATGAAAGGCATAAAAAGGGGTTGGTTCACAGCCTCAGTATGAGAGCTCTGGCAGTGGAGTGCAAAGCTCAAAGGCTTGATTTTCTCATACATGCTTGGCCTTTGTGAGGTTACAGTTGTGTTTTCCTTGGCCTTCCTTTGCCCATGATTTTTTTCCCTCTGAAAGAAGATTCCTTTTCTTTTTTAACATCTCTCTGGGGCAAACGTATTAAACAGTTATGAGATGGTTTTTTTTTAGGAAAAATAATAGAAAATACAGTTTAGCTAACATCTAAATACTTTATAAAAAGTCAGTTGTGATTAACATTGCAATGGATAGATTCACTCTCCTGAAGAATTTACTCCCCTCAATTTCAGAAATTTCTATCAGGGACAATTCTGGTATACTGCACACTATTATTACTTCCAGAAATAATCTACTAATAATACATATTTTATATATATATAATCTGGCTGAAAACAGGCAAAGAATGAAATCTGAAACACAGTGAAATGAATTCTGAAATGAAACATTGCTGAAATTCACTGTTTTTCAGGACCAGTGTTTGTGGGGCATATCAGAAGTATTTGATTTCACCCTGAACTGAAACAATAGCAAATTCTTAACTGTCAGAATTTCTTCTGAAAGGGAAATTCCGTATATCAGCCAGTCCTGCCTAACAGGATTTTCTCAGCACTTTCTGTTCCCAAGGTTTTCCCGTCCCTACAGAATAGCATTAATACCTCCATAAACACTTTTATTTTGCTATCTGAATTACATTTCTTTTAATATGTTGACATACGCTTATTGACTTAATAATTAGCATTATCATGTTACATATAACAAAATAAGCAGTGCTGTCTAATTGGATAATCCGGTTCATTCTCTATTCCTTTTGTTTTATATTAAAGCATTATAGAAAAATTAAGAAGTCATCTTGTCTAAGCCCCTGCTCAAAGGATGGCTAAGTTCAAAGCTAGATGAAGTTGCTCAGGGTATTGTCCAGTAGAGTTTTGAGAATCTCCACATTCCCTAGGCCTGTATTATGTGAAAACTTGTAAGAGGCTTGGAGTCAGGAACTACATCTTCTATTTACAGCATCAGTCCATCAGTTGTGTTATAAATCATTTTGATGTATAAAATATGCAAGAATTAGTACCCTTTCTATAACAAAAAAGTGCTTACTTTGTCTACTTGCACATGGCTGACATACATACAAAAATGACTGACACAAATATACAAAAATTTGCAGCCACTGGGCTGATTAATACACACAAAAGCAGGAAATATGCCCAGAGCAACTGTCCTCACTAAATCAGCTATTTTTTTTTCCTGTTCACTCTGTTTATCCCCTAATTTTGAATTCCCTAGCATATCCACCTTATCCTGTGCCTGCCTTTCAGACCACAAGCTTTTTAGATCAGGGCTCAGACATAGCTTTCTGCATTCTACAGGGTTGAAAAATAAAAAATAAATAATAACAAATGTAACTGAGAAATTAGTATCAATATCTCAATAGACACTGCTTGTTATTAGCAAAACGCTGTTTATGAGTTAAAAGTTTTTATGTTCAGTGAAATGAAGAAGAATGAAGTGATTGTCTCTGTTATTACTTTTCCATTCCATTTCCAAATGTATTCTCTAATAAAATCCTAAACAAGGCGCAGGCATGCACTAGTCCGTCATGCTACTGTTATGTTGCCAAACAGGTAGCATGAATTTCCCTCAGCAAGCTATAAAAAGTGCAAAAGTCAATGAAGCAGGATTTATGGTTAGAGAAAGAGATTACAGAATGAGACTTAAGCACATGCTTAACTGCTTTGCTGAGCTAAGGCTTATATGGGGACACTGATAACTTTAACATTTGCAAAATCCTTCATGATAGCAAATCACTATTAACCCTAAAATGGTTATATAAAAGACATCATGATTCCAGCAGCTTATTAACAAAGTTTTTATTTTTAATGGAAATGGAACTGCTTTCTTATTATAGCGCATTTCAGACCTTGTAAAGGTGTTGGTTTCTATCATTTTGTTGCATAGATAATTTAGACTGATACTCGTTTTTGCCAAGACAACCTAGTTCTGCAAGATAGTATTGCACTTTGATTCTTAAGGAATATATAACAAACTTCAAATAATTTGGAAAACTATATAAGAGCTGAAATTATTATCTGTTTGAGGACAATAGATGAAAAATTAAAAGGCATATATTTAACTAATAATTCTTCTCTGGAGATGGCACAGGTCACTATTATTTAGATCTGATTTTAGAATAGACTATAGATGCAGTATAGAAGCAGTTTTTCATACCAGTGCTGGTTACAGTTATCATAATAAAGCAAGCTGAAGTGGGGAAAGTGCTATAATAACATGCATGGCTTTGCAGCTCTAGGTTACTGATTTATATCCAGGTCAGATAACTAATTCATTCTCAGGAATTCATTCTCAGGAATTCTAACTAGTTTTAGTACTGTTCAAGCCACTTAAATAATAAAAAAGGTAACAATGTAGCATTTCCCCAATATTTTGCCATTGTAAATTATTATAAATATTGTAGCTCCAAAATAAATCAGTCCTCTCAGAAATTTGATCTGAGATAACACCTGTGATGAGAAAGCCTTCAACAGTCTTTATGTTTCATTCTTTATCAAGTTTATTTTAAAGATATGGCCAGACTGTCTCTTGCATCAGGATTATATCCCTAGGGGAACTGATCCATTTGTTTCAGATATCCTTTTGGCTCCTCCAGGTAATATACATAAAATCTACACTAAATATCCTCCTTTCTGCAAGGGCACAAACTTGATCGAAGCACTACTTTGGTTGTTTGCCTTAGCTGGTGAAACAAAGGCAAGGCTGGATTTCCTTTCTACCTGGTCAGCCTTCCTACCAGTGCTAAGGACTAAGGACGGCAAGAAGTATCACAGAATCACAGAACGGCTGAGATTGGAAAGGACCTCTGGAGATCATCTAGTCCAACCCCCTGCTCAAAGCGTGGTCACCTACAGCAAATTGCTCAGGGTCGTGTCCCGTCGGGTTTTTAATATCTCCAAGAATGGAGACCCCTCAACCTCCAGGGCAACCTGTTCCAGTGTTTGACCACCCTCACAGTTGAAAAGCTTTTTCTGATGTTTAAACCATATTTCCCATATTTCCTGTATTTCAGATCATGCCCATTGCCTCTTGTAGTCTCACTGGGCACCACTGAGAAGAGTCTGTCTCTGTCTGCTATACACACATACTTCAGAGATATTGCAGGTCTGGCTCCAGACCACCGCAATAAAGCAAACATCTCAATAAAGCAAGTCACATGAAGTTTTTGGTTTCCCAGTGCATATAAAAGTTATGTTTACACTATACCATAGTCTATTAAGAGTGCAATAGCATTATGTCAAAAAAACAATGTACATACCTTAATTTAAAAAATACTTTATTGCTAAAAAATGCTAACCATCATCTGAGCCTTCAGCAAGTCGTAATCTGTTTGCTGATGGAAGGTCTTGCCTCAGTGTTGACAGCTGCTGACTGATCAGGCTGATGGTTGCTGAAGGTTGGGATGGTGTGGCAATTTCTTAAAATAAGACAGCAATGAAGTTTGCCGCATCGACTGACTCTTCCTTTCACGAGGGATTTCTCTGTAGCATGCAATGCTGTTTGAGAGCATTTTACCCACAATAGAACTTCTTTCAAAATTGGAGTCAGTCCTCTCAAACCCTGCCGCTGCTTTATCAACTCAGTTTGTGTCATATTCTAAATCCTTTGTTGTCATTTCAACAGTGTTCACAGCATCTTCACCAGGTGTGGATTCCGTCTCAAGAAACCACTTTCTTTGCTCAACCCTAAGAAGCAACTCCTCAACCATTAAAGTTTTATCATGAGATTGCAGCAATTCAGTCACATCTTCAGGCTCCACTTCTAACTCCAGTTCTCTTGCTATTTCCACCACAT
>NW_020448652.1:0-1592 GCF_003343035.1 Apteryx rowi
CCTGGGCCCCCCAGCATCACCCCCGTGGCCCCCCAGCACCTCACCAGCCCCCTCTTGCCCCAGGCACCGTGGGGAGCCTTCCCGGGGTGTCCCTGCCCCGGCAGCACCCCCTAATCAATGGGGATGCTCTGGGTGTTGGGGACCCCGGGATGCTCCGGGGCCATGGGGATCCCAGGATGCTCTAGGCCACGGGGGCCCCATGGACCTCGGGATGCTCCAGGGCTGTGGGGATCCCAGGGACCTTGGGGTTGTGGGGACCCCAATATGCCATGGGGCCATGAGGACCCCGGGGTCCCACCACCTTCCCGGGGTTCCCTTCCCTAGCAGCACCCACAGTCCATGGGGCTGCTCCAGGGCTGCAGGGACCCTGGGATGCTCCGGAGCCATGAGGACCCTGAGATGCCCCAGGTCACGGGGACCACAGGGATCCCGCTGCCTTCCCAGGGCTCCCTTCCCCAGCAGCACCCCACAAGCGATGGGGATGCCCTGACAATGTGGGGGACCCCGGGATGCTCCGGGATCTTGGGGACTCCCTGGGGTCCCCCGGCCCCGGACTCACCTCCCCGCGGGCCGGGCCGAGCTGGAGCAGCGTCCCCAGGAGCGCCGCGCAGACGCCGGCCACGCACAGCCTGCACGGGGCACCCGAGCYGTGAGGGGCCGGGGAGCAGGACGGCCCCACGTGGTGGTGGGGCCAGCTCCCGTCGTGGCAGTGCAAGGGGCCTGATGCCACGGGGATGGGCATGCGGGCAGGGCTAGGGCACGGGGAGAGGACAGGCCAAGGGGAAAGGGACTCGGTGTTGGACCCTCACGGCCACGTCGCAGAGCGGAGACAGCAGGGAGGAAAGAGGGAGGCCTGGGATGCACACATGGAGGGATGGGTGGAGGACCTGAGGGTGGATGGTCTAGGGAAGGAGAGATAGAAGAACAGATGGATAGATGATGTATCTGGGAAGGGACGGGTGGAGCTAGGAATGGAGATGGATGGATGTGGAGATGGATGGAGTATTGGGATGGATGGATCCAGGTAAAAATGGATGGATGCATGCATCTGGAGATGGACAGAAGGGTGGATGGATGGCTAGATGGAGCATTTGGGGAGGGATTGGTGGATCTGGAGATGGACTTACAGGTGGATGGAGAGATAGATGGAGTGTCTGGGGATGGATGGATCTGGAGATGGATGGGTGGATCTGGACAGATGGGTGGATGGATGGCTAGATGGAGCATCTGTGGATGGATGGATCTGGAGGTGGACAGACAGGTGGAAGGACAGATAGATGGAGTGTCTGGGGATGGATGGATGGATCTGGAGAGGGAAGGATGGCTGAATCTGGAGATGGTCGGACAATAGGATGGATGGATAGGTACACAGGGTGTCTGGGTGGCTCTAGGGAAGGACAGACAGGCAGATGGACAGATGGACAGACGGATAGTGGTACCTGCCGAGCCAGCCCGCGTGCCAAGCTCCCATCGCTCGCGGACTCCCCTCCTCCCGGGCGGACGCGCTCACTCCCGCGGGCCTCGGCCGGCCTTCAGCATCGGCTCCGGCGGGATCTCTGCAATCAAAGCCGAGGAATAAATAACCCCGGCAC
>NW_020448652.1:1907-3429 GCF_003343035.1 Apteryx rowi
AAAAAAAAAACTCCCGGAAAGCTGGAAAACATCAGGCCCCAGCAGGACGTTTGCTCGGCACGTCGGGAAGCGGCGGCGGGGCCGAGCGGGAGCCGCGGCCGGAGCCGGGACATCGTCACCGCCGCCACCGCCGCCGCCACCGGGCCAGATGTTTTCGGGCGGCGCGGGAGCGGAGCCGGGGGCGGACGGACGGAGCGGGGGGGGATTTGCAGCCGGGGCGCGAGCGGGACTTTCTCGCGCRGCGCCGAAAAACAATGAATAAAAGCGCCGCCGGGTGCCAAGCCGGCAGAGGCCTGGCGGAAAAGCCGGCGGGATGGAAAAGAGCCTGGTTTTTCCCCTCGCCCCGGGCAAACCGGGACCGCGACGCGGAAACAGCCCAAAAATCACACTTTTTTTCCTCCCCCGGCCTTCCAGCCTCGGCACCAAGGGCGGGAATTAAAACCGGCGGGTGCAAAGGGACGTCCGGCTCCTGGCGCAGATCCCGCTCTTCCCGCCCTGCGGAGACGGCCTCAGGCCGTGCCAGGACTCCTGGGTCCGTCCCCAGCTCCCGCGCTCCGACCCGGGCCGAGACGAAGCCGGGAGCGCGAGCCTGAGGAGCGAGCGCCCTGCGGTCGTGCTGCCACCCGTGCACCGAGCGCGCCGGGGCTCTGCAGCCCCACAGGCACTGGCTCCCGGCTCTCGCACGCGCCCTTCCCGAGCCGGCGGTGGGGACGGAGGCCCCCACGAGGCATCGCATCCCCTTCGGAGGCTGGATTTGGCCACCGGATGGGTCCCACCCAGTGCCAAGAGCCAGAGGCAGGGAAGGGCCGGCCAGAGGCACCGGTGAGGCCCTGGTTTGGCCTTGGAGTTGGGCTGCGGGATTCCCGCACCGGGAAGCGGGTGCTGGAGGCACCTTGTGCCCGAGCCGGGCCGTGCGGGGACTTTCCCAGCCCCAAATATCCCCCTCCCAAAAAAGCGTTCTCCCAGCAGTGCCCACCGACGTGCGGCTCCGCTCCGGAGCCTCTCCGCAGGGATGATGCTCTGCTGGATGTTTTTTTTTGGGGGAAAAAACCCTTTCCCGGCACTCCCTGAGGCCGGATCTTGTTTTCCCTGGAGGAAACTCCCCAAACTCCCCCTTGGGCAGCCACCGGCTCCGGGGCCCCACGAGGAGGCTGAAGCTGCCGACGGACACCCCCGATGAGGGTTTTTGGGGGGAAAACAGCCCCTGGCGGGATCGTGCCCGGCTGCAAGCGCCGGCTGCCGGAGTCGGGAGAAGCCGCCGGCCGCGGTTTCCTCCCGGACCACCCGGGTAGGCGGCGAGGCCGCCGCTGCGGCGGTTGTAGCTCCCCAGTCCGGGATGCGGCGGCGGCYGAAATCCTTGGCTCTGGCCCCAAATGGTGCCCGGGGGCCGGCAAACCGCCTCCTCTCCTCCGCCGGCGGGAGCCCGCTCGGCTTCTCCCCTCTCCCCGTTGGATCCTCTCCCTGCGCAAACACGCACCTTCTCCCGCCGGAGAAAAGAAACAGCCGGGTCTCCAAAAACAGC
>NW_020448652.1:3791-6286 GCF_003343035.1 Apteryx rowi
GGCAGCCCGGAGGCGAAGCAGGGAACTGGGCTGCTGCCGGGATCCTTCGGCTCCAGCCGGCTCCTGCTAGCGACCRGGTCACCTTGTCCTGCCTCGCGTCCGTCCGTCCGCCTCCCCCCTCTTCCAAAGCCCTTTGAAATGAAGGAATTTGAAGTATTTTTGGATGCCAYGGCGGAAGAGGGAGAAGGGATCCGCTCGCCGTTTCCACCGGCGCAGAGCGGAGCCGGAGGGGAAGGGGCGTCCGCAGGCGTCACGGAGAGGTCGGGATCAGGCCCGGCAGCGGCAGGAGCGCGAAAGCGGCTCGCGCGAAGACGGCTGAGAAACCACTTGTTGCCCGGACTGTCTATATTTGAAAACGTGCCCGGCTGGAATATCTCCCACCCCGGTGGAGGAGGGAAARAAAAAACCAAACACACAACAAACACAAGCATAAAAATACCCGGGGACTTTTCCGTGCCTCCGATGGCATGCGGCGGGCACTGCCCAGCGCGCGGCCTGCCCGCTGCGCCCGGCCCTCAAAAAAGCCCCAAAGATTTTATCTGTATAAATAAAGATATAAAAATAGAGCACACGGCGGCCGGTGCGTTAGCAGCCGCCCGGCTCATTGTTTCCGCGGCTCTGCCCTCTCCGGCAGGGATGGACTCGAGGGGGGAATCGCGGGCAGGACAGACGCCCTTCCCGGGGCGTTTCGGCAGCCCCGAATCATCCCCGATCGCCCCTTACCTGCTCGCTGAGCGGACGCGGCCCCGAGGGGACGGTGATGGCCACGGGTTGGGGGGTCCTCCAAGCCTGCGGGTTCCCGGGGCTGCTGCGAGGGAAAYGGGGGGGAGGCAAAGCTGGTCCCCGGGTGGCAAAAAGTGGAGGGGGGAGCCGAGGAGAGGGAGCGACCGGGCGTGGAGCGATGGGGAACGGGGCGGCAAAGGGATGGAGCAGCCGGGGAAGGATGTGGACAAGAGTCCTGGTGGCCAGAAACATGGGGACCCGCCACCCCCCCCCCCGCCGGACGCCGGTTGTTCCCCCTTGTCCAGGGATGCTGCACATGGAGCTGACGAAGGGCTGGGCTGGGGAAGGGGGGCTGCAGGATGGGGAAGGGGGCTGAGGGCTCGGGAAGGGGACTGCAGGATGGGGAAGGGGTTGGGAAAGGTGTTTGCGGGCTGGGAAAGGGGGTTGTGGTTTGGGGAAGGGGCTGGGGAAGAGGTTTGTGGGCTGGGAAGGGGTTTGAGGGCTGGGGAAGGGGTTTGAGGGCTGGGGAAGGGGGCTGAGGGATAGGGAAGGGGTTTGAAGGCTGGGGAAGGTGTTTGAAGGCTGGAAAGGGGGATGGCAGGATGGGGAAGGGGGCTGAAGGCTGGGAAAAGGGCTGGGAAAGGGGTTTGAGGGCTGAGGAAGAGGTTGGGGAAGGGGGCTGGGGGCTGGGGAAGGGGTTTGGGGGTGGGAAAGGGGCTGGGGAAGGGGCTGGAGGTCTGGGAAGGGGTTTGCAGGCTGGGGAAGGGGAATGGCAGGATGGGGAAGGGGGCTGCAGGCTGGGCCCCCTCCCCACACCGCTCTGCCCCCCCCGGGGCTCCGGCCCGGTCCCGTCCAGCCCGGGGCAGGAGGCAGCGCGGGCTGGTCAGTTTCATCCCGGACAGGGTCAGTTTCAGGTCGAAATGGTCAATTTCACCCGCCGACGGCGTCAATCCCGAAATCCCGAAAACGGCCAGTTTCAGCCCGAATCGAGTCGCTCCCGGGACCGGGACCGGGTGGCTCCGCCGCCGCCCTGCATCGCCCCCTCCCCTCCCCTCCCCGGCCCGGTGCCGGTCCCCGGTCGCGGTCCCCGGTCGCGGTCCCCGGTCGCGGTCCCCGGTCGCGGTTACCGGCGCGGCCGCGGTCCCGCTGCTTCTCCGCCGCGTCGCCGATCCCGGTGCTTCTTCCCCCGGTCCCGGTTCCCCGCCCCTGGCCCGGCCCCGCTCCGGCTCCCCGCTCCCAACTCCCCGCCCCGATCCCGATCCTGCTCCCGATCCCGATCCCGGCCCGGATCCCGCTCTCGCTCCCGATCCCGCTCCGCCCAGGGGGACCGGACCGGGGGCACCGGGCCGGACCGGACCGGACGGGGGGGGCCGGACGGGGGGGTCTCTGCTCCCCCCCCCGCCCCCGGGCTCTGCCCCCCCACCCCTCCCCCCCCCCCCCCCCGGCCCCCCATGTGCTCCCCGAGCCTCCTGCCGCGACCCGGCCCGTGCACCGTCCCCGGGACACGGGGGACATCCGCGATCCCCGGGACACGCCGGGCCTGGCCCCCCCCATCCGGGCCGCGGTGCCACCGCCGAGCCACACGCTGTCCCCACGCGCTGGGGACGAGGCCCGAGTGCCATCGGGACGGGTGACCGTGACCGTCCCCACCAACGCCAGCCGCGGGGCCTGGGGACACGCCACGGTGACACGCAGGCGGGGGGGGGGGGGCTCGTCCCGGCCCCCCCGTCACCTCCGATCGATCGACCCCTGTCGCCGGCAGCAAGGAGCCC
>NW_020448653.1:0-71512 GCF_003343035.1 Apteryx rowi
TGGAGCATCTCTCTTATGAGGAAAGGCTGAGAGAGCTGGGCCTGTCTAGCTTGGAGAAGAGAAGGCTGAGAGGAGATCTTATCAACGTGTACAAGTATCTGAAGGGAGGGTGTCGAGAGGATGAGACCAGACTCTTTTCAGTGGTGCCCAGCGACAGGACGTGAGGCAATGGGCACAAACTGAAACACAGACAGTTTTGTCTGAACATGAGGAAATACTTTGTGAGGGTGACAGAGCACTGGAACAGGCTGCCCAGAGAGGTTGTGGAGTCTCCTTCTCTGGAGATATTCAAAACACGCCTGGATGCGATCCTGTGCAATGTGCTCTAGGTGACCCTGCTTGAGCAGGGGAGTTGGACTAGATGATCTCCAGAGGTCCCTTCCAACCTCAACCATTCTGTGATTCTGTAATAATATTCTAGATTGTTCTTTTATCCAGCAGAAATGATGGTTGTCATTGTACTACTGTGTGAAGTGTGAGATAAATGAGAGAACAGACTGAAGAAAAGAGCATATTTATTCTGATTAAGAAAATAATTGGACAGATTGCCATTTAGCTGCATGCACTGCTTATTTTGTCTTGTTAAGCCTTTTTTTTTTTTAAATGTATTAAATGTCAGAAAACAATTCTATATAATCCCTGAAGAATCATGGCCTTTATTTTAGAGTTGTTTAACTTTTTAGATTTAGTTTGTTTTAAATCACGATGCATCCTTAGGTGAGTCTTTAAAAGTTTTTTTTTGTATTCTTTCATAGATATCCCTGAATTTTTTTCTTAATTCAGACTTTCCCTCATGTTTTTTCCGTTAGTGTTCAACATAAATAATACACAAATATTGGACAAGCACTCTCTTAAAATAGACCTGTTTGTCAGCATTCTTGACTGCCTAATTCTGAATTAAGTCAGTGGCCTTTTCTTGCAAGGGCTGCTAAGTATAGCTCTGGGAACCCGGTAGTTCTGGCTGTCTTTCACGAGCAGCAAGTCGCTTTGTGGGTTGCAGTCTGCGCGTCTGCAAATCCTCCTGCCCTCCCATGGGCCATGCAGGGAACAGCAATGCTTGTGTTTCCGTAAACGTGTTGATATCCGTCTCGGCTCTGCGCTGTGGTAGTGCTCATGATCAGACCTGGGGCCTGAGGAAATCAGCTAGTCACCTGCAGGAGCCAGGATTTAATTTAACCGAGATGCTGGTGGCCAAATGTATTTGGGTTGGATTTTGTTTGTTTGTGTTTTTGCCTTTCTCTGAAGCAACAGAAGTTCCTCTCTGCAGCAGAGGAGGGGACCGTCTGTGGGGTAGTCAAAGCTGGGTGGGCGTCCAGGGAACGCTGCCTTTCAGGGAGATGTGGTGTTTCTTCCACATGTGTTCGTAAGGCTTGAACTTTAGAGGAATTTTCCTTCCCTGTGCCAAAATTCAGTAGGGTGATATCTTGGGCCTTGTGGTAGGACTCTGGTCCTTGCTTGTCCACCCTCTATCATGCTACAGCAGTTGTGGCATCTTTGTAATACCTGTGTTTGGCCTGTAGGCCAACCTATTTTCTGACATGTCTTAAAGAGTCAGTGGGCTCAAAGTAGGATTGTGGGTGAAACTTAATGTTTTGTGAAATGAAGATGGTTGCACTAGAGGATTTAACAGTCCCTTTTGGCCTTAAACTTTGTGAAATAGTTAAACAATTTTGTTGACGACTTGACTTTGAGGACCAATTTAGCATGATGCACCATAGAAGGATATGGAATACTCCACAGAAGTTTTCCATGCTAACAAGAAGGACAGAATAATTGCCAGTTGCACAAGTCATTTAGAGGCCTTCTGTGGTATTTAGAGAATGTTAAAAGAGATGGAATAAAATGGTCCTTGTCCGTGTGTAGTTGCTGAAAGATTGCCAGAAAGCTTTCTGAGACAGAACCTAACTCCTCATCTGTCTGTTTTATGATTTGCCGTACAACTTCTAAATTTATAGTCAGAACTGTACATAACTCTTTGATTAGATTATTTACTGCTGTTACAATATATAAATACATTTTAAAATATTTTAGAGAGTTCCAAATTGTTGTGCTTTGATCTTATGCCAAAAGTTATTAACAATAACTTAGTATTATTTTACAGTAAAACTAACAAATGCAGGAAGTAATATACCTTGTGTCTTAATTTTCACGTCAGCACTGAAGTACACATTCATTACATTTTTCTTCAAAATGCTGTACGAAATAACTTGCTTCAAAGCAAAACTAGTATGAAGTCTCAAGGCTCCAAGTGTAACAGGAACCCTTTTCTCCTCCCCTTGAGGTATGGGATGATGTTTTATTCTGTTACCTGACTGCCTGGTAGGAGCTCCAAACTCTTGTCCTACTAGGTCCCTCGTAAAACCAGCTCTTCTTCCCCAGTTTTGGAGTGCAGGTACAAAAATTCGGATTTAGGTTATGTAGCCTAGTGTCACCTAGTACTAAATTTTGGTATTTAACTTCTTGGTAATTTACACTGGTTTAAAACTCTTTTCTCTGAATGCTGTCTCAAATACAGACAATTTTGTAACTTTATTTCCAACTTTTACTGCTTTTTATTTCAAAAAGTTATATTAATATTCCCTTCTTTTAAAAATCTTAGGAATGGAGCTCTCTGCATAGTAAAAGTTAGATCTTAAATGAAACAAAAGTTTCTACTTTCACATTAAAAAAAAAAAGTGAAGATTATCACTAAAGAGAATCACTGAATTTTCTAGGCTAGCTTTATCCTGACATAAGTCCATTAAAATTGAACAGCTGCATCAGCCGGAAAATATTTTCAGTGGAACTGAAGACTCAGACTCAGTCTGCAGGATTTTTTTTCTCATGTTTTGCATTTTGCGTTGTTTGAATGAAGTCAACAACAAATTTTGCAGGCCTTTTATTTTCCTGTTTTTGTTCTTTTTGATCTCCTCTGCTGTTTCTGAATGCAACAGAAAGGGCATGTGTCTTCCTGCCCTTTTGCTAATTACTGTAGACTTGAAAAAAGAGCTGAGCCATTCTCTGGGACCCGTGGAGGAAGGGAGGGAGGGATGTGGCCAGCTGAAATATGCTCGCTGCTGCGCAGGGCTGTGGCAGACTGCTTTGTGGCCGCAAAGGAGTGCGGTGTGATTCGCAGGTAGTGTGCGCACTGGCACATGTGCAAAGGGGATCTTGGAAGTGCTTTGACTGATTTTGGGAGCTATTGCGGTTTTATCCAGTCTGCTTGTGTTGTTATCTAAAGCTTCATCTCCAAGTTACCTGTGGCTGTGGTAGATGTAGCCTTATTTTTTAAAATGCCAATAATCCCTTGCTCTTGCCGCTATAGCGGAGAGACATGAAGACATGGTCTGTAAAGGGTGATATCTCTAAAGGTGCATAAAAAATAAAAAGCTCTGAATTTCCTTCTCTAATAACCATGAGTCATCTTTTTCTTGGGTCATGATTTTTTCAGTGTTGAGGATTAGGAGCACTGTTTAAAATCTGAACAGGATAAACATTTTGTGTGTGTTTATTTTGTGACTTGGGAACCTAGTTCCCTTAATTTTCAGTGAATAAAGAACTTTATATGATGAAACTGCATAGTGGAAATCATTTCTTTTTCTACTTGGTGGAAAAAAACTTCTTTTTCTTTTGCATGGTGGTTGCAACTCTAGCAGCATCTGTGTCAGAAAGCAGTTGAAGATGTGCAGGAAAATGTCCACTTTTGTACTAGATTTGTAACTCTCTAGTTACAATTAACCTAGCTCATATCCAATAAAATAATCCAAACATGAGTGTGTATCAAATGTAGTATTAGGCAAAGGATAAAATCTTCTCCTGTGCCATACATCAGTTTTGTAATCTTGCCCCTGGACATGCCCAATGTCACACTGAACTTCTTGAGATCTGGTTATAAATTTGTTCACATTCTCACTTTCTTCAAATGTATATCCATAGTTTGAGCTTTAATTAAGTATATATTCTGAACTGATGTTTTCACAAAGACACTTTCATTTATAAGCTTTCTAATTTGTTAAAGAAAGGAGTAACTTCAATTTAGAGTGGATGAAAAACAAGGCAAACTGCTTTGGTTGGAAATTGTGCTGGAATTTGTTGTAAATACAAGGTATATGTGCATTTGATCCTGATTAGCTCATGTGCAGGCAGATTTTTCTTTTAATAAAAAAACTATTATGCTAAAATTATTTTCTTAAAAGGAATGTGTACTTTATGCAAAGCTCTATCAAYCTTTTAATTATTTATCAATCTTTTAATTATTTCTTGCTGACTAATTTCTTCTCAACTTATGTACTCAACTAATTTCTTTTCAACTTAATATGTGTGAGGCCCTTGTATAAAAAAGCATGACTCTGCTTCACAGCGTAAGGGACTCTGAGTGGGTAAAATGGTAGAGCACTTACCAGTGTTCCCTTCCTTCTTTTTTAAATGCATGAGCAGGGCACATGTGATGTATATTCTGTTTTGTTAGAGCATGCAGAATATCTAGTTAGTCAAATTTCACGATGATACACACTAACAGGAATTCACCATTAGATCTATTGGTCTTCTTACCCAGAGCAGATCTTGACATGCTTTCTCTGTGCAATCAATTCATATAAAAACAGATGCCAACAATCTTTATTAACTGTGAGTTAAATTCTTATCAAAATGGATTACCCCAGTGAATTTTTGTTTAGGATGAAACAAACAAAGCTTGTGTCTCTTGTTCCAAAAATGTACCATCTGGCTGATAAAGCTGATTGTCTAGAAGTGTTACTAAAAATGCCTGCATGTCTACAGAGGAGCAAATAATTGGCCTTGGGTGGGTGATGGTGGGGGAAATCCTGCTTTCCTTTCTGAAAGGTATGCTGATTGATACGGTGATTCATTGTCCCAGAATGTCTAATGATGAGAAGCTGAGGAGGGCGTTTGTTCATGGGATGGAATTCCTGTTCCTCATGGCATGAGCAAGGCTTCATCCGGAGCCTTGTGCCTTCTGTACTTTTAGTCCTCCTGCATTCCAGCAGTGCTAACTTTTATAACCATAAAAGACAATTATCCCTAAGACGTGCCTGATACTGTTGTGAGAGCAGTTCTGAAGCAAAATGACTGTAATATAGCTGAATGAAGAACTCGGATGGTTTCTCTTAAAATTGCAGGGCAGGTCATGTTCAAAAAAAGAATTAAATATTAAATGGGGGGAATTACATTGGGGCAGAGCCCAGATTCTAAAAGTAAATTGCTGATGACCATAACCTGGTTTCCTCAATAAGTATTAATCCAAATTGTATATAGCATATATGGCTGTGAGTAATAGTAGTTAAGCTAAGGATCAAGAGTCCAATTTTCTTTGCATCTTCCTAGGAAATATAAGACCTAGTGTTGCATAGCAACAGTCGAAGGTATAGAGATATTGGCGCTTTAACACATTTAGTGCTTTGGGAAGAATTAGGTGGCTGATGGCATTGCTAGTGAGGAAATGGTATTATTCTCTCCTAGGGTACTGTTTTAAATTAAGTGTGACTGTAGTGACTGAAGACTATTATCATCTGAAAAACTAGCTAGAGGTCTGCAAAATGAATTACTGGTCTCAGTCCAGTTTTTAGGGTGCACATATTCACATTTCAAAAACTCTTCCTATAATTGGCAATGTTGCTGGAGTTCTCTGAAGGTCCAACAGGTACGAATGGCTGCGGAGATGGTGTACTGCTTGTTTGGCCCTAGAGCTCACTGCTTTGGGGCAGTCTTGGGCTGTTTGAGTGGGGACGTTGGTACTGCCACCATTTATATTGTTCTGTTCTGGTCTCAGTGCTGAACAGAAGAGTTTCTACTCTTCATAGCTTATGACTTGTCATCGTAGCTCTATGGTAGGCTTGGTAACTGTTACTCTAGAGATGCACTGTTAAAATTTCTTGGGATCCTGGTAGTTTTCTTGCATTTTGTGTTAACTGTAAACAATGTTTTGAATAAAAGATGTTACCTGAGACTTCTTTTCATCTTCTGGGATCTTCTGAAGTTGCTAAACTATTTTGATTTTTCAGGACCAAATTTGAGTTCATGTTGAAGGTAAGAGTTTCTGGAAGTTTGCAATCTCTGTGATATCAGTTTTCACATATCTGTTCTCATCATCTGGCACGCTTGGAAGTCATTGGTCTGAAAACCAGGAGAGTATCAGAAGAAGTAGAGGAGTAAAATTGATGCGTCCACATGAAAAGAACTTGGAGTCCCTTAAATACAGTTTGGTAGTGTTGTTCCAACACTAGTTAAGTTTGTTGTACAAACTTTAGCAGCCCTTTGTCTGAATGGGTTGTCAGACCCTCATTATTGTCCGAGTTCATGCTATAGATGGGCTAATGCAGGCTCCTACTAAACACTAAAACACTGGCAGCTGAAAGCATACCGCAATCATAGGACTAGTTGCTAGATCTGTTTTCAACAAAGATTTAGTTTTAGCTTGTTTTACTATTATTTAATTTATTTTACAGGAAGTTTGCATAGTGAAAGATCTCCAGGGTAAATTCAATACAGCTGAGAAGCATGAAAATGCACCAGGATGTCCTTTACCATAGCCAGCTATCATTCAGTATTAGTGCTGACTTTTTTTTCCTTGCCTAATGTGAGGTTGGTAATGAACAATCTAAGAGCACTTATAACAAGGGTGTTCCACATTTAAGCTCTGCTGATCTTTAAATAATCACTAAGTAAGTATTCTGTGATTGACTGCAGCTCTTTGCTTTAATACAGGAGACCTCAGGACATAACTGCATTAAATGAATGACAGATCTACGGGGCATCTCAAACTTTTTCTTTTTTGGTAAAAATGCAACTCTTAATCTTAGAGTAATTAAAAAAATGTAGACATTTCCAAATAAAAAGAGATTTATAATGATTCTGCTTCTGTTGATTTTCCTAACGGTGAGAAATTTTGCCTATGACGTTTAACTGGTAAGAGGTAGTAGCAAGAGTGAGGAAAGGTATTTATTAGCAAGCTCATGCACCAGACACCAATCATGAGGCTAATTCTTATGAAACTTGGAATTTTGAAGTTCATTCTTAGAAGACTGTTCACCATCCTTCAGCTTAGCTTTGTTCCCTGCATGCTGCGATGGTACTGCCGTTTCGTCTCTGCTGAGACGTGCAGAGGCTGCCTCTGGGCCAGCAGTGTGTGGGAGGTGCTGGACAGTGCTCCTTACTCACAACTTGGAGGTTGACAGCAGATTCAAAATATTTTAAACACTGTACCATCTGGAAAGACTGTTTCCTGAATTTTCCTTATCTTTTTAAGTACTGTACCAAAAATGTGCTTGTGCACATACATTATCTAACCATTAATTTTAAAATTGGTGGCTTTAGAAACATTTAACAGAAGAGTTTATTTTCCCACAGATAAACTGCTGTTCAGATTTTAAAAAATAGTTCATTTTTCCACAAGTGAAGTATCAAATGACACCTCAAAATATTTTTGGCGGTGGGAAGGAAGAAACCCTAGCATTTTGAAAGCATACATGCACACATGAAATGGGTCTGTCTGGCAATACGGTTGGTGATAACATGGGGCAGGGGGGTGGAGTATGAATTGAAGCAGGTGGAGTGTCCTCAGCTTTTCTGTCTTCTGGGAAAATTCTGCAGCAGCCTGTTCTCAGATAGATGAAGAATTATGAACTTATTAATACTCTATGGTATAAGGTATATAGGTATTTGGAACCTAAACAATTTATCACGTATTCCTAAGTACCTTATTTTTTCCAGAGCTACTAATGTTTTTTTTTTCCTCTTTTGATTGTAAAAGTTTTTATGGTGCATGGTTATGGCATATGGATAAAAGCATATGCTTTTATCTGTCTATTAAATGTGAGAGAAGGCAGTCTTCAGTTGTGATTTTTTGTTTAAGAGGGAAGTGATGCTTAAAAAGGAATTTTACAGAATGTTAGAATTTATTTCCTTTCCAAAGCATGTGTGCTTTTTTTGTGGGAGAAACTTGAGTTTAATCCAAAAGACTGTGGAATTTCCGTTACCTTTGAGACACTTGTATCCACAACAAAATGGTTAGTTCTGATCTGCTTTTGAATCTTAGGATCTGGTTCCATTTTCCTTTTTATTTTTATTTCAGGAGTATTTGTATGAAAATTGGAAGTTGAAGCGAATATACCTCTTATATTTGAGTAATTAGGGCCAGCATTAGCATGTGAAGGTTGAAAGGAATACCTCTTATTACATGTCTGCATTTTTATTTAAGTTCTGCAATTTTTTTAGCTTTAGTGGAATTCTGCATGCTCAATATATCTGGTAAAGTAGCTATGTTAACATAGAATCCTAAATATGGTTTTAATTTAAGCACTTATTTTAGGCACCTTCGGGCCTGACTTTTAAGTAAACTCAGTGCAAACAGAAACTGAATGTTCTGCATACAAGTAGAACATTTTGTGTGCAAAGCACATAAGTTAATGTACAGATTACCTTTTTTCTTTTTAATCTGGACTGAAGAAATTTGCTAGTGCTTATTGACATTTACAACAAAAATTGTTATGAATATGCACAGAAGTTTGGAGAGTTTCATAAAGCTTTTCCTTTTTTGGCTAATATTGTGCTCCAGATGTGTTTTCAGAAAAAGCCCTTAATTTGAATTAATTTTTGAATGAAGCTATTCTCATGTAATCTTTTTCAGGTTTTATCTTTTCACCTTTTGAATCAATTTTGTAGCAACAGGAGTTCTTGTTTTCCCAGTGAATACCAGGTCTGAGCTCATGCCTTATGTGACTTAATTTCTGTTATTTGCAATAGGAATTTGTTTGTGTACGAATGTGTTTGTAGACAACTTTTCCTTATGGACTTGTATTTAAACATGTAGCCTTTAGTCTCCTGAGTTTATAAAATGAAAGAAAGATGATACTTGCACTGGAATGAACTACTCCAAAAAAAATCTTTTCTGTCCGTTAAGGCTATTTGTAAGCTTTAGCATAGGAATAGGGTTTTCCTTTTTTATTTAATACATTATTAAGACAATAGGTAAAAAGTGCTTTAAGTGATAGTTATCCTTTCTTTCATTTTGCTTGGGTTTTCATAYGATCCTGCCATGGAAAGAAAAGAGTCTATTTCTTTTGCTGTGATTTGAAATATATGCTCATGTGTTACTTTTGAAAGATTCTACATTAAGTGTGCATATATCAGATGAAAAAAATACTTTTGGTTGTGTAAGTTCTGCTCTCAAAGCCCATAGGCTTTCTTGGTGTACAGCTTTCTGCTTAGTAATTAGCTAAAAAAGTAGAAATTTGCATTTAATTTTGTTATTTTCAGTCCATTACAGATACTCTTTCATTAAGGTCTTGTTAATGAGAGACATAAAGACCTTACTAAGCAATGACCGATGTTTTAGGGCCCAGCATTGCAAAAGCACAAAGATGCTTTGGAATACTGTATTTCCATTGTGAATTAAAGAGCATGGGGGAGAAGACATTTTTAATTTCATGTATATTAAGTAGTCTATACAATAACACTGATTAAGGCATTATAAAATACTCTGAAATTTTCTTGATTTGCTATGTGTCTTTATGTTTCAGATAATTAGCTTTTTGTTCATTAATTGAAATGACTGAAGGGTGCCTGCAACCAATTCAGTGATTGAAACTGCTGCTGTGACAATACTTTAAAGGCTTATACAGCACTGATGCATACATACACGTTCAGTCACACGCGCTTACACTCACTTCTTTGAACTCTAAGGAAATCCTTTATTTGTGTCTGGCAACTTTGTTTCAACAGCCTCAGGAATATGACTGCTGTACTTCTGGTGCAACAAATTAAAGATGGTAAATTCCAGCCAGCCCATGCCACCTCTTTTTCCTTCCATTTAAAATGCACTGAAGTGACTGTACAGCCTTCCAAAGCCGTTTGGGCTGAGGGCATCTGGAGCAGCCACGCTGACTTCTTGCAAGTAAAAGTTGCAGGTTTGCCACTTATCTCAGGCAGGAGAAGCGTTCCTGGCACCAGTGCTCTGAACTTTCAGTAGCTGGTGAAGCAGGATGCTTTTGTAATTGAGGTCTGCTTGGAAAAGCTGAACTGTCCTGTAGCCTTAAGTGTGTCTGTGTGTGTGTGTGCGCGTGTATGTGTGTCTGCTGCAGGACTGTGCGTTTAAGACTGTTGTCTTACTCAAAACGAGCCGAAGATTTTAAGGCTATGTTGTGTGTGGGTTTTGGCATTGCCTTTCTTTAAGGGAACACAGTAAACAGAATAAAAACCTCACTTTGGAGTCCAGAGCATCCTACACTTTGTTTTGCCAGGTCCCAGTGGGTGTACAAAGCAGGTAAAATAATGCGTGAGGCTTCGTGCCGGTTTGAATCCACAGCGTCCCCCGGCAGCTCTGTGCTGCTCCTTCTCCAGTGCTGCAGAGATCAGAGCATGATCCTTGGAACTGGCAGGAGAGCAAAACTCCGCCATGAGCCAGGACTGTTTTGGCCTGCAGATTTTGGCTGAGCCTGTTTAAAAACTAGTGTCTGGATCTGTGTGCATCAAAATTTGGTGCAAAGTCTGCAGTTTGGGCTTTTGTTTCCAATTCTGATTTTGGAATAGGCTTCTGTGCATTGTAATGAGAGGATGTTGTTGGTTCTTTAGAGTCCCTGAGTGTTACAGTTAGCTTACAGAAAAGTGCAAACTCTTTGAGGTATGAACTTCCAGGGCTCAGTTCTAAAGTAAAACCCCAGTTCATGGGTTCCCCATTTAAATTGGTGGAGCTTCCCCCTGGCAGTGGGCTCCACCGACAGAAGTTTTAGGTGCTATCAGGGCCTGATAAGATGTTGGACTTGGCAGGCAATTGCCAATGTACACCAGAGAGCCGAAAAATTCTTAGAATAAAATTCTCGGGCAAGTGGTAGGCAGAGTGTCAAACTGATGGATTGACCCATGAAAGGAAGTGAGTAGGTGCCTGTTTCCAAATGGCAGGGCCATATAAACGGCAGCGCTCGGGGAGGCTGTCACTGGGAGGCTAAAGGGCTGCTAGTGAAAAAGTGGCAGACGGAGAGAAATAAAGCTGTGCTGGAAACATGTGAAGGAAGGAACTTCCTGCTCTCTGGGTGGTTCTGTAGGGGGCTGCCACGGGCAGGAGGAGATGGTGCTCGGGAGGGCCAATGTGTCCTGGCAGTCCATCAGCGGTGCTGCTGATCCAGGCACACTGGAGTTCGTCAGTCTGAATACGCTGACTTCTACAGCTGCTTTGCAAACCTCATCTCAGAGCTCGTCACATTCATTTCTTCTAATCAYATCCTTCAGTGTGTTGTCTTTCAGCCCTTTTCTATGGGTCTTGACTCTCTCTGGCGTCTTGTCATAGTTTTCCTCTGGTCAACATTGCCTGCAAAGCAGGGCTTCAGGTGGTTTAACCAGGTTTGTGTCCTCTTTGCTTTACTATGAGCAAACTTTTCTTCTGCTCCCTGGCTGTTTTCCCCTTGGCGTAGCTCTAGTTCTCTCCCTGAGTGTGACTGAAGAGGGTGATTTTGGGCAGGTCTTTCGCCTGACCCTTCTCTTTTTCACTCTCTTACTTAACCAAAGATAAAAAGAAAATATGGGGAAAAAATGGATTGTTGCTAAAATGATAAATCACACTTTTAAAGTGAATTCAAATCCCTGTTAAGTGAATTCATGTCTTGGTGACCAATATCAAAACAAGAACATGTTGTAAGCTTAAGGAGGACAGGAGGACTCATTTGATCCATTAAAGAAAAGAGGCAGAAGTGCAGAACATCTCGCATGCTTCATAGTGTGACATCCTTGCTATTGCTGTGACCTCCACGGTCTGTGGCTGACTTCAGATGAATACTGTGTTACCAGATGTCTCAAATAATTAACTGTATATAACAAACTTCTTGTGGGATTCACAGAAGCATGTGCTTTATTTAAGAATGCTGCAGGTGCCAGAGGGAGCATGGGAATGGCAGAGCGAGAATGGATGACCCAGGATACCGTTCATGATTCAAACAAAATGTCTCATTTCCTGCCCAGGTTGGTCAAAAACCTTTATCATTGCATACCTTTTGAGTGGTTTGTGTGACTTTTTTTTCTTAAATTAATTGGATTTCTGGTGAACAACTAATTAAATCACGCAAACTGAGAGAATTAGAAAGTATTAACACCTTCTTCAGATGCTTTTTTAAAAAAGAAAGTGCATAAAAGATCCTGCAGATGGATCCTGTGGAAGTACAGTTAGGTCAAGCATGAGGCATCGTAGGGTGGAGAAACCTCTCCAGCCAGTACAGTTGCTAGCAAGGGATTTAATTTCCAAGATTAAAATGAACATATTTGAATTAGTAAAGACACCATAAAAATTTGTATGTTAATTTTCTAATATGGATAATCTCATTTAAAGCCAGTGAAATTATGTATATTAATATGTGTCTGTAAGATTCAGTACTGTTTAAAAATAGATTGAGAAGACCTTCTGGAGAGAAAAAGAAGCAATGTATTCTTTAATGTAAACACCCTAGAATAGTTTGGGAGGGGAGGGAGTTCTTGTATTTATTTGTTCATGGGAAATTCATGGTGAAGTTGGGGCTTAGAGACCTGTTGGAAAAATTGCTGGCAGGATTATGGAAGGCAGAAGATGGAGAATATTGGAAAAGTCCCTGTTGACAGGGTTAGAACTGCCCTTGGTGTCATTTGCACAAAGTTTATTTAGCTGGTTATATATGAGCCCAGCTATGTCCTGTGTGGTACTGGACTGTGCTTAAAATTGGACTGTGTTTCTGTGGAGGAAGGCAAAGGATGAACGATTTCAAATAAGAACTGGCACAAAGCAATGTTTTAAAGATGTGGCAGCACAATACTGCTTAATTTGTAAATGAAGGGCCAGATACTCTCTGCAGTCCGCAGCTGAACTTCTGCTGATGTCAGCTGCCGTGTGAACATGGAACAAATTGCTTAATTTACTAACTCCGAAATGACTGCCTGGTGTTGGACTTATGTCTTTTCCTGTTTCTTTAATCCTTTTAGTAGCTGAGTCAACCACCGCAAACAAGAACATTTTACAGTCGGAGGGCCGAGGCAACACTGATAATTGTTTCCATCACTTAGCATACAGAACAATTGCTTTCGTTCAGGATGTTGTTTGCCTGCAACTTGAAAATCATTAAAATTCTCATTTAAAACTTATGGGCTTTTAGTTCATCCTAATAAGCATGCTGTCTTTTTTTAATGGACTGTATTACATGCACTGAGTGCTTTTCAACTTTTTTCAGACTTCTAGAGGATTTTTTTGGAGTACTATTTACTGCTCACTTTCAAACTGTTTGTACGCACATGGTTTTAGCACTTGGTCTTTTTCTGACACTCAGTAATTCGTACTGTCATAGTAGTTGTACTAAGTGCTCAAAGTCATCATGTTTCCTTATTTCAGTCAAACTAGAAACATTTCTGTCACTACTGCAAATGTGTGTGCTCTCTCCTTTTTTGAGATGAATGTATTATTTTAATGAACTTTGTCATCTTCAGTGGTAGCTTGAGCAGATAAATTGGATTTTAAATCATCTAAGGCCATATTTTGTCTTGCAGGGAACTGCTATTATAATAATTGTAGAATCTTATGAAGTGTCATTGAAAATCTTACTAAATATTCAATTTATGCTGCTGAAAAGGCTTTTTACCTAATGCTTAACTTCAGTTTCATTCTGTAAATGCGGAAATGCGTTTTTGGCACCTTTTTCCACGTTGTCAAAAATGGAAAAAGAAAAGGCTGGTTACTCTCCTTTCTTAGGGTAGGTCTGAACCATAACTTCATTTGAGTTATTACTCTAGAAGAGAATATCATTAACTTAAAATTACTATGAACATTTCTGTGAGCTTTTTATTCCCCTTTCCTGTGTAAGGTTTCTGAAAAACTTTAAAAAGTTGAGGCAAACACCCTGTCACACCATATTTCCAGAAAAAAATCAATACTTCATTTTAGAAAAAATAGAATTGTGACAGCTTGCTTAGTATGAGATGATAAATCGTGTCTTTTTTTTAATCCTAGGAGAGTTGATCGGTTCATTCTTTTTTTTAACTGATACTTGTCATAATCTGGCCTGTACTAGCTATATGCTCCTATTTATGAAGTTACATCACCAAAAAACAGCAGGATATTTGTACACGCTGATGGTAATTTCAGGCGTGTAAATTGGAAAGCATTCAGCTGTGATACCAGTATAAGGCCATTTGGCATGTAGCTCATGGATTTGCAGAGATGCAGATGTTGTGAGAGTATAGATTAATTTGGAACTTTATTTTGGTATCAATATTTTGTGTCACCTTAGGTGTTTGTCGTTTAGCCCAGTGTAAAAGGGAAATTTGTTTATGGGGCCCTATTCATACTTGATGGGGCACTTGAAAGAGTTCCTTATTTAAGCTAGGACATTTGGGGACAGGATTGGTTGTTCAGTATACTTCCTAGTTCTTGCAAGGAATCTGTGTAAAAGCAATGATGAGTAGGATTCATTTCTGCATGTAACTGCAGAGGTATTCAGCATCTGCTGAAGGTAATCCAGTGGAGACAGTCAGCCTGTTTTCACAAGTTAAATTTTTTTCACATATTCATTTTTGTAAAATACTCTTCTTAATTTCTATGCAGGTAACTACTGTACAATAAATTGGTGGTTTGGGTTTTTTTTATGCTGTTTTCCCATGCATTATATGCTTCTCTGTGCATGCTGAAGGTATCTTTATGCAAGGGAGCCTGTTGCACCCTGGTTTACAGTAAAATAACTTTTCCTTTCAAGTGCAAGTTCTAACCTTTTACTTGCTCCCCTTGCATACCTTGGATCTTCCCAAGGAAAGCTATTTTAGAAGTGAGTATTTTAGTATTTTAGTCAGTTTTGTGACTCTGGTGGATGGACGTTAATGGGACAGTGAGGGAAACATAGGCTTCTAGTGCTATGAAAGAGCCTCTAGAAAGTCCTCCATGATGCATAGGTGAGGAGAAAATCAGCTATAATCCTCTCTCCTCTATTAGGAAAGCAATAAGCAAACTGAGTAAGGTCTTGCTGTAGATTAATTCAGTCAGACTGCTTACAGAAATTATTGACATACTTTATTAGAAGTTCAGGTTTGGGTCTAAGTATGTTGGTGATTCAGTGTAAACCTGTTAACAGCAGTTAATTACTTTTAATGCTTTCTGCTACCTTACAAGATCTATGTAGTGCTATGTAATTTATTTGTCAAAATTGTGTTAAATTTCTTGACATTAACTGTCATAAGACTTTCTAGCAAGCAGAGAGTAGCAGCATTTTGCTAATGAACTTCTGAACCTTTGCTAAGACAAGACGTGTGAAAAATATTAACAAGGTAGGAGACAAATTTATGAGTTGGTAGGCGCCAGCAGTCTAATCTAGGAGCATGACAGGAAAACACCCCATAAGTAAGAGCAGTAAATTCAAGGTTTGAATTCTAGCCAAATATCTGAAGGCACCCCAAGAACAAAAATGTAAATATTACCAATTAAAAAAAAAGTAAATCATTTGAAATGTGAATATTTGATAAATAAGCAAGACACCTGTGACATAATGATCCTTTACAGAGGTCTCACTTAAAAACTGAGATGGAAGCTTCTGGGAACCTGACGGTGTTGTTGCGGTAATGTCTTTAACTATTGTGTTGATCTGTACTAAAAAGGATTGATTTGATATTATCAGTAATAAAGACTGGAGTAGTAAATCCTGGGCATGACTGCTGTAGCCTTTCTGTATTTGGTGAGGAGGGAGAGAGGGTCCAACAACCCAGGCCCAGGGGAAAGCCTGCTGTGATGAGTCCAGTGAAAAGACACAACTTTTAGAATTATGGCTTCTTAATATAGAATATTGAGTATAAATTTACAGCTTCTTAAATAGTTATCTCTGCACATAGAATTAATTTGTCATGTTTTCCCCTAATCCTTTAAGCTGCATTTGTCTTTCTTACCTTCATAGCATGTCCCACCCCATGTACATGACTGTCTGACCTTTAGAGGTGGGACTTCTGCTCTTAGATGGCTCTAGTTTTGTCTGGGTGTATCCTGGAGTCTGACTGCTTTCCTGAAGAATTTCTGAAGAATAACTGTAAAGAGACTTTTTTTTTTTTTTGTAGCCAGTAGGATTTCTTTCAGGTTCAGAGGTATTATAGGGAGTCTCGAAGGAGCGGTGGATTTCTTGTCTTACTCGGACTTGTCTCTGCCGGGAGCTTGTTCCTGGTCCAGGCACTGAGAACTGGGGCTCTATTGCACAAACAAATTGCAAAGAGGCTGACAGAGCCGTAGTCTTCAGTAGGAAATGTATATATGTTTTTGTGGTGCTTACTTCATATGTGTACAGTTAACTTTGAGATTGGGTATGCATGTTTCTGTAGAATATATCAAGTGATGAATTTTTAAAGCCTTTCTTGGGTCATCAAGAACTCATTCCGGTTAAATCCTGATACTACCTAAGGTAATGAGGATGACCCACACAAAATACTACAAAATTACTGCCTCTGGTGGTAGTTCTTTCCCATCCCACATTGTCTTTTATTTATTATTGCAGCACTTTGTTAAATAAAACACGTAAATTGATGGAAATGCAATTGAAGGATGGAAATTGATGGAAATGCAGATAGAAGGCTGCAGGGAGGCTTAAGGTGCAGGTTGGACTTGCCTTCAGACAAGGCCCGGAGTAAAGCTCTTAGGCCAGGTTCTTATAATTTGGACCTCTTTTTAGTGAGATTAAGGGAAGACTGCTGTTTTCTAAAAGCAGAACTGGAGCAAACTGATACTACTGAACAACTTGAACATCCTTATTCTAATACATAATTTTACTTCTCTCTCATAAAACACTTATTTTGGGCTCCAAATAAATAATATAGAGACAGAATAATCTCTTTCTGTCCCAATTGGGTGGCAAGGTGGGGTTCATTACTTATTAAAATACGGTAACAGTCACTACAAACCAAAAGGCAGCATGAAAGCAGATGCTAAAGAAGATACTCTTATGTTATAAACATCCCATCCTTGTATTTCCTGGAGAACTTCAGTGTTCCTCTCTATCTGTTCAAAAGGTAGATTTTTGCAGTCTTCTCTGAAAGTAAACCAATTTATTTCAGGTCTCTGCAAAATGAGCTCATGGTCTGAGGATACTCCTGCTGGTGCTCTGTGACCTTTATTGCCTGTCTTCTGTACTGCATGCCTGGGCTAAGTGTCTCCACAGAGCTCAGCTGCTGTGGAGGAAAAAAAGCCAGGGCCCTAAATGATTTTAAGGTTTGTAGGTTAGACCTCTTATTTCAGGAAGGTATCAAGGAGCGAGTGCTCTTGTTTTTGAATGTACCCGAGAGGTTGTACTCCATTTAGAGTGAGTTCCAGGATTCTAGCCTGGAGGGGATGGGATGCATCTCATAGCGGTAACGTCTGCACGTCCAAGTCGCAATCTTCCAGTTAATGATGGATGGAAAGTGGTAACTCATTGCTGTCCTTCTAGCATCTAGAATTGGAGAATCTAACCAGACCTTCATATCACCGTGATAGATAATAAAATGATAGTTACCATTTGTCATGAGGCCTTATAAGAGGTTGAGCCAAATCCTTTGGCAGCTTCCCCAAACTTACTGAGATGTGGGTTTGGGTAAGTAATGAGGCCATTAAAACAGCTGGCTCTAGTAAATAGTCTTGGATTGAGTTCTCACAAATGAAATGAATGGAAAGATAAGTACAAAAAAACATGCAAGTAAGGTTTGGGATTTGGAAAGAACAGGCTTCATTAATTTGTTCCCTTAGTTTATCTAAGTCTTCAGTGGCTTGAATATAGAAGTCTGGATTTTTTTTCAAATTAGAAATAGTATATATCTGGAATGCATATCTCAAGCCAAGAGAGATATTTTGGAGAACAAGGCAATGTATTTGACATTTTTACATAGAAATTCGGGTAGTCTGGGTAGCTTCCTAATGAGAGTGGTGAGGGCAAAAAATGTAAGTGCTTGTAATACAGAACTTAGTAAATATATTAAAAAGAGTTAAATATGATGCTAGAGATGAACAGGGTATTGGCCTTGCCCAGTGAATCGTTCTTAACCTGGTTGCTGTGATGGGGTTGATGTTACCAAGCTGAGCTCGTGGTGGTGAGGTGGCACTCCACAAGGCATGCCGGGCGTCAGTGCTGTCTTGTGCTAGGCTCCAAAAGCATGTCTTGATGGTCCTGTAGGTGATGTCTAGACTTGTAAAGGGAGCAGGACCAGGGTGTGGGTTTGAAGGCCAGCAGCCTGGTAAGGGCTGGTGTGGCCTTTGGCACAGGTTCGGCCTGGGACAGCCAGTCCTCGCCTGCGTGGGCAGCCAGAAGCGGTTCGCTGTTGGCAGGAGATGAGAGGCACCCCGTTACGGAGAGGGGCTCATGCATTACGGAGAGGGGCTCGCGCGGTGCGAGCCGTGCTGTGTCATGCCAGCTGCCCTCAGATCTAGCGAGTGGGCTGGGACTGAACGGGTGCAAAGGGGCAATAGCATGGAGTGGGCGACGCTGGCCCGAGGCTGCATCGGGTGTCAGGCGTTGTCTGCTGCCTCGTCACTCTTGCATGCTCCAGGCTGACGCCAACAGTCTGCTCGCACCTCTGCTTCTGCACCGCGTTTCTTGTGAGTCAAAGCACTGTGGATTTCGTTTTCTCTTGATGTATACATGAATTAATTGATTAAATGATTTTATTAGCATTAATTGATTGTAAGTGCTTATATCCTCTGAGAACTTGCCTGTGTGTAGTCTGATAATGCAAGAAAAAGGAAATGTTAGATGATAATATTTTGAGGTAATTAAATCCTTGTCAGAGCTTATGTATAAAATTAAAAACCAATTTTTAGTACTCCTATCTACAGCTCAGTTTAGTCTTCTTCCTGCATACTCATCTCGTACTTCGCTTCTTCCTGCATTTCACCAAGCTGCGCTGCATCTCGTCAGCCCATCTCTTCCCTCCTTGTCACTGCGGCTTCTGTCACAGTCCTGTAGTCACTGTGATAATCTCTTTTCTTGTTCTCCAAGTGTCCTTTAAAACTCTCCTTAGAGCCTATTCACCTCACAATCCTGTGTTCTCTAATACTGCTCCTGTGCTGCTTTGTAGTTTCTGTTCTGTTTGGGGTTGTCTTCTGCTTTGGTTTAAGCTATTGGGTAATGGTGCCAGGATTGGGGGGAACTGTGGGAACATGGTGGGAACTTTAAGTAAAGACCATAGGTTATCCTGTGAGATCATATTACTTCTCATTTTTTTTAATACATGATTTTTAAAATAAATGCAACTACTTCTTTTTTCCCAAGCAAACTCCTGTGAGTCTTTTAGGAATAATTGTAATTAACTGAAGCTAAAGAGCCAGTGGTCACACAGGCAGAAGAGAGAGCCTGAAAGTGTTTGTGTGGAGGTAGAATAGGAAGAAGTTTGCTGTCAGTGACGTCCCTGTGAAGGGCAGCAGGAGTCAGGAACAAAGGGGCATAGAAGAAGCCTTTTAGAGGGCTCTATATTGGCTTTGATAGCCAAGCAAGGACAACTTAAACTTGATATATAGGAGAAGGTACCACAAGGGAGGGTAAAATTAGCAGTTGCTGTTCCTGAATAACATAGTTTGTAACAGGAGTGGCAGGTCCCTCTTTGCTGTAACCCATTTGTGGACTGTCTCTTAGGATGCTCCTCCTGTGGCTGGTGCCCACCAGCACTGTGACATGATCCCACAGAGCAGGAGAGTTGGGTTTGGTACCATCATGTACTGTATGGGATGACTGTGTTGCATCAGCCCCCTCCCAGGGTAAATATGGATGATGCTTACAGTAACACAAAAACAGTTTATTAAGATACTTTCTTTTTTTTGTCTTTCCTCCCCCCTTTTTCCTTCTTAGAAAGTTAGTCATAATGATTTATGCGACTACTACCAAAACTCTTTCCACAGGGCTTCTGCTGAAGTGGGATAAGTGAGTAACTTGTGTTTTCCTCTCATCACCCTGTTTTACTGCAGTTAATTCCAGAAATGAATAAAAACATGAACTCTGCGCAGTTGTTCATAAGAACTCCTGTGCATCTGCTGCCAGATAGTCTGGCTCTGCAAGTGTCTGTCTCATGCATRAACTTTTTAAAAATAAAGCTAAATGACCTCTTTATTTGATTCTGTAACTGACTTGTTTGACCCTGAATTACAAAGTAGTARTAAAATATCTGCAAACATAGGTCCTAAGTAATAATAAAATATAAAGGCGTTATTAGATCTACTCCCAAGGAGTTGATAGCTAAGTTTAGGCACTTCACTGGGGTAGTTGGAAGGGAAGAAGTAACCATCTGAGGAAGGAGAAAGCAGAGCTCAAAGACACTCAGTATTCACCAAGTAGAATCAGGAAACAGAAATAAAGGGAAGAACTTCATTTAATAAGAAAAAAACAAAGTGAAAACAGAAGCAGCAATAGGAGAGGGATACTGTGAGAAGAACATGAGAAATACTTTAAAACTTTTCTAACCACTGTTCCATAGATAGAAAGGGTGAATTTGTTCAACTGTAAGGAAATATATTCTAATGCTCATAAAAAATTGAAAAGGATGTTCYATCTGGCATCCTATATATAAGGTAATGATGTTTTCTTGTATTTTTTATAATAGAAAATAGTCAAATCTTTATGTAATTCTTATACTGAATACATTATTGTCTGTGCACTTGCAAGTTTGGAAGGAATAGTTATAATGTGTTACTGAAAGTTGAAGTTCAGTGGTAATAAAACACATTATCAGTTTATATAGTAGTTGTCAAACCAACATAATTTTGTTTCAAATTATCAGTCTGTTAATGTAGCAATAGTAATTTATAGTGTCACATAGACCTTTTTTGTATCTGTTTTTCTAATCTTAAACTCTTACTTGAGCACTGGCTTTCTTCTTACTTACCACCTTTTAACCTTAAACTTCAATCATTTATGTTTGTGGAGTGGGGGAAACGATGCATTTTTAGATGAGTGTTTTTTCCAGTGTTCACTTTATATTGTTGTTTTATATTACTTGTATTGCACAAGTCACTTGAATTTACGCTCTAGGCTTTCAATGCAGACATTATTATGTAATCTTTGAACTTGTTGTCTTAGCTTCAATAGTAATTCATATCCTAGTTGCCAAGGGTGGGAAAGAAATTTTAAAATGTGTGTGCCCTTCTCACAATGCTCTCTCCCATTGTTGCTTCTGCTTTCACTTTGTATTTTCTTGTTGGATTCAGTTCTTTCTGTTCCCTTTCTTTTTTTCTCCTTTAGTTTCCTGACCCTTTTATCTGATGACTGCTGGGTATCTTCTGAGCTCTGCTTTTTCATCCTCAGATGGTTACCTCTTCTTTTTCAGTTTTCCTGCGTGATTTAATGAGATGTAGCTGGAATATATGAGAGATTAAATGGCATGCTTTGGTTGTTTTTTTTTTTTTTTTTTTTTTTTGAGTGATGAGATGTCTGTGAGGCTGTGGACTAGTCTCGTGGGAGAACTTGATATCTCTGTGCATTTACCTTTGACTGGGAAAAGCTGTGTTTGTGAGCAATCGGCCCACAGGTGGGAGGAGAGCTGTGTGGCAGCAAGTCGCTCTGGCTGCACGGGAGCTGCTGGCAGCAGCACCTTTCCGCACCACCTCACCTCGTAATGACCTGTCTTTGAGAAGCTGGCTGTAAGAGGAGATGTTAAATTAAACAAAACCAAACCCCAAACCCCACAACCCTATAAGCTATAAGCTTCTCTTGGAAAGCAAAGACACCTCCTCCCTCTGTTGGGTTGGGCCGGGTGAAAGCGTGGGCTCAGGTGGGTCGGGCTTTCCCTGCCACGTGGGAAAGCGTTCCCCTCGGGCGCTGCCCGACGTGCTCCATGGCCTTGCTCTGGATCACCATCCCCGCCGCTTCCTTCCCTCTTGAAAACAGATTTTGTTTCAGTGGTGGCCTTCGGGGCATGTATAGTTTTTTGTTCCTGTGTGTGCTGTAGAACATGCTCAGCAAAGAACAGGGTAGTATTTTGTGCCACTTCTAATTTATTCAGTTGTTTCTGATTATTAATCAGTGGGGACTGAATCACTTTCTGCTTCAGAACATGTGTGCTTTCTTCAAAGTTTTTTTTTAACAGTATGTAGGCCTAACATGCTATTCAGCACTGATAATTGCTTAAAAATATCAGTAGAGATTAATGGTTGTTGTGTCTTAATGGTTTCTATTTTAATATGTGCCTAGGTTAAAAATAAGTGAGGATTGTGATTTTTCTCTTTTTAATTATTATTATTTATTCCAAGCTTTGCAAATTCATTCTTGTGATCCAAGAGTCAAGCTGGGTTCATTCCTTCTTGTGCAATAACACAAACTTTTCTGAAGAAATTATGTCTTAATTAACACTTGTGTAGTAACCAAGTCTTATCAACTCCTCAGCAATAACTGTGCAGATCATCTGAAACCAATTCTTCTGAAAGGCTAAGTGCTGAAATTTGCACAGCGGTTCTGATGATGAATGTCTGCCCCCTCTTCCCCAGCTGAAGCCATCAGGACCGAGAGGCAAAGAAAGCCAACGTGGTAGCATCAGGACCCTTATAGAAGGTCTCTTTGCTTCAAAACAGAATTGCCCTTCAGGTGCAGGCTAAAACAGGGCTCATTGAACCCTAGTTCTTTCTGCATTCTCTTGGGCTTCCTAGTTTTTTGTTTTGCTTTGTTTTTGAAAGAATATCTCATTTCTGCTGCCCCCCCCCCGAATGACTTTGATTTTTCAAGTAGAAGTAATAAACTGACATGCTTAATTTTTAAGGCAATTCACTGGATAATAGGATTTCGGGGTTACTGCTTTTATTCTCTAGGAGGACCATTGTGTACACTTCCAGGGTTGAATTAACACTTTGTAAGGTGCGAGTTTTAATTTTCTTTTAAATTAATTCTTTCTGCATTGGAAGGGAAGCGAATTGCAACTGAAACTCAGGGAAATACTACTTACTGAGTGTATACTTACTAATTTAGAGAATTATATGTCTTACATATCCTGCACCATCTAGTGGAAATTCCATGTATTAGCACTGGAAGGTCAAGGACCTGAATGGACCCAACAATTTGACAGGGCAAGAGCTAAGATTCAGGATCTAACTTCACTGAAGTATCATATGAAATTCCACACAGATTAATGATGAATTTTTACTCCACAGACTCCATGAAAGATGCTAATTATGGCTCATAATTACAGACGGGGGAACCTACCAATGAATATTTAGAGTTACATGAAATAGATTTTTTTTGTAGAAGCCTGTGTGGTCAAATGTAACTGGAAAAAAAGGGCGAGGGGAAATCAGAATCTGTGGTCTTTAAAATCCCCTGAATTTCAGGTGGGAGTTGGAAGGTGCTATAGTGTATCTTCTGATATTCTGTGATAATTCTGATGAGTTGTTTGAACACTGTTTTTATTATGCAGAAGGAATGTTGACATTTACATACTCCCAGCAGTCATATAGATTGGTTTGCTGCTGCATGGGAATTGGGGCTAATGTCTAAGTGAAATAACTTATGACAGCTGGCAGTACAATGTATTTCATTTTCTCACAAAAATACTTAAATGAATATTGTTTCATCAGGAATAATAAAACAGGTCACTTTTATGAAACTATCATTGGATTTCTGGCATTAGGCTCAAAGCAATTGCTAACTACTTTTCAGTATGTAGGCTTCTTAATTAAATGTGGATGTTACCTTAGGAGGTGCATGCTTTATTTAATAGACAGTGAAGAGAGCTGAAGCAAGTTGAGGGTTGTTTCATTAAGTCAGATTTAGTCCAGTATCCAGTGACAGCTATAGTGATAGGTATTAGAAAGGAACTAACATTTTCTTATATAATGGATTTTTTAAACAAATTTTAAAGATTATAAAATAATTAAAATTCTGGATGCCACAATGCATTTTTGGTGCACTATTCACCCGTAAAAAAGATAAATTTTTTTCCACAAACTATGTTGCTCCTCTGTGTTTCAAAGTTTAGAAGGCAGGCTGCTTACTCTAAAGCCTGCAAACACTGGATTCCCTTGCATCTTCCTGAAATTTGCAGCAGAAGTGGACAGTGTAATTTGACTTCAAAATATTTTCCAAAAATTTCATTTTCAGGTAAAAAGCCTATGAAGATAAAAATATGACATACCCAATTTGTGGGCGGAAGAGGAGTGGCAGGCCCTGGTCAGCAATGCTTTGGCAATATAGCAGATGCAGCAGAGGCGCTTCATGATGCTAGATCAGTGTTATCCTGATTCATGCTGCTGCTGTAGCACCATAGTCTCTCTTTATGTACCTTTAGCTCTTCCACTTGTGTACCTTTTCTTCTTCCAGAGTTAACAGGGTAGGTGCATTGAGTTGTTAGTGGTCTGCAAATTAGTTTATCTTGCTGTTGTTGCTTTGAAGTTCAGCATTTTTTCTTACAATGACAGGATGTGTTCATTTTATTAGCCAGGCATTAAGCAAGAATGGTTTTGATGGACACAAGTGAATTTTGGCCCAATAGGGAGGATACAGATCTGTAACATTGTTCTTTGGCAAATTCCAGAAAAGGTGTCAGAGCTGAAGTGAAGGAGTTGCCCTGCTTGTGCGCACAGTGTAGCTACAGTGTCTCCTCTCTCTGTGCCTGAGCAGGACCTGCTATTAATGTGTAATGCAGCAACATCAGGCTCTTGGCTTGAGAAGATGTGTAGCCTGTGGAGGAGTTTGGGGGTTACTCGCTGAAACTGCTCTCCTGTGCTGCCAGCAGAGATGTGCTCCCATCACAAGAGACATGAGTCAAGTCTGACTGCAGGGTCCAGCATTCATGTGCAGTCCTGCCTTCTGGCCGGACATGCAAGGGACGGGGAATACCTCTATATTTGTGCTTATACCATGCAAACCTATGGCTGTGTGGGGGAGATGTGGTGTTTTGGGGAAAGGATTTTGGGGCTGGGTTGATTGTTCTAGGAACTAGGTGGAGCCTGGGAGCTGCAGTGGTGCAGCCTGGGTGTCGTAACTGGCTCTGGGCTCCGCTCTGTCTGGGGCAGAAGACAGGAGTGCTCTGGTGGCACTGGTTAGGGAGAGAGCAAATGTCATGTTCTGTGGTTGCTTCTCTGCTGAAAAATCACTTTATCACCTTTGCGAATGTAACTCCAAGAAACAGCTAACATGAAGACCAACCTGGAGTTTTGGAGGCTGGAATAAGTATCATCTGCCGGACATCCCAATTACGGGGTAAGCGCTGTGCGGTACCAGTGGAACAACAGCTGTGAGGACTCCTGCCTGCATACACAGCATGGCGCTTTACACCAATCCGCAGATTTGGGTTTTGTTTTGAACAAGAGTTGTTTTTGCTCTGAGCAGCATGAGCTGAGAATGGGAAGAGAAGCAGTAAAAATAAAGTGAGAGTTCCAACTTTGTCATTTTCCAAATGACAACTATCATCTCTGCCCGTAGCAGTAGCAGAATTCATTGTTACCAAACAACCAGAGCTGTCATCTGGAGATGGTGGATAGAGAATAAGTTGAAGAAAAGGAAGAATTTTAGATTGGGAAGGAATCTTACACAGACTGGCTACAGCAGAAAATTCATGTATCACTGCAATGAAAATACGGTTGATTTTAGGATTGAGGGATGGGGAGATACAGCAAGGGGGATGGAAACCTGCACTTTTACTGTGACTTTTAAAAAATTTCTGAAATGGAAAAATGATTTTAGATTTTTTTTTCTGTTTTTGCTCTCCCTTCAAAAAATAAGACTTTTTTTTCTCTTTTGAGTGGTGAAACCAGGAGAAAGAGGAAAACACTGAATGTAGATTTGAAAAATGGTAGCTTTAAAAAGAAAAACAAATTCACCTGCTACTATGTCTCTGGATTACATTTTCTTTCTTCTAATAAAAACTGTACTGTCAAGAGACTTCTCTGTTTTAGCATGTGTTCTCTGCACAGAAATTTCTGAAGAAAATTAATGTTGGAAAAAATGTACTAACCACAGGCTTCAGAATGGAACAGCTTGGTGGAAATGAAGCTGACGGTACTTTGATTTCCATATCTGAATTTGTGCTCTGATGTGGAATCCTCCCTTTCTGGAGAGGGAGGGATTTAGGGGGATGAGAACACAGATCTTTTTTAATGCTTCTCCCTTTTAGAATTATAGCTTAGCTCTTGAGTGTTATTAATCTCATTCCTTACAAAGAAAGAATAGATTTTACCCCATGGATTTTCTGAGTGCGGCTTATACTCTGCCTTACAATGTAGACAATAGACTTGCAATGTAGTGTTTTTGACTACTAGCTAAGCTGTGTTTTGCTGTGTACTAGCTATTTCTCCCATCAAGAAATAGTTGGAGCTGAAGATTGGTTTCCCTTTTGAAGAAGTTGACAGTACAGCTATACTGAGCTTTTATTTTGACTTGCATCAAAATCTCAGCAAGCCTTTTGTTTCTTTTAAGAGGTATTATCTTCTTCCTATCTCTTTCAAATCACTGTCATGCAAACCAAATAGTAAACATTTTCACACTTACACTTCGTAGCATTCATAAAAACAGCTTTTTCAGCTTCACGCAACCACCTGCCATTCCACACTGAAGGCTAAATTAATCTCTGCTTTGTATGTTGTGATATCTCGCAGTCTACTAGTGAGCATATGCATGATTAACAGGTCTGTCAAAATGCAGAGCAGTTTGGCTTGGCAGACTTTCAGCTTTCCACCACCAGTGCCTTCTGCTCGGTCAAGATAACTTCTTGGTGAGCGGTGGCTGCTGCTGTGTGTCCCCGCCTGAACGCTGCGCTGGGCTCTGGCRTTGAGAAGCCGGTGTCAGAATGTTGCTGTTCAGAGACAGCACATTCTTAAGCCCCTATTAGTCCCCTTTGAACACATAATAATAAACTATTGACCAGTTACCCATCTGGGGTATTTGTGAGGTACCTCTTGCTACAGGTTTAAAATGACTTAATTTCTGAAATTGCTATCTGCATTTGAAATTGAAAGCGATACTTCCACGTGAGGATGTTGTTTTCTAGCAGAGGCCTGGCTGCTATAAGCCGCAGTTCTTCTGGTTACAGTATCTGTTCTTTGAGTTGTGGAATATGTAAGTGGTGGTTTCCTAATGCCTCAGTGGCCGCTGTTTGACCCTGGAATTTAGAAATGTTCAGTTCGGCTGTCTTCAAATTGGCAAAACTTTGAGAGCTGCATGTTAAACGCACGGTTTAGTAGTCTCTGCTAGTGACAGTTGTTCCTAATATGGGCAGTCATGGAAGAATTGTTCTGCTGCCTTTTTTTTTGCTATAGGTGCTTTTGTTTTGTAATAAATGGCAGTTAGAAAGCCAGCATTTAATGATGAAAGAGGGAAGAGTTTGAGGAAAAAAATCAGAAGTATGTGGGCCTTCTGAAGGTGAGTTTGTCCCAGATGGATGTCCCCGTTAACAGGCACAGTTTTAGATTGTGATTTCAAAATTCAATATATGTCACCTCAAAACATATCGTACATTTCTGGCACTTCAGGGAATACACAAATTGTGAATCTGTAGATACCGATTTGTAGAGAATGAATGCCATGCATTTGTTACACAACCTTTGTGTCTCAAACACTCATCTGCAGAGAGAAAAGCAATTGACTTCTCATTTCCTTTGTTTCACATGCTTTTATGAAGCAGAAAGAAGCTTGCAATGAACTGTTATACCGTCATGTTTAATGCATATATACAATCATTATGCTGAAACTTTAGCCCAGTAAATGTTTCAAGGATGATTAGCTGCAAGTTGTGTCAGCAGCAGTCAGTAGTTCTGCAACACACAGAAATACTTGACCTCAATGATGGGCATAAGAAATTTTGCCATTATTTTAACTTCCTGGGCTTTTTTTTTTTTATAGCAGGTCCAATATTTGTTTGGAAGCTGATCAGTCTGAGCAGAACTGTTACATAACTAAGGTTAAAAATCAGATTGCTTTTCCAGAGAGAGCTATTTATACATACAGGTATGGCTGTTTCTAGGCTTGTTCATATTAGATTCTTTGCTGAATAACTCTGGCTTTGCAAAGCAAGTTTGTGGAAGGTCAAGATGGGTGGGAGTGATTTACTGTAATTAGAGAGTGAAGGTGATTTATGCTGTCTCTTCTGTCCATGTGGCAGCTTGGGTCATGTCTGGTGATTTGAATGTCTGTAATAGCTGGGGGCTGTACTTGTATTCTTTGCAGGATCATTTCTCCTAGTTTTATTTTAACATGCCTTCTCTGCAGGAGAAGCACAGAAGAAAAGATTTCTAAAAGTGAGTTACTATGTTATGTGGGCAAGTTGAAATGAAGTCCTTTGACTTTAAGCCTGTTTTGCTGTTGTTATTATGTTCTTCCTCTCACCTCACCTTGGATATATGTAACATCTCTGCCTTGTTTAGGACAGGTACATATTCCCCTTATGTTGTGGATCTAGTTGCGTTCATGTGTCCTTTCCTTGGTGTCTGTAAGCCCAGGTGTGCCACCTCCTTGTCGAGAACCCAGCCGCCAGGCTGTTGGACAACCTATAGTGAACTTGGTTAGCAACATTTTCAATGAACGAGACTTCTCATATATATTTTAAATACTTATTGGGCAAGAAGAGTGTCAAGAAGGACTCTGCACGCAGGTGGTTAGGGCAGGCATGAGGGAACCGGGGCCCCAGTCCCTGGGTTGAGGCCGGGAAGTGAGGTCGGGTTTCCTGCACAGCCCAGGAGTTGCATCCAGTGAAGAGCCGTGCACAAGGCGTGGAGCCAGGCGGCCACCGTGCGTGCTGTGGTGGTCCCTTGCTAGCTGCTGTTTTGGGGCCAGACTGTCCAGTGGATGTGCTCTGGAAATGCCAGCTGGATTGGGCTCTGCCGGGAAGATCTGTGGAGGAAGCCTTTGTTTAGGAATTGCTGCTGCGCTTAGGAGAGGGCCGCGAGCGGCTCCACATGCCATGAGGCCGCAGTGGGAGCTGAGCACTTAGGCAGGGGCACTTAGGTTTCCCAGGGCCATTTGTTTCTCCACTTATCAGAAATTTTTTGCCTTTTATTGCTGACCAGTGCTGCTATTTTTGTGTTGGAGCTCTGTGTCAGTGGTTGTTAATACTTTCCTCTATCGAGAGTTTCCAGCAACCTATTAAACCTATTAAACAGTTAGAGTCTTTTTCCCATTCATTCAGTAGTTCAAGACAATATATATACCCAATCAAGTGCTAGACCATTGTTAACATTTCAGAATATTTATATGGAAGATAGAAATATATATCCCTCTTGCCAAAGGGAAAGAAAATGATCAAGGTCCTGCTGTGAAACAAATAACTGGGGAAAAAAGTGCTGAAGCTTAGTAGTGATAGTAATTAGGTCAAGGAATCCTCCTGTAGTGCATTAAGGTATCTTTTATCTTTTAAACAGAATATAATAGTAAAAAGTGTAACAATATGAAACGGACTCTTCTGCCAAAATCCCAATCAAATGGATGAGAAAACCAATTGGATGTAGAAAATGGTTTTGAAAGCTTTAATTTAATTTTAATGTATAATCTTCTGAAAAGAACCAGATAGCATTTTGGTAGTTTTGATGCAAACAGTTTGTCGGTTTTGATCTCAGGAGTATTTTACTCTCTTTAAAATGTTACATGAGTATTAAGGTTTTGTTTCTAGCTTTGTGATCTTCTAATTGCATTATACAACTATGTTAATATTTAATTAATGTCCAGTTTGAATACACTGTGTTTTAATGGAGAAATGATTCTACTACATAAAAGAAAATAAAGCTAGATTTCATAATTTAATTTTTAGAACCAAACTGTTAACTCTTGTATGATGTTAGCTATAGCTATTTTTGGCATATAGTCAAGAAGAATAACTTTTTTGACTGTAGAAGAAAATTAAGAGATAAAGTATAGAAAGACCTAATTTGTCTTATTAACAGGTCTCTGCATTACTCAGGCTGTCCTTTTCTACTAAATACAATACTCCTGTAGTGATAGGACGTAAATTTCTAAGAATACTATTTGTTTTATTCCTACACTTTACCTTAAATATGATAGAAGCAATGTTAAGTGTAAAAAATGCGTCTGACTAGGGGCAGAAACTATATTTCATTTTACATTCTATTTGCCATGTTTTTTATTTATGTTCCTTAAAATCAGAAAATAAAATTTTAAAATGTGATCTGCTCCATAGCCTGAGAGCTACTATTCATTCTCACCTACTGATTTCATTGACTTCAGTTCACTTAAAATGTGGCAAGGGATGTGTTTTGGCCTTGCAGATCACACTTGGCAATGGGATTCTCTTCCATTACTGTAGTATGAATCTGGAATTTATGAACCAGAATGGCACTGATGCTCGTCAGAGCTGGAGGGGTTCTTGGCTGGTCCTTCGGCTTGCGACCTGAGGAGTCCAGCTCACACGTCTGTCTTGACGGGTTACAGAGTTACAAAAACATGCTTTTCATCAAAGTTTGCAGATAGACACAGGAAACAAATTTCTTGAATGGGAGCTGCCATGTGTTTGTTGCTGGGTTTTGGAGTCGAACGGGCAGTACGACTACCGCAAGGGTTATGCGTGTGTGCGTGTGTTTACACTAGTTTACACCCCCTGGCGCATCTGTTGGTAGGTTCCAGCTCTGAGCAGTTTTTGTGGGACATCACCACCTTCTGCTTGCTGCCAAAAAGATCTGCATTCCAGCCAGACCGAGGCCTTCCTGGAAGCTGGTTTTACAGATAAGTCAGAAAAATCAGTGCTAACTGTTGTCTTAAGATCCTGCTTATATGGGAGCTAGAGCTATCATTCAGACTTTGTAGAAGCTGCAGTGTGGGCTTGAATATGTTCCTTTTATTCCTTTCTAGAGTGATCTCCATTGACATGGTCATCTTCCAGCACATTCAGGCTTTACTTGCATAGAACAAGTTTCACTATTTGATAGTCAGGCCCTGCCTTAAAAGCAGAAAGTTTAGGACTGAATGAAAATGAGTATTGCATAATCTTGTTTATATAACCCACAAGGAGACAAGGACATATCTACCTGGAGGTGACTTTCAAGGCAGTTTGTTCATTTCTACCAGAATTCTACCCCCAAATTATCACTTGTTTGGAATTTTCAGTAATTTCACAGATCTTCATGTATATATCAATTTGTTCTGAGATTGACTGTCTTTCAGGCAAGAGTCTAGTTAACAGTTGCAGTTCATCCTATGATTTTGAAATAAATACACAAGTTCAGTCAAAAGCAGAAGCAGTAGTCAGTTTTCTTTTYTTTTTTTAATGTGCCTGTACTATATGTCAGAGAAGAAATCCATATTTTTATCAGTTTGTAATGAAGATGAAAATGAAGGCAAAATAATCTTGTTGGGCTACTTACACTACAGAGAAATAACCAGTTCACTTTGACACCAAGATGTTCAGAATAATTATGCAATTCATTTTCAAAGAGGAAAAAAAAAAGAGTATAGCTTTTCTAAGGCTGCAGATTTTCTCCCCTTCCTGAGACAGTGAGACATGTAATGGCTGTCACTTTTAATAAGATGATACCAAATAAGAGTAAAATAAATTGAAAAAAATGACTCCTGTAAAAGTTGAAATTACTTTATAGCTAATTTGACAAAATGTCATTTTTTTAATTTCTGAAATGTTTTAAAATAATATTGTAAAATTTAGTGGAGGTAAAGTGTTAGAGAATAAATATGTAATAAGGGAGTAGAGGCTTCCTAATAGCAATGCTTAGGAAGTACTTAGTGAAAAAAATGTTCAGTTGGAAAAGGTACCATAAAATTAATATTAGGACCTTTTGTGAAGATACAAAAGATACAATTAAAAAAATTACTGGTTTTCTACAAATGAACATGGACAATGACTTTCTTAGATATGGAAAGATAATACCAAATAAAAACTATGAAAACACTTTTTCCCCACTGATATTAAGCACGCAATTACATAGTAGAAATCTTTCAGAGCCCAGAAGTGCTTGTAGATAACATTTGAAAACCTTTCTTAGCTGTATCCCTGGAGACTTGTCAGGATAATGACACAGTTTAGGAAACAGCCTCAGGACATGTTAGGAGATTACAGGCATTCGGTTGTAAAGTAAACTGTTAAAAACTATTTTAACAGGTCGAGTGGGAGAACACTTAGGAAAACCACAGCTTTGTTAAGTCTGGGTAGCATAGTTTTAGGGAAAGAAGTGTTGTTTTAGTCAGGGGCAGGGAGGTCGAAGAGGAAAAGCTAATTGACTAGGAGTTGAATTTTTAAAATATTTCTGTAGGAAATATTCATTGCAGCTTCAGAATTATTCTGAAGTTTTCAAGATAAAAGAGCAACCCTGTTATTTCATTTAAGATACTCCACTAGACTTAGCCTTTCATTTTAGGAAATTATACCTGCCCAGATTGTCAGATAGCTGCACTGTTGTTTCTGGTATATATATATATATGGGCACAAGATAACTGTTCTATTTTACTTCCCTGAAACAGAAATCTGGGCTGGGCATATACAAAATAAGTCCAGTTTTATGGGCTTGTTAACCATTCTTGAGGCTTTTACTGCTTTGAAAAACAGACATATGTTGCCTTTATGATTGGCAGAAATCACTTACAAATGGATGAATGAGAATTTAATAAATATTTAATGTAGGGATATTTGCCAACATGAATGTAGATCTAAATTAGAAACATAATCAAAGGATGCTGGGTGTATTTTGTGTTCTCATAGTTCATGGACAACTGCTTAATAGTAGGGAAGCACCACTGGTAGCTGTTTTGGAGGGCTGAGAGATGATATTTAGAAGGCGACAGTGAACTTGGAAGCTATCTGTTTTTAGAAAAGCAGTTAAAAGTAAAGATTGCTCCTATACCTGTGTTTGAGTCTTGTTACCTGTTTTACTGACTCTATGATAATGTTTTATTGGTGAGACTTACATATGCATTTTTTTTCTGCATGAAAATGTCTCATCAGCCATAGAGGAAAATGCCAGTGTTTTACATACTGAGGGTATTCAGTAAGAAAGTTCAGTTTGCAGGGCAAAATAGCCAAACCCTTTGAAAAAAGAAGAAGAAAAAAAAAGGATGAAAACTACACTGATTTCAGTGATGCCTGAAGTCTAACTTTTGAATATTCAAGCAGAYTGGATATTATGAAGAGCTGTCGGTACTTCACAGCTATGGATGCCAAAGCAATTATGTTTGCAAACCTCGAGATGCATCAGCCCATTTTTTTACCTTCTGACTAGGGAGCAGGGAAGCAGTGGGGTTGAATATTTAGGCAATTAATGTTGGAGTTAGCTCCAACTTGTGAATTTTAAGGAGTTTGTAACACTGTGACCAGATACGAATGAACTCTTTGCACATTTGGAAGAATCATATTCTTTGAATTAGGCATTAGCTTCGAACCAGCAAAGCTTGTGCTTTAAAGCATGAGCAGATGTAAAAGCAGGCTCTGGTGGGCCTGTCCCCGCCACCTGGCGCTGTCGCGTGGGATGTACTCTGGGGCTCCTGGCCTGTCCCATGGCTGACAGCACCAGGGAGCCCTCAGCCTAGGGACACGGGGAGCTGCTGCGTCCAGGGAGGGAGATTTGTGACAAGGAAGTGTTGTGACCTATCTTCTTTCTGCTCCTTACCCCGCTCTCCTCTAGGAAAGAAGCTGGCCTCTCCTAAGTGGTTACTCCCATGTCTATGTGGGCTGCTGCGGTTATAATTTTGTAGGAGGAACTCCTCTGTTGCAGGGTTAGCTACCAGTGTGTGCATAGACTGGACCTTACTGGAGATGGGAGGTGACGAGGCACGATTGTGGGAAGGTATTTGGGTTCAGTTATGTCAAAATGCTGCTAGCGTTTTATCGTGAGAAGGGAAGTAAAGATTTGCAGTGGTTTGTGTTCCCGGGAACCTAGATGGACTATCAGCACAACAGAAGACATACGTCTAAGCTCAAGACTTTGTTATTGATGAATTTCAAAGTCTTGCTGTGAACAGCAGGGAGGCACAGTCTTTAGGAAAAAGTTCAGTATTCGTAGGGAAAACTTCTGACAAACAAATGGTACGTGGGTTGCTACTACTTATAGCTTTACTGATAAATAATGTGAATTATGAGATTATGTGAGAGTATCTTGGCCATTTCTCTGGTGTATGAATTGCATTCTTAGTTTTTTCAGGATGATGATGAATTAGTGTCCAGGAACAATGCTGAGATAAGTACTGGGACATTCAAAATTAAATCCATTTAATGGATAACTTCCAATCAGTTGAAACAAGGAGCGAGTCCATCGTTATTGAAGATAAAGATCTCGTTGAATGGTTATTACTTTCTAAATTTTAGATTCTGTATTATTAAAAAGATACTTCCATGCCATGCAGGTTTATAAGTGGGAAATGCATGAAGACTCAATTCAATCACTGCTCACCTGGCATTTTCTGTATGAATGATTGTACGGGGAAAGAAACCCTATACCAAGCCTGCTGAGCAGTTTGTATTGTCAGTGTAGACTCCCTTAGATACTGTGTAGCAGACTAGGCGTGAGTAGGATAAACAGAGGTTGACTGTAAGCAGCTTAATGCAAGTGTCATCTCTGATTTTTTTACTGACACTGGAAGAGTGTAAGTGGGAGTAATTTACATATACAGAAACTAGGGAGAGGAGAGTAGAAGAAAGTACACTTACGGAGCACAGACAACTCCTTACGCTGGTTTTATCTTCTCAGGTAGCCCATAGCATCACTAACGTCAGCAGAAGTGTTTCAGATAGTCTGACTTTTATAACAGTGCGCACCGTGTTTTATTTTTTGTTTGTCTGCCTTGAGGCTTATAAACAAATTGCCCTGAAGGACCCGCAGGGAAGGCTGGACTCCTGTGGTGGCACCCAGCAGGACGGGAGCGAGCCCCAGGAGCCGCTGTAGAGCACTGAACTCTGAACTGCCCAAAGTCTGGGAATGTGGTTGTTTAAAAACGAAAATGGCTGTTTGTCCTGAATGGCATTCCTAAGAGTGAAGTCTGGATATGTGTGTTGAAGATACTTTGTAATGTCCCATAAATAGGAGTTCATGTTCCCTTATATCGGCTTTGAGGGTCTAAGGTAGATTTGAATGCTTTATTAGTAGCTAAGGCTTGTATACGACATGTAGGCCTGTGTCTAAGAAAGCAAGTAGTCTCACTCAGTTTGATTGCAGAGCTCACTAGTATTAAATACATACTTTATGGTTTAGATGGTTTGGAGTTTACAGATGTTCTTAGAAATACAAATCATTTCAAGTCATTTTATTTCTAATAGTCTTTCCTCTTTCTATCATTTAGATGAATGTGAGTAAATTTAATGTTTTCACAGCAAAAACCAACTGCATTGCTCTAGGGTATTTGTAATACCCGGGACAAGTGTTGTTGTTGTTGTTTTGATATGTAAATTTTATTTTTTAATTTATTTTTTATTTTTTACTAAACCAGTGCAGCATATATTTTATTTGCCTGCTTGCTCTTTCAGTTCAGGAGCTCATGAAATGTTTACAGTTATATAAAGAGATAGTTTTAACATTGATCAAAAGGGAAGAGAGTGAGACCATCACATTTATTGTTAGCGGTGACACCAACAAAAATTCAGTCTGATTTGTTGAGCTTGGATAAGTCTTGCAGAAACTGCTGCCCATTCTGCCSCTCTGTCATAACTGCTTGTAATGGTGGCTCTAAAAGGTGATGATCCTCGTAAGAGAAACAGCAAAGATATTTCTGCTTTTCTACTCAACCTTGCAAATCACTTAGCAGGAATCAATGAAACATTTCAGCACAGTGAAGCCATTCATAGTTCTTGAGGGATGAAAGTTTAAAACAACGTAAACCTGAACTGTGTAATGTACTGTACAACAAGGGGGGAGGTGGAGGCAAATGAACATTTATATATTGTTCTGCTTTTTTTGTTATTGGATGGCCCAAGTAAACCACAGGCTCTTGCGGCCAATATGTTATTTCCTCAGTATTAGAGCTATAAGTCCCAGGCAATCTTTTTACATGGATATGAAGTGATCTCCTAAGATACCCAAGTGAGTTGTTCTATGCAGTTTTTTTTTTTTTTTTTCTTTTAATCTCATTACAGGCTTCTTGTTTGAAAGCAGGGCTAAAGTAAGCCAGACATTTATACAAGACTTGGACTTTACAAAGTTAGAGACTAATATGTTTGAGTTTTGAAGGGACAGGGAAACTGTCAGACAAATTGTGAATAGAGTTTTTGAGAGAACTAATTGAAAATGTAAAAAAAATTTGAACCGGTTCTAAAGGGAGTTAGTATACGAACAAAATTATTGCATATGGTGGTTAATGTATTGAGCAAACTGTCAATATTAGCAGAGAGACGTATACCTATAAGTGAATTAGTCATAACTTTTAAGTATGCATTATAAAATTAACCATTTCTGGTGGTTAAGGCAACAGCTTGACTGAAATTTTCCTTTCCARTTTAAAGAGAGAGGAATGTTGATTTTGTGATTTAGTGGCCTCTGGAAATTTAAGATTTGATTGCCATTTCTGCCATGCGCTTCCTGCATAACCTTGRGAAAGTTACTTCCTTATTGTGTGATTTTTATTTCCTCACTGAATTCCTAAGAGTAGTAATGTGACACCTATATCTTATTCCCTGTTCTGTTTAGGTGTAGGTCTTACATATAATCTCTATATCTAAACAAAACTAATTATGCAACAGACAAATTAAAGTCTGTCTTGCCAACAATACTTGGTTAAGAACAACAGTCTGTATGTGTCTCCTAGTTTTCTATGATGGAGTAACCTGATGACATTTATGAGAAATAATATAGGTTTTTTGAGCTTTTTTTGCCTGTTCAGGAGAATCTTAACTGCTCATCCTCATTGATGATTGAAGTTGCATGTAGACTTTGCCAATGCTGCATGGAAAATGTAGCACATTTTGATGCTGCAGTTCATTCCAAAATACCTGTGAACTACCAGACTGTAAAATTATTAAAACATAATTAATTTTAGTCAAGGAATGAGTAGAATTTTCTTTTGTAATTTTTGGCTTTACACAGTGGGTGGGAAAATATTCCTCTGAAGTCAGCGAGACTGTGATTGATATGAAGCAACAAAGAATAACATATTGAACACGTACTTTTAGAGGTACCTAAAAATGCATGCCAGTCACTTGCTATTCTCCAGAGGCCTAACTTCTTTCCTATCTAGAAGGAGGGGAGGAGTGGAGATGTAGACTGTGTGCAGAAATATGTGGAGAGTAAGTGGTGGATGATGCCCCTGGGCCCCCACTCCCGGTGGAAGTTGCACAGATGATGCATTTTGTCAGTTCTGGATTTTGGGCTGATTCTGTTGCATATGAAGAAACCTAACAAAGGAAAGGGGTCTGATCTCTCTGCAGAGTTGTTTATTTTAATGACTTGAGAGCTAGTGCAGTATTCTTTGAGACCTCAGGAAGGGAGTGTGAGCTTTACTTGTTTCCCAGTTTGTTTCTGGAATGTTTCATTTTGATGTTTATCGATGAAGTTAATCACTATACCAGAAGTTCTAATAGGTGTGTAGGTAGCCATGTACATAACAAAGTTATGAGACTGTAATGGCTTTTAAAAATAGACCATTCGAATGTCAGTTTTCTGTGTGGATAAAGATTAAAAGTTGCAGTAGGCAAATACTGTCACTAGAGCTGACGGGTTTTCTTTTCCTACTATGTGTTAAAAATTATTGAGTTTTTTTAACTAAGCTAATGAGGTAGGTCTCATTAAATCATAAAGGTTTTATTTAGGTATTATCATAAAATGCATTTATCCTGCATAGGAAATAATTATGACATGCACAAATGTCTTTAACCAACTGACTTACACTAATTAAAATCGGCATTTGTCCAAACCTGGTTATAAACAATTCATGAAGATCATGAGGTTTGGTTTTCATTTTTGTTTGTTTGTTTTGTTTTTCATTTGTTTTAAAGGACTCTTTTGTGTGGATTCCTTGTATAAAATTTTATAACACTCCATATAAGCTGCCCTTTTATCTTTCTGCTCCTAATTCAGGTTTAATCTTTCTTTTTGCAAGCAGTTTGATTATGTATCATTCTAATAATTGTTTCAGAGAATTTTTGTGTCAAAAAAAGTCATGCATTAACAGTACATGTTTATGGCCTACAGGAGGTTAAACGCCTGGAGAGAAGGGTTTCTTAGTTGTATATTAATGATGTTTTATTTGCATCTGTGTAACAACAACAAAAAAAGCAATGTGTGTTTTCTGATCATATGTAATATTTAAAGATGTATACAACCTTGTTGCCAAAAGCATGTGGCATGTCTCTAATTTCTTGATATATCCTTCAAGGCACAAGCAGTTTAATGATGTGACTAGTTTGCAATGACTAGAAGTGGCAACATGCTAGTGAGGCAAACAGAAATGTCTCTATTTCCTCTCATAATAGGCTTATACATGTTTTATCATGTTCTCTCCCTTTTTAAATTCTACTGATAAGCGCTGGGGTGTTTCTTCTAGGATTCTGACATTTCAAAAGTTACACTAAGTGCATTATACATTTGAGCATATTCATAGTTAAGGTTATTTTTATCTTCTGAGATGTCCCTAGTAGTAAGTAGCAATGTGGGACAATTAAGTACTCTCCTCAATAAATGTAATAAAAGGTGGTGGACAGAATATGTTTACTGCATACYCTAAATTGTTAGGGAGCAAAACTACCCAGAACTCCTTTTATTTCCCATAATACTTGGGGTAATAATATGTAGAGTGGGAGGCTTATATTATCAGAGAAAGGTACAGTTTTACACCAGCCACCTCTTGAAATTCAAAAGCAGAAAGTTTCTCTTTGCCCACTTAAAATACAGGACACAAAGTTTTCTGGAGAAATCGGTTTATGGAAATCACTTTACAGACTGTTATTTCTAAATCAGAAGAGATTTGGAGATTTATCTGCACCCGATAAACTGTACAAATGCCTGAATAATAATGGCCTCTTGGCCAGAAGCTACTGCAGAATTTAGGATATTCCTTCCAGGGCAGTTCGTAACTTTTGAGGTTTTGAACCGGGAGAGCTGCACATTCAGTGCTAGCAGAGCTTGGCAGTTAGAGTGCTAGAAGTCGAGTTACTGCGGGGTCTGTTGCACACGTTTTGGGTGGCGATACCCACAGCGGGCTTGCTGGGACTGTTCACAGATCCTGGTGGGTGGCTAATGTTATTGAGCTTGTGGGTGCTACTCTTGGCAGTTCTTCTCCCTGGAGTGGTTCTGAATTTGGCTTAATGTATTCTAAAAAAACACTTGAACAGAGAAAGGGTAATGTTTCATATGCTATTTTGATGGAATTAGATGGAAAGAACTGCCAGACTTCCCTCTGCAAATGGATAATCGTCTTGTTGCCAGATGGCTTAGGTAATTTTGCCCCATTCAGAAGCAAGAAGCTAGGAATGAACTAAGAGAAAAGTAGGCAATATGCTTTCTGTTTGTTGTAATGGAATTTTTTTTAAAGTAGGAAACAGCAAGCCAAAGGTTATAATAGAGCTGTCTGGCAAACAACATGGCATACTTCAATTTCTTGAAATTGCTATAGGGATAACTTTGGGAAAATTGATGTTTTTTTTTTTTTTTCATGCTGGCACATGAGCTCAGCTTTCAAGCTAGTTTGTGTTTGCAGTATGAAATTAATATTTTTCTCCTGACATTTGATCAAAATTTTGTTCTCCTTGCTGGAAAAATCAGAATTCAGTGAGACTTTGGAATTTTTTTTTTCCCAGGTGGGGGAGTGGTGGGGAGGTAGAGAGAAGAGGAAGTGTTCTGTTACAGTGAAAACAGCAATCGCAAGGTGGTGTGTTTCTGCTTTTTAATTTTTTTTTTTGTGTGTGTGTGTGCACTTGGAAGCTTAAATCACCTAAAATAAACACTTCAATTTTATCAGAAACAATGCTTTACCTGAAATCATTTTTAATTGTTCTATTTTTGCCTCATGGAAAATATTTTTTACGTGCTAATTTGAAATACTGTTAAAAAAATTGTGGAATTCTCCACTGGATTGCATCTCAGTTCTAGAAAATCTTTAATATTATCTGTATTTTTTCAAGTGCTGAAATAATTAGGTGAATGGTTGTTCTATGTCTTTAATATTAGCAGATTACCTACCTGAGTGCAAACTACAGTATCACAACATTAAATTCTAATAGGTTAGTAATTATTCCATCATATTTGGTGTGATCCTCAACTGGGATGGGTGAGTCGGAATGTCCTCTATTACTATAATGTGATCTATAACTTCGGGAAGCCACACCATTCTTGAGTTTTGTCTTGTGAACTCGTGCTAATTGAGAAAACATGTTGACTAATAAGTTCCTGATCCCTAGTGAAGACCTTGGAATTGCACATCATCCCCTCATCGATTGTATGTCATCAACTACTAGAAGGGTTCATACTTGCTAGTCCTATTTTGTAGGCGCTGTCTCTGTTGCAGTAGTTTATTTGGCAGATACTGATAACGCACACAGATTCAGTAATGCTGAGAGAGGGATGCTTTCTTTGTGACAGCAAGCCTAAGCAATAGTTGCTTTGGATAATTTAACTCTTTTGGAAGCTCTATCGGGTACCTTCCAGAGAAAGAGGAGGCAGCGGTGTTTGGGCTGCTGGGTGCATGCTTGTTCAGGCAGGCCTTGCTTTCTCCAGGTTTTCTGTGTACRGCCTTATGGACCCTGGCACCACAGTGGGCCTCATGTCCTAACACTACCAGGTTAGGTATGAGGTCATGGCTATTGATAGGAACTTGCTGACATAGAGTTGCAGTCCTAACTTGAGTTGAGAAAAATATATCATTGGACCCTTCACCATTACTGTCATGCTGCTGCCTGTCATTTCTGCTAAAGAACAGCATGAGGCCTGGAGCCGCGAGATCCAGATCAGATGCAGAAACACAAAGGACTGGAAAAGAGCTGTGGAAACATAAATGGCTGGTATTACAAAAGAGAGGCCAGACGTACCCTCTGATTTTCCTGGGGTTGGTGATTGCAAGTTCTGCTGGGAATCCAGCTCAGCTGTGGAATTTGTCCAGCGTGGGAGGAAGCAACGCGCTGTTGTGCAAAGAATGGCCCTTTTAAATCTGAAGCACATTGCCAGTGGATTGGAAGGAAGCTCTAAAATTTAGAGGGTAATATGAAGGTCAAAGCTAGCGCAGTGCTAAGCATCTATGACAAAGATACCATCAGCTGAAACTGAGGGGTCTTCAACATCTTGTAGAAAGAGATCTGAAATTGGCTGCCTTTCTTCAGAATCAGCTAACTCTCTCTCTATAGGTTTRTTTTTAAACTGCAAATGTTTAAGCGTTCTTAAATTCATGCCAGTAACTCGCTAGTTTTTAGCCAAACCATTATGCTTTCAAGTCAGTGTGCAAGTAAAACAGAGTAATGACAGTCTTGTCAAATAAAATTGGGGCAAAAACCTCCAAACCTCTACTGAAGTAGTAATCTCACTGATGTGTGGGTAAGAGTTAAGTTCTTAAATTGCATTGCTGTTCATATGAGAAAATTTTTACGGAAGAAAGTTTTCTAAATAAGTTTGGCTTTCTGAAAATTGGTCATAGGTTGTATTTGCATCTGGATTTGGATAGAGAAGTTGTTTCTAGCATATCCTTGGTATATTTGAAACATCATCCCTTGAAAATTATGGGACATATCTAAGGGGAATTTTTTTTTGCTTTRTGCAACCAACATCTTTCTGCACACTTACACATTCTCCTCTGTCTCTATTGATTTCCATTCTCTATTGCTTTTCCCTTCTTACTTTCTCCTTTTTGTTCTCCTGTCATTCCTGCTTGCACACTGGCTTGCTTTCTACCCTTTGCCACCTTTTCCATTAGCTCCCAGTCATATGGCTACTTAAACCAACATCATGCTCATGTGTGTGCCCCACATATGTTTCCCTTCAATCAGGGATATCCTTGTCTGTCTTCTGCTGGTTCTCTCTCTTCTTTCCAACCTTAGCAGCAATTTAGAGCGATGTTAAATTTGGGATGGCTGAAACCCAGCAGCTGTGAACTGCCATTGTGATGGTGGAGCAGCAACTGAAGGCAGAGCAGGCAGTGCTCGTGCTGCTGCACTGCCTTCGCTGTCTGCTGCCTTCGGTCGGCTGGTGATGTTGTCTTTCCCCTGGATTTGGCCTAAAGTTTCATGCTTTTAGCTGCTTGTTCTAGTTACGTTAATGCATATAGATATTTGTTAGTGAACATCAGTAGATTTTTTTTCCCCCTCCTCTGAATGTGTCCCATTTACATTTAAAGTTGATTATCCACAAATACCTGAGGAAAGACATTAATTTATTGTGAATTAGTACCATGCATGATACTGAAGTTCTTGACTTCTGCTTGACTCTTGAAGAATCCTGTTTTCAGTCTGGCCTGGAATTATTTTTGTTTGTCATTGTGTTTGTCTGTCTGTTAGCCCGTTGTGACACTTGTAGATCCTGAGCAGGAATTTGCTGAGCTTAAATAACTGAAGTTTTGAACTTTCCAACCAGTATTACTAAGTGGTGACAGGATTAGTCTGGGAGAAAAAAATGGTTCTTGACAAACTGCTCTAATGGTATTTAATGGAAAGAGACAAAAATCAGCCTTGTCATTCTTTCTCTTACTTTTAGGAATCTCAGGGTAATTATGATTGGCAAAGCCAGCCAAGCTGTACCTCAAATAAGCATAAGTTTTAATTCACTTTTTTTTGATGACTTGCCTTCCTCGCTAATTAAAACAAAGATAATAAAGATAAAATTAAAATCGCTTTTTCTTTCAGACTGCATATCAGATAAACAATGAGCCAGTGATAAATTAAAGGCAAATATTAAAGCAGAATAAAAAAAAAAAGTGGAGTAGACAGCAAATGCAGCTGATGCGAAGGAGGGTTGGGTCTAGTCCCACTTCTGATGTTTTGGTTAGCTAAAAGCCATGATTATGTTCCACATAAGCTGCAACTTCGTATGTGTTTTGCATTTATTAACTATGTTATGAAGATGATACAGAGGGAGATGAAACTGTTATGGAGGATTTGGGATGGAACAAGGATGCTAATGAGCCTATGCAAAAATGCATCTATTAGCCAGATGGTGACTTACACTGGCATTAGCTTCTGTTTACCATCTGTTTAGTCCTTAGAAAGAGGGAGGAAAGGAGCTAGAAATGGTGTAGAGGAACAAAAACAGTAATAGTGTAGTAACCTTCAGAGTATGTCCTGGATGTTGTTTTTTTCTCAGGTACTTAAAATGAAATACCCATTTCCTGTGCCTGATGGTGGATACCAAAATACTGAGAATTCTGCAAGTTTCTCTGCAGCTTGGTTCTCTCCTACATTTTCCCATCCCCAGATTTTCTGAAAAAGGAAGTCAAGTAGTCCCTCATAGTGAGACAGCCACATGGATCAAAATAAGTCTTTTTTTTTTCTTTCTTTTTTTTTTTTTAAGCAAGCTAGCTTTAAACTGTTAAACAATGTGTGTGGGAGGAGGTCCTGAATTTACAGAGAAAAAAAGTTACAGGTCAATCTAGTCCATTCAACTCCTCAATGAAAATGTTCTTTTAAATGCAGTTTGCAGTCTTAAACATTTCAAGTTATGGAGTGGCAAAGTCAGGAAAAGCAATAGCTAAAATAGAATTGACAGGTGTCAGTGGTTTAGGCTGAAATTGGAAAATTTCAAGTGTGTGTTTAGATAAAAGATTGATTAACACTGTCCTTATGCAAAGGCCTTTGAATCTTGCATTTCATTTTTTGCTTGTTCACTAGAGGGTAGCAGAGAGAGGGAGCGAGAGCACTTCAGCACAGCTTCTGTGCAAGAAAAAGGAGTTCACTTGCTAGCTTCTATATTCTTAAACAAATCTGGTGTCTTTGAGGCTCCCTGGTAGAGCAGTAAGACTGCATTTCATGCTGTAAGTGTAAACCTACAGTGTAAAACCTAACAGCATTCTTAACATGACTTGATATAATTTAAAATCATTCCTGTTTCTAGTTTTGGTAATAGTTGTATTCTTTAGCTTATAAATATGTGGTGTCATGAAGCACGTTTTCAGGATGACTGTATTATGCACAGGGGATGCTCTCAAATTTAATTATGCAGATAATCTTAAAATAGTACCTTGATCCTGGAAGGATCTGCTCTTCTAGGCAGGATTTGTATACATTCCACTGAAATAAATGCCTGCAATCCAAAATTTCCCACTGCTGCCACATTAAATACTCTAATAAAATAAAACATTGTACTGTGCACACAGATCTCCACCTGGTTAGCGCATCCTTAATGCAGTGTTGGAAGGCACCCTAATACTGAGCAGAACCTGTTGAGTGGACTGAAGTTAACATGTGTTCAATATAATTGTCTTTAGACACTGAAGAAAAAATGTTAGGCTTCCATGAATCGGAGCCTGTATCTCAGCACAACTATTACAGGTCCCTATGTATAATATGTTACAAAGAAAAACTGCAAAATGTTACAGAACACGTACACATTTTGTTAAGATTCTCATTGTCTCTGCAGCCAGGAGGATATTCATTTCTCCCACCTATTTTCACCAGTTTACTCCTAATGACCGTTTACATGTGAAAATATACCTAAGCAGCCTAATGTATGTATAAATCCTGTTTTGATTTCCTAATAAAAAGAAGGTTGTTCTGAGAATCTTATGTTCATATTTAATGACAGTTCACATGCTGCCATGAGAGGTAATATGTTTGAATTAGTGACAAAACATAGCAGAGGGAGATCTCTGCCAGGGAAAAAGATATGATAAATACTCTTTTCTAACAGTATATCCCAATTTTATGCTTTCTATTTATTCTTTCTCCCTTCTTTCCCCCCTTTTTTGCACTTCACATTTACTGTTTTTCCTTCCTTCTTAGCCTTCTTTATCCTTGTCTTACCTATTTTAATTCTCCAAACAGCGACCTTGTGGCATGTCTACTATTACAGACTCAACATCGAACACATTTCAGTACGAGTTACTTGTATCCTTTCCAGAGATCGCTGAAGGATTATCATGAGAAGAGTTTCAGAAAGCTGTGTTGCAGTGTGGCCCTCTGTTCTTATGGTATTAATAGGCAAGTAAAAAATGTAGCCCTATGGCAACACATCCCTCCCCTCAATATTTATTGCAGTGTACGCTTCCTGGCTTTTTAGAAAGCAGATTTTAAATAGCATTCAAAGTTATGTAGTTTTATGAGCTGTTTTAAAGGTAATACTTAACTGGGTGAGGCTGCCATTGTTATTGTGTTAGAAATCACTCTTTAAAAATATATAATGCCTGTTGTGGTTTAATATGTGGAGGATGCAGTATAAAGTAACTTTTGTTTGCCTGTGGTGTTGTATAAAATTGGATCATGAAAAGCTTGCTTACAATTATTTGCCCTAATTAGTTGTGTGTAATCTGTTGGGCATATAATAATAAAAATGGACATTTCATTAATTAGCAGGACTATTTTTGCCAGCAAGAGAAGCCATTTGAAGTATCCCTCACTTCCGTGATACCTTTAAGGTCCAAAGGATCGCCTTTTGTTATCTGTTTACAGTGTCCTTGTAAAGAAGGAGTATGGACTGAAAATCAGCATTGCCATCCTGGCTTCTCCCTTCCTGTCCCCATACACATGCAAAGAGGAGATGTTCCCATAATGTGCCCTCTGCCCCTTGCAACCTTTGAAGCTTTTGTACATGCCCCAGAAACAGTGTTTGCCTTCCTGCTGGCCACGCATTGCAGATGTGGGTGGGTTTTTTTAGGTGTTCTGCCCATCAAGTGGTTTCTGTGAACAAATATTTGGGAATCCTTTGAATAGATCATCCCTTTGCATTAAAACCTCTCAATTTCTACCTTGCTTCTGGTCCAAATTCCACAAAGAAATTGTGAAATTCACAGAGGGGTTTCATAAATGTGCTACTTATTAAATATTATACGAAACAAAATGATGTAGAGAATGGTCCTCCTTGTTTTGCTGATTCAGTTATTTCATGGTTAAAAATTCAGAAACCAAACTGAAATATAAGCTGGCTTTGTATGATGTATAAGAAATTAAATATGGTCCTTTTCATTAAATTGCATTACCACATCAGTCTTCAAAGACTTTGGAGGCTTTGGAAGCTTCTTGTTGCAGCACAGCACAGATGTCCTGCCTATGTTGAAGCTTTATTGTGTTTCACTTGTGTGATGGATCGTGTCTCTGCTCTGTTCTTTTATCTCTAATATAAGGCATTTTGGACTTTGATTCGTAATGGGGAGTGTAAATAATGCGATTGATTCTGATGTGCTCCAGTGAAAGGGAGCCATCAGATAGACAAAGGCAATAATGTCTCACCTACCTGAAATCTAGCTTGAAATGAGCTGCAGGACCAGTTAAATCATCTATTTTCAATGAGTTTCATCTGTATTTTTTAATGAATTCTTTTAAAACTACTTTTTTTAAACAAATTTCTACAATATTATGAACTTCATTGATATCAATATATCTCTAGATACTTATGATAAAGCTGCCCATGAAACTGAAATTTGAATAGCAGTTCAGGGACTTTTACTCTGCCACAGCAGTGATTAGTTAAGTCTTAAACAACTACTTATTACTCTTTTGTTCATCACAAGAAGTTCACATCTGCTTCTTTCCCCTGTTGCTTGAAGTCAGTGTTTTTCAGCCTCCTCCCTCCCCCAAACATACCTAAGCCTGCTAGCAGCAGGCTTACTTTTTGTAATTGCCTTTTGCAGACCCCTTTTGTTTTAAGCAATACCTCCGTGCAATACCTGTCTCCGTACTCACTGCCTTCACAGGGGGAGAATCAGAGGGAGACTAATACTTTCTTTTGGCATATTTGTGTGAATGCTTTGATACCTTTCGAAGGAGCAGGTCAGGAAGTTTGGGGAGTTTGCCCTAGAACAACGTGAACTCCAGTCTGTCCCAGCAGGACTTTGCTATTTCTACTGTTCTGGTCTTCAGGGCTGTAGTGATTTGGGGAATTGGTGTGTTACAGATATCACCGCCCACCCCCGTTTGCATTTGAGGTTCCTTGCTCACATGCCTTCATCCAGTGCTTGATTTGTCCAAAATTTGATAAAAGTTAAGCACTGCATTTCCAGTCCTGCCATTGTGGGTCCCTCAGCTCGTTAAGTAGGCTGGAGTAGTGTCTCTTCTTCTGGCTTCTCAAGCTATTTATCTACACAGAAATGGTATCTTCATAGTCTGAGGACATCTTTTCACCAGAAATGGCTCAAGAAAAACAATGCTGGTATTCTGAATGCAATTGTTATAGGTAAACGCGACAAATTGACAACCACTCGGGCCGGGTTGCATAAATTCCAATTTAATAGAATAATTGAGCAAGTCACAAGTAAGCAAAACAGCGCTGGGCGGCCGGGGAGTCTCCTGCTCCACCAACGGCGCGCGCAATCCCCCGCTCACAGTCCCCTTATATGCCTGTAACTTCTGTGGTTGTGCCGGCTGTTGCTGGGGGGGGTCGGGATGAAGGCAGGGGTCTTCCTCTGCGTTGTGCGTGGTGCCCTTCAGGTCGCGCGCATACATTTCACAATACAATATCGCTCTGCTGGCTCAGTACAATCATTGTGGTGATAGCCGGTACTTAGCGCCTAGTTTCATCGTAAAATCACTTCCCGAGTTGATGTAACAAATTACCACCTATCACACAATGATTATACAGTAATATTGGCACCTAGGAAATATATGGCACCTTCTTACACTGCTGATGTTCTAAACCACACTACTACTTTGGTTTTAGGGTACTGCTTTCTGTAGTATTAGCACTCTGAGTTAGACAGTTTTTTCTCCTGATGTTTCCAGCAGATGTTGTCTCAATACAGGGGGAAAAAAAGGGCCTCACCTTCATAAAGTACTGATTATGTGGATATACAGACATTGGGCAGTAGGCATATGCCTTGTTGAGTGTGAGCTTGTCTATTTATGTTTAGAAAGTGCCCATCACTTTGTAGATACTGTCAAAGTGTAAGTAATAGTAATGTGATTCAATGTACATAGCATCTGTAACAATATGTAAGCATTTTTTTGAATTTTATTACACTGTATGTATAAAACCCCAAAGTATTTTACACATATTCAGGCCACTTCAGTTCATGTGCTTGATGTAATTAAAGTGGCATGTTGATTTTTTTTTTTTAAACTGATCAACCTTGATGGCATCTCATTAATATATAACTTGTTAAACGATAAAATTTTGCAGACATTGGCTAATTCTTCTAGTGAAAAGAATAATTTGGAAGGCACAAGGATTTATTTACATATTTAGGGTTTATGTAAGGATTGTCTAGATTATAGAAAAGTTTCTATAAAGACTGGAGTGCTTTGAAAGCCAAACTGTAAGTAGTGCTGTATTTTTCCATGCAAAAATGCACAAGGATACAAATAGTAAGTGAGCAAGGATGCACAGTATTTCCATAAGCCATTCAATTAATTTTTGCTTGACCAAACCTAGTGTCATTATTATTTTCACCTTCCAATTTATGGCATTGCAAACATCAAATGTGTGATGCTACAGGTGTTGCTGGTTTGTTCTTTAGAAATACCTGTTACCTTACCTTCTCCCTAGTGCATTGGTAATCTGTGGTAGACAGGAGTAAGCACCAAACCTCCTGCTTTCTCTGTATCAGTTCATCTAAGATGCACAAAGTCTGACAAACTTGCACCATGGATTTTAGCCTCTTGTGTGGATACAGAGGTAGAACTGATGCTGTTTGTTAAATAGTTTTGTGCCTACTCAGATGATTATCCTCTGTGCACTGACATACATGTCAGAAATTCAGAATGATGGATGAGAACTACTGGGTTTAATCCCATCACAAGGGTGCCTGGCTCCTGCTGCTGACTGCTTTCCAGTGTGAATGTGCTAATTGGATAATGTTGTCCCTTCTCTCCCTAAATCTTTTTGTTCCCTTCTGAAACTGTTTTCTGTAAACCTCATCCATGACAAAGTATTCACCTGAGTGGTCATTTTTAGAGAGAGCTGGTAGTTCCTGCATGTGTCATAGCAAAACAAATCCTGTATGCCACCTGTGCTTTGATACAGGTGAGCTGCAAGACAGTGAATCTCAGCATTGCTCTAGATGGTAATAAAAATAATAAACACATTAGAAACAAATCCTAGCACTGGAGTTTTCCCAAGCAGTTAATATTGGTCTGATTTGTTTACCTTTGAGTCAGTGGGAATTTTATAATTTATTTTACAGAAAGTAGTACTAGGATAACTCTGAGCACTTGGAAGCCTAACTGTCAGTGTATTAGACTGTATTAGAAATGATGTAATTTTCCTAGAAATTATTTTTAAACACTGTTAGGCTTTGTTTGCTTTCTTTTAAATCAGTTTGATTAGTAATTTATATAACCAGGAGTTACTATGTTTTGAGATTTTGCTCTTTTTCTCCCTTCCCCAAAAGCACTGAAAGATCTGCAGCATGGCAGGCCTTTCTTCCCATGGCGACGTTTCAGTTGTTGCTAGGAGAAGGCAAGAAAACACTTTTATTGGCTGAACATGTCTAACCGTGCTGTGCTATAGTTCATGCTTCCTACTAGCATGAGTATTGGACACTGTGTTTGGTTAGAGGCACAAGAGAGGAAAAGGCTTTGTGAGAAAGCCATTTTGAGTGTAAACTTTATTGGCCTTTCCAGTTTGTGCCATGCTTTAGAGTCTTCCCTGAAAGATACCGCGTGCAGCTGCTGCTAAGGATGTGCCTGGAGGAATCTCATCTAGAGTGAGCTAAATTTGCACTCGGGTCCCCCGTGGCCGTGCCCGTGGCAGGGGCTGGGGGAGGCAGAGGGTGTCCGCACGAACGCCTCTGCGGTCCGCAGCGAGGAGCGGAAACTCAGCTGCCACCAACGGGGCTGCCAGCTGTGGYGGCTGCAGAGAGCAGTACTGCCCTCACTGACAGAGAAGATGGCCTGCGTCGGTGGGGGGTGGCAGGCCACCAGTGATGGTAACTGCTTGCCTTGCCCAGGGATGAAACTCCGTAAGCTGAGCAGAGCTCTGAAAGGCCTGTGAGGAGGCCAGATTTGATGACAAAAGACTGTTGATAACTTCAGCACAGGACAGAAAATAAAGATGATGCTAATACATAAATTCTTCTTGTCTAAATAAGCAATCTTATGCTGAAGAAGTGAATTATCAAGTTTACATTAGTTTGTAAGGAAGAAGAAAAGAGAATCTTAGACAAGCAAACCTGTTTACCTTTCACRGCCTTATCTACTGGAAGGCATAGCAAGTTGTAATTTTTTTACAGCATTTTATATATTTACTTTGCGTGGCTATGGTCTTGTGTAAATTGGGGTTTATGCGTATGTACATGGCCATGCAAGTGCTCAAGCTTGCTGCCAGTTCCCTGTATTTAGATTCCTCATGTTACCCTGTGACTGAGTAATTTGATTAAAAATTGTCCATAGCACTGCCTTTTAAAATAGTTCCACTACAATGGTATGACAGCATTGCTTTAGGTGAGTATATATAGGCATATGGGCTTTAAATATAGGCATCCTATGGAAACTAGGACAGTGTACTTGATTAGTGCGTGCATCCATATAGCATCTTGCAACTGAGTTTGGAGGCTTATTGATGTCAATAGTAACAGCTTATTTCAATTCTTCATCTTTAGAATATATGCAGTGTTTATTACTAAAAGGCTTAATTGGCCAAAGTTCTCATTCACCGTTAAGTCCTTTTTCTTTCTCTCCCCCACTTAGTTTTTGGTTAAGAATTAAATGTGGGTTTTAAATCTAGTAAGTGGCTTGTTAGACTATATAAATGGGAGTTTTAAAAGCACAGTGTGTTTAGTGAGGGAAGGTCTGTGCTCACCTTGCCTCCTAGGAGACAAGTCATTCCACAGTCTTTCATTTTTATTGAGTTTATTTGGAGTATCTTCATTGAGAAGTTGCTGGCCTTTGATACGGATTTTGARAGTATGACCTATAAGATATGGAGGCAGCATAGCTTTGTCTGCAAGGTGCCTGGAGTTCCTAATAATTTAAATTCTTTAATATTTTCTGGCTGTCAGGAATGTCCTGAGAAGGGAGTGCAGGGGAAATCCTAACCCCTAGGAACACCCTCATTAGCAGTGCTTTCTCTGCAGCACCAGATGCCCATGCTCTATTGAGATGAGAGAATATTTTGAGCAAGTGTTTTGGTTTTTTTTGAATAATCTCCCTCATACTTCTGCACGGAGTAGTATACTTAGCTTATTGTAAGCCCTGATTTTCTTAATAGGTAAATCAAGACCACATAAAATGAAGTTGTACAGTGGACTGCAAAACCTGAGGTTAGATCAGGAAAATCCCCTTTAGATGAAGGGACACTGGGTATTTAGGTGCAGCCTTGCCTGCTTTGTCTCTGTCGGGCATGCAAAACCCCAGGATTAGCTGATGCTGTGTAAGTGGCCTCACGCTGAAAGTTGCTCAGTAGTTTGTCAGTGCRTAACTTGCGTCTGCTGACCTCAGCAGTGGTGCCTCGGTGCTAATGCCCAGACAGAGGAGTCAGCAGTCACTTTCACTGTTTCTGCTTTGTAAGAACAGTCAGGGGAATAAACCAACTACCCGGTGGAGATTATATCTATGTGCAGAGAGTCTTCATTTACAGAGTTCTAATGGTGGTGTTAGAAGCAATAGGGAACTACCAGTTTTTATGAAGTTATTCGTTATTATTTGCTGTAGAAAAAGACAAATTGCAGTCTCAGGAACTTGCATCTCACTGGATGGTTCCCTTCTCACACAAATCCCGCTGATCAGTAGGTAATGGGGACAGCTGCAGCTTTCTGATTAACCTTCTGTCTGCTGAAATGCTAACGTGTGAGTACAGAATATGCAGAGCTCCCAACCAGATTTGAATTTCAGCAGTAATTTGTTTTGATATCTCAGGGTAAAGCTAAAAATGTTAATGACTTCCAATTTTTCCTGCGTATTTCTGAATCTGGCCTGCATTAGTTTATCTTAATGGTTTATCTAACCTCTAATAAGTTTTTGAATCACTGCATAGGTGAAAGAAGCCTCCAGAGAAGTTTGACATTTCACTGAAACTTAGTGGAGTTTGGACACAGAAGTTATTTATGCTCTTTTGAAAGTCTAATTGGTAGTACTACTTGTGATTTTTCTGTTGTCCTGTTGTCAAAGAAGCACAGAGCAGCGCTGGTAAGTTTTATGTATTTATTTTTTGTGCAGGATACTGTATTGCATGCATCTCTTGGGTTATGTTTGTGTTAATGCTCCGACTGTTATGCTGGAACAAAGAAAATTGCTTAATAGTGTTAGTCGCTGTTTTGATCAGAAATCTTCCCTTTGTTTCTAAGTAGAATGAATCCTTTTCAGTTTCCTTGTAGTTGTCTTGAAGCATTACAGACTCACTTTGTTCTTTTCTGTTCTCATTAGGGAACTACCCTAGTTTCAGCAGACTCTTTGCCAAGCCTCCCTCTCTTGAACTGAGCTCCAGTACCACAGACTGGTTTTTAGATGGTGAGATTAGGGAGCTGTGCTGCAACAGCAGGCAAAGGCAAAGCAAGCAGCAGGAACAGAAAGGAACTTTTTAAGGCTGTCTATTAAGTATTATTCTGATATGCCAACAGACATTCAGACAAGAAGTAAAATTCTTCTTAGKTTTTTTTTTTCTTTTATTACTTACACTGTCCTTGGCTTTAATAGAAGATTTTGCTATACAGACCTTTCTCAGATGTTATGTGGTGACAACATTGTTGACTTTTATGAATAAGTACCTGTAGGGCTGGCAGGAGAAACAGTAGTGGTATCTAAAATATTCATTATTTTTAGAGGATTTTTAAAATTTTGGGTCCTCTCCTCTCTTCTTACCTTTCCTGCTGCCTTCTCAGAGCTGCACAGACATCTCTAGATGTTGTCAGCAGCCCCAAGAAGGAACGATGACTCTTGCTTACAGAGGGAATACGGCAGCCCTCTAAGGCTTTGATYGCATATGGAGGGCATGAGGAAAACATTGAGGAGAAGTATCCAAACAAGGACTTGAAAGAGGTTGTTGGCAATAAAATGGAGGTGGGAAGAGGAATTGAAAGAGAATTCCCTTGGAAAAGCAAAGAAGCTGAGCCAACTGTGAGCCTTTTTTGCTTAACGTGGCTGCAGTAAGCTTCCCATCTGAAAGTTTTCCTCTTGGTTGCTACAAGGAGATTAGGAAGTAATCCGTGAGCGAGTGTGTGTATATGTATTTGTGTGTATGTGTGAGAGAGAAATGGGGAGGGATCCAGCCTTTCATGTTCTTCCACGCATGGAGTTTTTTTTGCTCATACAGGGGACGAGCAAAGACACTGTTTAGTGTCATCAGTACTCTGTGCCCTCAATAAACCTCAGGTCATTCAGCAAACTTAGTCCCGTCTTTTGCATATGGATGTTATCTTTTTAGGCTTTAGGTGCTCTTACATTTATGTTCGTAGGAGTTAACTGTTCATACTGAACCTTCATTGTCTGTATTTACTTACATGCATTTTTATTTCTGATGTGAAGGATTAAAACTGGTGTATAAACAAAGTCAACACCAGTTGCTTTCTTGTAAATACAGCTCAGTATTTCCTGTTCTTCCTGCAAGGCTTACGCGAAGCAAATATTTGTGTTTGTCACATCTGCGAGTACTAGAAGCAGGTCAGAACGTTCAGGCTCTGGTGGACAGCAGCTGTTTTGCTTTTGAAGAAGAAAACCTCTGATTAGTCAGTATTTCTTGAAAGGCTTATTCTGAAAGTGTAAGATTTAACATTAAAGAAAAGTGCTTTATATTATTTTGAAAGTGTTCGACCAGGTTTGGTGATCTCATGAGATGGCAGCCTAGTATGCTAGGGCTATATATATATTTTAAAGTGTTTAACAAATATGATTAATATCACTATGACAGTAGAGTTCAGAAAAAATTCTCAGTGCAATTGTTAAAGATATGTTAACATAGTGTATAGAGGCCTATTCTTGCAAAGATTAATGGCCTTTCTCTAGTCTACTCTTGAAGTGCTCTTAAGTTTCAGAAAGTGCTTCATAACTGGGTTGATATCTAGTTCATGTTATTAATGACTGAATTGTACTGTAGATATCAGCTATTCATCTTTACATCTTGCTGACTTGGTGTTGCTCAACAGACTTTCAGAAAACGGCCCTTAAAAAAAAAAAAAAAAGAGAGGGGAAAAAAATAGCAGTATCGATCTAATCACATGCATCAATTGTAACACCCTCTTGTGGACTCTGACAACAGYCCCGTCCACATAGTTTGCTGGTTATCTCATCTCCATGAAAATGAAAAATCTTTGGATAATGGATGCAAAAATATGGCATGATGTTTGATGATTCCCATAAATCTTCATGTAAAAGGCCAACTAGCAATATCACAGCTTTTTAGATACACTTCTGAAATATTCTAAATGAATCACCTATTTTTTTTTATGCCTATTTTTTTAGTGAAGTTAACTGAAGGTAATAGTTTTAGATCCTAATCATGCTTCTGCTGATGACAGTAACAGCTCTGTTAATAAAGATAGTAATTTTTGTCAGGTAACCTCAATTTAGCAAGTGTTTAAGAGCATAGATTTTAGTCTCTGCTCCTGCTCTTCTTTAGAGCTAAGAAAATGGTTTTAAATAACTTGCTGATTTGGGAATTTGGATGTGTTTTAATTACAGGATTAGACATCTAGTTTATAATGTTCATCTCATCTACTAAATGTTACCTATTTTTCTGAATTATAAGGAGTAGCAATTACACTGTTGCTTTCTTAGAAAAGAAAGTGGTGGCAAAACATTTTAAACAATGAAAAATTAAATGAAAAATTAAAAAATTAAAAAAACCTTTCACTTGCTGCTTGTGTTTGATTTGATGCTAGGCTGCAAGAAACCTAGAATCATATACCAAAAGTTGGTTTTGAGAGATCAAAAGGAGTGTTCAATTGTGTGAAGTTAAAGCGTACATAAAAAATTTGTTGGATCAGGCACAGTGCTTGAAACCTCTCAGAATTTGAATTCTCAAGACTAATCATTGTGAATTCCTGAGGCTGCTGAGGTTTTAGTGATTTTAGGAATATTTGGCACCCTTGGTGTCCCGTGGTGAAGTTATTTGATGCTAAGCATCTCACAGAAGTGGGTTTCCAACAATGTGGCGGTTGCTTGGAAGAGACCTCAATATTATTGGTGTTAAGAATAAACAGGAAGGATAACTTTTGTGCCCTTTTAGCTTTGGATTATAACCGAAAATACATGTTTTGATTGAGAACACTGGAAGGAGAATGCAATTCAGTTAACAAAATTACACCTTGTATCTGCCTGTATAAATATTATATACTTTTTAATTTCCTAAGCCAAATTGTTTAGGCTGGAGTCAGAGTCTGACAGCTGACATAAGTGGAGCTAGGCCATTTAGCATCTTTTGAGGACTGGCCCTGTGTCTTTGTTTCTCTCTGTACACAGAAAACAGAGCTGTGGCTCACTGAAGTGCATAAATGGTATTTTACATTGTTGCAAACAGTGTACTTAAATTACTATAACTGATTGCATCTGCATTTTCCAGTGCTRGAGTTCTTATTTGTTGTGTCTAATTATGTATTTAATATAGAGATAAAAACATTTGTAAATTAATATGCTTTAGATTTGAAAAACAGTTGTAAACAAATAAAAGTAGACATAAAATTTTACAGTGTAAAATAAATAAAAAGGGTGTAAAAATATTTCAGCCTTTGCTAGCATCCTGCAATGAGCTTGTGCTGCATTGGTACAGTTCCTGGGGTTCAGTGAGCCTGCAGTGGTTCCTCACTTGCCTAAGTTATTGTGTGGAAAGTCTACTAGCAGGGTAAAGGAGACTAAATAGGACATGAAGCTASAGCTCATGTTATTTTGTTACAATTTTTTTTTAACAGAAGCCTGATTTTATCTATACTTTGGACAAAACTTGCTTCATCTTTCCTTCTGTATGATTTGCTCTAAATAAACTGAAGATAGAGTTGTTGCAAATAACTCAATGGATAGCTTTATATGTAGGAAATGCTTCCCATGGTTTCATCTTTCATGCATGATTCACATTCCCARTTTATGATAATTTAACAAGACTATTCATCTRTAATCTATAGGATGAGGGTTTGTGTTTGATCTCTGTAATATAACTATATATGTTAATCACTTCTTGTGGTGTCTTATAAAACATTAGCAAAAATTGAAAACAAAGCCTTTTTCTTCTTGGATAAATGTTGTAAACATCTCTGCTTGCAGCATCACTCTTCTCTCTCCCTCTCTCAGTAAGTATTTCAGTATTTGATGCAAAGCATACTCAGTTCACCAAGAGACCCTGTCTCCGCGTCTCCTGCAGCTTGTTGGTGAAACATCAGTCTGGTTTGCTTGGGCTGCGGGTTCAGGCTGCACCTAGCAGTGGAGGTTATTGAGTCTGGCTGCGGGACTACTCACAGCCTGGGGTTTCATGGTAGAGCAAGGGCATCATCATGGTTGAAATAGCTGGTGTGCACAAAGGAAAGTCTGGTGCAAGCTCTTCCTCTCTCTTCTTCTTTCCTACCCACCGGCCTAGGCGACTCCCTACCGAACGTGCTGGTGTTTGCAGATTCTGTCCTGTACATGTCTGATTTCCCCATTACTTGCTGTAAAGTGACCATAGGCGTTTTTGCTAGGTGTGTAGGTATGTAGAAGTTAGGTGCAATACCTTCCTGGAACCTAAATGTAGGCCCAGTAGGTGCTATTTAATTGTGTTTTTTCCAGTGAATGAAGGGCAGGATCTGGACATCAAGTGTGTGGGAGCGCACAGTGCGGTAAACTGAATGCCAAGAGGAAGAAGGGAATTTGCATCTTTGCTGCTGCCCGAAGCAGTCATGCAGTCAGCTTGCAGTATTTATCGAGTTGCATTATGAATTTTTTAAAATACAAACCTATTTACTATTAATAAATTGGATTTTATAATAGCTAATGCATTTGTAAGGTGTTTGTTTCTTCAGAGCGTAATGTTAGTTCCTTATTTTAAAAGACTATTGTTCGGTGACTGTTTCATATGATGAAGTGTTTGTGGTTTGCTGCCATGCCAAAGGGATTATTAAGCAGTTTTCCCTACCATGTGTAAATTAAGTAAGTATGTGATGAATTTGTTCAGGCAGTGATTAAAAATGAGTTACTTACAGACTCGGGTTTGTGAACACAAGATGGAAGAATGAGAGTTTTTGAAAGGACTTTCTTTTTTTTCATTTTTGAGTGTTTTTGTTTTATCAAYGTCTGTAAGTTATACAGTCAAAGTAAAATTAAATTCAGGTATGAAGGCAAGAAGAACCATTATTTTACCATGGTTGTATTGTTTGTCTCTTAAGTCCTCTTATAAATTATGTCCATTAGTAAAACTGCATGCTTTATTTTTTTGGAAAATGAAAAACTGAACAATTTTATTTCCTCTTTTCACAGCATTTTGTAGTTATGTAGCCTATTTTCAGTAGAAGTTAAGAAATCTTGTTTCAATTAACTAATTGTACATTTATGCTCTGAAAACTCGCACAGTCTAAAATCTGAAGCAAAATTGGTGTTTCATTTTTGTGGGATTCTTAATTAATATTCTTAGTGACCTAGAAAAGAATGTAAGCAGTCAGTTTCTGTGGCCACAGCAGTTCAGAGGCCCTCAGCTTTGTTCTACATTTAATAATTCAAAAAAATGATGTTCTTTGATTTCCCCACAGGACTGTTACAATAGAGGCACACATTAGTTTTGTGTGAGCAGGGATAAATAACAGTAACATCTGTTCCAGATGTTAAAATAACTGAAGTTGAAAATATGAGTGAGGCACAGCTGTTGTAACTTGGCTTTCCTGGGGCTGCACAGGCATCTAGTGCAATGGGATCTAGTCTGTCTTATTTAGGTGCCTGACTTGGGTGCTGCCTCACTGAAATTTTAGATACCTGTTCCAGGAGGGTGACTTGCTCCACCTCCCGTAACTGCCTGCGTTCCTTGCACAGTCACTGGAGACGTGCAAGGGGGGTTGCAGTCAGCCAACCGAGTGTGAAGGTTGAAAGCACTGTCTGTTCTTCAAGTTGAGATGGAGACTAATCAAGATGGAGCCAGACTAATGCAGTGATTAGGATACTTACCTGTCTGGTCCCTGTTTCCAAGACTCTTCCTGCCTTAAAAATGCTTATCCAGTGGTCTGAAGTGTAAAATGCTTACATATGTTTCCATCATTGCTGCCACTACTGCAGTCCTGGCCACATCTCATTTTTCAGCATTTTTAAATAACTTAAGCTGTATGCTGGAGTCTGTCTGTCTTGGATCACAGCTGATCAACAGATGCTTATCTACCATAAGCATGTGTGTGGTTAATTAAGGTTAATGCACAAGGAACTTTTCCTAGAAATGTAAGTAGGGAGTCACCTACTGAATTTTAGTGCCTAGAAGGTTAGGCAGTCCTGGAAAACGAGTGAATTATATCTGTCCTACAACTTAGGTAGGTTTTAAGTTTCATCTTAGTATTTTATTTCCTTTTGCACTTTGTCCTTCTGCCACCTCAGGGTTCCCAAAGGGACTCTCAGGATGCAGTGACATTGTGGCTTCCCCTTTCTTGGCAGCAAATTCCTGCTCGTTACTCACACCTCTTCTCATCGGAAACTGCGATAACTGTATACTTAAACTGGTACTATCTAGAATTTTCTTAAATAGGTTCTTTCACCCTTTCTTTATGCTGGGGATAAAGCGAGGCACATCTTGGAGGCATTTCTGAGCTGATGTTTCTGGCTTCTCTGACACCTATCAAGGAAGGGGTTGGTTATGTCTTTTATCTAGGACTTGGAGGTGTTACTGTACATACGTGTGTGAAGGAAGAGAAAGGGGAAAATGACAGTCTGGGGAAAAAGGGATGTTCTGTTGCAGGCAGAAGTGAGTGGGAGCCAGCACTGACAAATTGACTTTATTTGAATTGCACGCYTCCTGTTTTGTCTTTTCTCATATGTTCTCATCAGACACCATGTGCTGAAAGTGTCCAGGAAAATAGATTGAATTTTCCCTTTAGTAACTACTTTGCTGTCATATGAGGACATTCTTACTAGGCCTTCCTGCCTCAGGTCATGACAATAGGGAGGAGAGGAGCTGGCATGTTTCTGTTAAATTGGAAGAAATTGAGAAGAGAAGCAGCAACAGACACAGTGGAGTTCCTGGTTTGCAGATGCTTGTTGTTTACAGTGTTTTGTCCCATCAAATATATCTGGTTAATGAGGATATCCTCTTTTAAAGAGGAGTTCCTGTGAGGTAAGTACTGTCTTGCTGCAAGAAAGCAGCATATGAAGAATGCTGCTACGCTGATGCCCAGAGTCACTAAAACCAACATCAGAGAGAAATGAATCAAATGTATGTGTCTTCATGTTGGTACAGCAGCCACTGCTGAATTTAGTACATTATTTCAAAGTTATTTATTTTGTGAGTCACTGAAATTAAAAATAATGTTGTTTGTGGATAACGTTACTTCCTATAAAATTGTTGTTTCGATTGTCAAACATATATATACTACCAAGTACTGAAATAGGTATTAGTAAAAGTAATAGTCCAAGGTATCAGATTTTCAAATGATGTTTTATCTGGAGCTTCACCTGAATTGATAACATATTAGTTAAAATACTTGACATTGATGTGTGGATCACTCTTAGGATGTGTATTTTCGTATTAGGGTCTGTGAGCAACATTATGACTTTTGTGCATTTCCTGAAATCTCAACAATAAAACTACATCATTAACCAAGAACTGTAGAAATGATTTCCACATTAAAGTTTATGTTTCATAGGTTGTAGGTGTTTACTCTTTCTAAGTAATGAAATTAATTTTATAAACAAAAATCTCATTATGTAAATATATTTTATTGGGAAATAATAGACTCTAAGCAAAGCTAGGCTCTGGTTATCAAATTCCCTCCAAGGGAAATATATGGTGGAAACACATATGAGAGTTAAGTAAAACTAATTTTGTCTCATGCAGTCTTATGAAAAGCCTACACATATATCGCAATGATGCTGAAGTGATAACTTTTTAAGTGTTACCCTAGTCCCACTATGGATATATGATTGCTGGAGCCATGACRAGCAACTTATATCATAAATACCTTTCAAAGATGATGTAGGTAGGACTGGTAAAACAAGATACAAATTAGAGTAATGAGTTAAATATAACAATTATTCTGTCTGGTATTTTGAAATTTGAAAAAGTACTTATTCAAAGAAAAAAAAAGTCACCTCAGAAACCCTATAGAGGAGCTTGGTAAAAAAGGTTATTAAATGAATATTCTGAACTTCTTTCCTGATGCTTTCAAAAATAGCATCTTGTGAGTCACCCTTTGGATGCTCTCTTGGTACAGAAGATTGCTCATTAAGAGCAAACCTTCTGCTTATGGATTTCAAAAAACCAAAGGATTAAGGCTTTTTTTTTTTTTTCCCCTAGAGAGGGTTATTTTTAACTTCATAGGCAAGGAACTGATAGCTTTGTTGACAGACTATAAAATGTGCCTTTAGCAGTTTCTGAATGTCCTGTCTGTGGATAGTCAGGCATTTTCCCTTCTGAACAGAGCACAGTAGCCCAGATTTTGCTCCTGGTACTGCTAGAGCTCTGGCACCACTCTATTTGCTAACCTGTCTCTTTACTGGTTCTGTTGCAGATTTTTCCTTAAGTGCCCTAAATCATATCCACTGTTACTTATTTTTCAGATCTGTTAGATTATTTGAATTCAAACTATTCGGAGAATTCTTCAGCAAATAATGCTCTCCACTTTTGAACTAAATCAAAAATAATAGAACACTTCTGTAAAATCAACCTCAGAAAAAATGACCAGCAGTATTGGAATACAGGATCAGTTGAATTTATTTCCCTGAATGCAGTAAACTTCATGGCTCTTTCTTCCAACCACAACTGACTTGAAAGCAAGAGAAGCTTTATTCCTGAGAACGTAGGTCAGCCAGCACTACAAAACCCTTTTTATATCCACAAAGGCCCCAGATTTGACAGTCTATATATAATATATAAGTAATGATTGCATGCGGATAAAATAAGCTAAACAAGTTATAAAATTTGGAGGAAAACCAGCAAGACAGTCYTGATCCAGTCAGTGTCTCTGATTCACTTTGAGGTGGTCTCCAGAGTCTCCAGTGCAGAATAGCAGTGGTTCAGCATCCCTGCAGCATCTCCCTCATGTCCCAGGCCTGCATGGGCTCTCTCGGGTGTCCTGCCTGTGATTGCTGCTCTCCTGCTTTTGTTTCCGTCTCTGAGAAGTAACAGCTTAACCTTAATGACGGTAATGAGACAAGTTGAAGTATTCTGAAGCTGGCAGTGGTGTCACCCAAGACATGGGATGAGACAAGCAGCTAGATTGGGTGTTTATATAGATTGGGTGTTTATATAGTGGGCAGGAGAGGTGAAGGGATTCTGAATGGTGAAGGCTACAATAACTTGGGGCAAGGGATGAATGAAGTGTGCACAGAAAAGGATTATTAGATTGTATTAGTATGATGCTACAGCTGGCTAAACTGTTTTATATTGCTTTTATAGTCTGTCTTTGCCTCATTGTGCGTTTTCATGTTCTCCATGATAGATAATTTCATCCCATTAAATCTCATTAGAAAGCGAACTCTTTAAAAAGTCTTACTCTGATGTTTTTGAAAAATGTGATTCACATCTGAAGGACAATGTTTTCAGAAAGACTTTTTTTATCCTTGTAGGAATACTTTTCTCTTGGCCTGTTTGTACATCACTGCATTCAAATCCAGCTCTCTATCTGACAGTAAATTGATACTACTRCTCCATGAAGTGTGTTATGAAAAAGGCATCATSTAAACTGGACTATATWTGTGTGTGCATATGTGTGTATAACCTGTAAGTGTACATATAAACTTGGACTCAACTCTAGAATAACTTCTGGACTTAATCTCACTGGCCAAAAACTATTTCTAATTTTGCATAGCCTGTTATATCTTCTGTGACAGAATACTTGCATGATAAACCTGGGATGGACCTCTGGGACCCCTGTGCTTTGCCTTATCAGGAAGAGGTAATGTCCTCTGTGCTGACGGACAGGAAACAGAATAGAAAATATGTGAAACTGCTGTGGATCTGTGAAGTGAGAACTCTACTCCTTGCTAGCCGGTCTCATACATAATTCCCAGCTTCTCCTGATGAATCTGGCCAATACAGAAGGCACTTCTATGGCATTAGGAGGATGTCAACATGATAATATCTTCCACAGAAAGATGTGGCTTCTAACATGTCTCTACTCAGTATTCTTTCAATTCTTGGAGTGGTATAGCTGAGTTATTCRTTGCTATTTCTGTCTTTCTTTTTCCCCCCCTCAAAATTGTACAAAACTCATAAACATCGTGTGTTTGGACCATGATCTGCATTCATGTGTATTTCAGTGGGTGAAGTGATGTCTGTTCTATTTGGGCTAGAAAGACAAGTTTCTAAAAGGTGAGCAGATTAAATGATGAGGGGAAAGAAGGTATTTATTTGTCTACCCCTATGTTAAGCTTCATCTGAAAAGCTTCCAAATACACTTGTAGGTGCAAGTTTGTGATGCCTAGGTGTTATTGTTGGCAATGTCTAGCATGTTGAGAAACTTCTATTAGAAATTTAATTTTTTTATCATGTGCAATTATGAGCATAGATTATAATCTGTGATAAGTGTGATACAACCCTTTTAAATTTGTTATGACACTACTTATAGTGATTCTAGTCTTAGCTCCTTTAAAATAATGTTTGAAGCAAGCAGCAAGTCCCAAGTAAAGAAGTAAAAGAAACTAAGAGTTCTCTTTTTTTCTCCCTTGAAGTTCTGTGGAATGATGGCTACATTCCACTGCGTGCCAGGCAAGACTTTGCAAGTTCTTTTAGACCATAAGTAAATGGATATGTGACCGAGAWGATGCATTTGGGCTAAATGCTAGTGTAATGATAAATCTGAACAAGGAACAAAGCAGCCTGTCAAAAACAGTGCTCATTGTTAGATGTTGATGCTTGAAGGTTGGGGGGGGTGGGTTGCCTGAGGAACAATAAAAATGATGATGTTTACAAGCAGGCACATTAAGTTGTATAGAATGACTACATATTCCAAAGCAGGAAATTGCACTAATGTAACCTTAAGGTTACACAGTTGAAAATCATAACAATTCAAGGAATATGAAAGTTAAGGGTCCTGCAGCACTGTTGGTTCAGGTACCTTGTATGTCTGTTCTGTTTCACAGCACTGCATGCATTCAGTAGTGCAAATACTAACCTAACCTACTGTGTATTGGGTTAYATATAAGAGGCAAAGCAGGAGTGCAAAATGATATAACAACACAGCAGAGATAACACTCATTTGCAAAGCTTCTTTTATGTTTTTTTTTTGACATAGGAATTCAATCATAAAGAATYCCATTACTACATTAACATAGTTTTAATTTGTCTAATATCCTGCTTCTTCTACATCAAAAGAAAGTAATTGATGCTTTCCAGGCAGAATAAACTTAATTTTTGTGAATAATGCAGTGGTAATTCTGTAAGGTGTTCAACCATTACTGTTCCACAGTTACAGATTGTGCTGCAGTACAGTTCATCTGTCTGCCTGCCCAGTCGGACAGGTTCTAACTTCACTTAATCAGAGATTTCTTCAGCGTGTGCACTGTAACCTGTGGCCAGATCTGACATGATGGTCCTATATCACGTGTGGCTTCCTATATCAGCAGCACCTATATCACCTTCTTCCATCTGTGTGATGTCAGGTGTAAGTGTGCTTCCTTGCACTCCCACCCTGAAACCAAAAAGTTGGGTTGGGCCTTGGGCCTTTCCTCATGTTGGGGTTCACTAGCCTGATACCCCCAGCAATTGCTTCTCCTTTTGTGAGGAAGAAGCTGGAGGGAGGACTTGTGCCTGCCCCGGCTTGGGTTTCCAGGCTGGGGAGGGCAGCAGGGACTGCGCCCCTGCTTCCCTCACAGATCGCCAGCCCTTGCTGTTTGCCCCTCATGCCCGGCATGTGCTTCAGCCTCCATCTCTGAAGGTTTTGCAGGATCCTGTCTTCCACCAAGTCATATATGCAAGAGCTTCTAAAYTGGAGAATGATCTGTTCTGAACTTTGAAATGCCTGGAAAAATCACTGACTCTACACTGATTTCTGTGCTGTAGCTTGTCTAGGATTTCCCTCGTCTCTTGTGCACACCTGCCTATTGACATTCCTTCGTTTTGCTCCATAAAGCCCCTATATTTTCATGAAATGTTTCTGTCTGTTGTTTGTTTATTTTGAAAGCATTTGACCATTTAAAGTTAGATGTTTCATCTCCTACAGGACCTCTGAAGAACTTYGTTTGTCTTTCCATGTTTTGGGTAATGGGAGTGAAGAGTCTAGCTGAAGCCTGTGGTCAATGAATGAATCACAGATTGTAGCTAGAAGATGATATGCAAGTAATTTTCTCTGTACTTTCTAGGTCACCAAGCACTTTCAACTTGAAGGAAACTTCCCTCAAGATGCTTGCTGTAGTACTAAGATATGTTCCTTTTTTAAAGCTATATAAACTGTATTTGAAATCTATATTAAAACAAAAGTTTGGTTCTAGTTCTTGGAGTAGGTCTTGATGGATTTTTGCTTTGCTAAAAGATAGGGAGTTTTTGCTTTTATCTTAAGTTTATCAGAAGTAGTCTGTAAATGGTTCTCTCAACATGCAGGCGTTGCACCTCTGACATAAATCATATATATTTGTAAAGGTAATTGTTCTGAGGGGGATTGCTTTTAAAGAGGCTAGATATGAGAGGCACACAGGATATATGCTAGACAGATGTCTACAGAAATAAAACTCAGATGGATAGGTACGTTAATACTGGTTATGCATCTTTGATAAAGAAGCAGTTGTGCTATTTTGGACTAGACAGCTGAATCAAAAGGACAAGCCTGTAGCTTTAGTCTGCATTCATTTTCTTCCCCTCTAGTTGCTTTAAGCAAACACATACTGATGTTGAGAGAGGCAGTCGTGCTGTAATCCTTTTTCTTCCTGCCAGGTGACTGTGCACAGACGCTGACCACGTGCCCTGTGGGAGCTGCCTTGCCACATGGGGATGGGGGGCAGTGTAGGGGCATGTGTGGCCAGCAGGGTGCTGCTCTCAGCAACATTGCTGGTTTAAGGTGCCTGTGAAATGGGTGAAGCTGATGAGCTGAAATGGGTGTTTCTAGATCTGATTTATCTACGGGGAAATATTTGCATATTTAATTTGTGGAAAAACAGTAGTGAGCTTGGGACAAATAAATGTGTTGTGGCTTTATTTCTCTGACAATTACTTTTACCTGAGTGGTGCAAAATTGCAGATATCTAGGTAAAATTGCAGTTCATTTAGTGGAGAAATGGGGAGGTAAAGTTTAAGTTCTCTGGAGGATCCATTTTTATAAAATTGCATAAAATATTACTTAGTGGAAAACAGATTTTCTACAATATGTTCATTTTCTGATAATGTGAAGATGTTTGTAGCATGGGTTGAAATTAAGTACTAATTTAATCATTCATTCTCTGTGGCATATAGTTGAAATGTAGTTTAGTTTGAATGAAACTTCAAACTTCTCTTTTATCCAAGGGKTCTTCGATTACAGTGAACACAAAGAAAATAACTGTGTATGCTTGTCTTCATCTCATTGGTTAAGAGATTATTCTGGAAGCTTGAAATATAGAAACAGAATTTTCCAAGTTTCTGTTTGGAAGGAGACAAAATGCTGTGGTTAATTATCAAAKATTCTACAGATTTTCATATTTTTGTATTGTATGTCTTCGTTCAGATTTTTATGTCTGATTGTTTAGAAGATAAACCTTAGGTCTCCCATGAATAGATGTATTTTACTACTTATGTCAGTTTGGCCTTTAATGGCAATGTTCTCCCTCTTAATACTAAGGTGTATTTAGTGCTGTTTCTTTTCCCCTGGAATCTGGGTTCAGTTTAATCATGTACGTAACAGAGTCTGAGCAGAAGTAGCAGAGTAACGTTTGGAATTTGCTGGTTGGCTTTCAGTCTTCTCCTCTGGAGCAGTGCTCTGGATTTCCTTTTTACTCAATAAAATATAATCTTTTGCTAGTATCAGCAGGTATTGTTAACCTACTGCTTGGGATTATATATTTCTGTGGAGAAACCCCTCTCTGGTGTTGTTTGGTCCCATTATTAATTGGTATGCAGTCGTGTTTCCAAGCCAAACATGTAATTTTGCTCTTGAGGAGCTGTGAGCAATAAGAGCGCCCAGGTTTGCTTGGAGCCTGCAGTTWCCCTCCCGTTGGTGGTGAAACCTCCAGGGCGCTGCCGTTGCAACTGGCAAGAAAGGTGGCTGCTGCCTGGCCTTGGATCCCTTCGGGAGAGCCCGTATGCAGCTCCAAGTACAGCAACAAAAGACAATAACCTCTTTCTTGCAACATCTGACTTCACAAAGCCATGGGGAATGCTGATGTTCACAGTGTCACGCACCAACCAGAGACACTCTGCAGGTCTGGCAAGAAGCTGCTGGTAATTACAGGGCTGCCTTTCCTAACAAGAGGCTCTGCTCAGCCCTTGAGGATCTTCGACATTCAGTGCTAGACCTTCAGAGTTCAAAAAGCTGCAGGRGAAGTTCATTAAAGTTAATGAGGTAGAAGATGAGTACAGATTTTTTGGAAGCCTTCTATCTGATGGTATTGCACTTTAGTCAGGTCATCTTCCTAATTGACATTTGGAACTGACATAAAATGAAGRTGTCATAAAATGAATATTTCCCTCCCTCCCCCCTCAAAATCCAAAAGGGTGAATCATCATAACAGGAGCCATCAAAAATTGGTATCCCGATGTTACAGTTGCAGAGAGGAGATGCAGCAGTTGAAATGCATAGGAAGCCTCTTAGGGGGAGCCAGAAATAAGGCTAGTTGATGATGAAATAATCCTTTGGGACATACAGGTTTTGCTGTGGTAGGAATAGGGTTGAGGAGAATACTATGTGCCTAAAATTTAGGTACTATAAGGCCTAGCTTTGAGGTACTTCTGCTCCCAGAGTGGGATCTAGAAGGTGTGTAGCATACAGGGAGTGTTAAGTACCTCAAAACGGGACCCATGAGAGCAAACATGTTGAGGATCTTGCTGCTACAGCTGGCTAATAGGGGTATGCTAAGGAGACCCATGTGTCTTAAATATCACTGAATGTAGTGATTCAGGTGTTGACACTGGAAGTGAAATTTTGGTGAAATGCCTTTCTCTTCCTGAGGGAATTTCAACCCACATCTTCCAAATTAAGTGCTTTAGGACTTAAGTGATTAGGATACTTGAAAAATCAATGGAAGAGTTTTTGTGTACCACACTCTGCTTCCACTGTACTGTTCCACTGCTATAGAAGATTACTTCTATATTTTACATTAATTACTAAATACAAATCCATTCCTTTATTTGGCTCTCTCTTACTTCAGGTTCATGAACTTAAAATCCAGACAAGCTGCAACATAAGAGATTTTGAAAATAAACTAGAAATGTTAATGTATGTTATCCATCTAGACATTAGCACTATTCATATTCATATGTTTTGGAGATTCTAACATATTATGAGTATTTCACACAGCTGTGCTTCTCTGTTTCAGTGTGACTGAGCCAAAATAAAGGTAAGCATGAAAATAATGCTGTCATTAGTGGGCAGATTTGGAGCCCTTACTAACGGTGAGAAGTCCGTGGGGCTATTGTGAGTGCATTGGGTTGCTTGCATGAATGAGACCTCCCCAGCTTGAGGAGACTTTCAGGATTTATCCCCAAAGGTAGGTGAGCCCAACTAGGAGAAGCAGCAAGTTGTGAGGAACGTTGCAGACAAGCATAAAAGGATGTGGATATTTTGTATACCTAGGTTAACAGATGGCAGAGCCAATGCAGTACAGATTAATGTAGAATAAATAATGAATCTTAGAGAAAAGAGTAAGAGGAAACATCTGCTGAACTGAAACATGATGCATCATATTGACCAAGAGAAGAAGAGCACATTACCATGGAGAAATTCTCAAAACACTTGGGCAATATGAAGATGCAAAAAATCCCATTTTTGCAAGGCTTTTTTTTTGTTGTTAGACCACAATGTATTTATCTAGGGGCATATCACTGCTGTGCAGGAACATGTATATTAGTTCACTGGTTTAAAGAGCTTCCTGCCACTCAGCTGCAAAGCACGCACAGCCATACCCTGTTCTCTGCCAAGGGTGCCTTCCTGATAAGTGTGACAGCAATTCAGCAGATAGCAAAGCAGCTTTCCCCATAAGAATTAATGTTGTAGAGGTGGGATGGGGCAGGGACTTATGAAATGTAGAACTTCTGCAGTCTAATAGCTTGCTCTAGTGAATCTTTTTGCATGAACCTATAAATGAGCCATTTCTGGCAAGGCTCCTTGACAATAACTGTAGAGGGACTGATTAGAAGCAAGAAAAGTGAGCCTCTGATTTGGTAAAAATGTTATTTCCTAGGGAAATAATCTTCCGGTTGCTTCCAGCACAGATTGTTGCTGTGTATGTGTTGGTGAATTTTAATTATTTCTTGGTGTTTCTATTTTTGATCCATTTTTAGATTGTAGAATGAAAGGCACATTGATATTGTTGAAGTACAAGTATAGTCTCTCTTTTCTTCTTGGTACAGCACTCTAGTTGGCTGTATGCAAGATATGCAGAAAATGGCCAGTTCTCTCCCTGTGAATCTTATGAACTAATAATGTAAGTAATGGTAGAATTATTTTTTTTTATTTTTTAGCTTTAATCTATTTTTTTAATGAATGTTAAATTAAGGAAATCTAATACTATTGCTATTAACATTAAACTTTCATGTTAGCCTGGAAAAGATGCATTTAAACTCATAAATGGCTGTGCAGCTATATATTGCTATACAAATTTCAGTAGTGATGCTAATATTTAAAGAATGTTATTGTGGTGTTTCAATTTTAATATTTTTCAGAAAAACAAAGACAATAGTTTAACTTTTGTGTCTAGAAACCATGCTTATTCATATTTGCAGAATAAATGATCCAGGAATCAGTGAGACGGTGATCTTCTTATTGTGTATTTTTTATGAAGACATACTGATGGGGATTCAGAGATTCCTATGTCAGTTTTTCTATTTAAAATTGAAATTGATGATATACCTTTTGCATGAATATGTGACTAAGTATTGCAGTTCCAACACTTGGGTGCTGCTGAACAAGTACCATAGGATGGAAAGGAGATTACCTGGATCATTAGGTCCTGTACCTTGCTGTGCAAGGCAACAGTACAGTGGAAGGGTCCACACAGTGTTCACTTTGTGATACATCTTCCCTTGATGAAAAGATCAAGTACATACAGAACTGAACAGTGTTAAGATGACCTGGATAAGCAAAATGAAAGATATGTGAAGTTGTCTGAAGTACCAACCTCTCAAAATTCTTCGAGGACAAGAGCCTGTAACTGCCCTCAGCAGCAGTAATTAAAGATACTTGTTTTAGACATTTTTTCTATCTGTGTTACAATATAAGCAAGAATTAATCTTTAATGACATAAAAATATACTAACACCACTACAGTAGTGGGAGAAATCTGTTTCTCACTGCTTGCGTCCTTTCCAGTCTCTCCCCTGTGGAACAAGCCAATGAGGTAAAACAGTTGTTCAACAGTGATGTTCTTATTCCTGCCTGTGCACCTGGGATTTTTCCTACTCTCATGTTTGCAGTTGTTTGTGACTGGTACCCATATGCTGAGGCAGAGTCTGGGTGTTGCAATACTGACTTCTCTTGTTCCTTGCTTGAAAGCTTAATGTGAATTCATTTMATCATTTGGTTTCCTAACAAAAGAAGTATCACTAGAAGCTGCTGTGCTATTCATTGTTATGCCTGTAATTTTATGGGTCACTAGCAATTGTGAAATCTAAGTTAACACATTCCAAAAAAAGGAACCTGAAACAAAAAAGGAACATGACTTAAAAAAAGGAGTGAAAATGATTGGAAAACTTGCTGAATCAGTATGTCATGTTTACTTATCTGTAAAGTGTCTGCTTAAAAAAGGATGAGCAAACAGGCAAACAAATGTCTGGGATGCCATTCATAATAAACGTGAATGAAATGGTACTGGATTTAACATTTAGGGAAATTAGGCATTTGGTGGTGTTGGGACAAGAAAAAATAAATAAAGTTAGATAAACAGGATCATCAGAGTATGCCAAACTTTGGCAAATGCAATGTAATACTTAAAAATATCATGTGTGTATTTTGGTAGGCTTCTGTGCACTATGAATGTTACTATGTTATACACACTCTGACAGAAATAGTAGAGTGCAAAATAGGTTCTGCTGAGAATTATGGAGTTTTCATTGGAAAGCATTATGTGAAACTCTTTAGAATATATTAGAAGTAAGAATTTTCATGGGTCACTACAGACCACCACATAACAAGTTACCACAAAATATGTTGTTTTATTTTGAACTATTCATCTTCATGAATTATTGGCAGCTGTAACCTAACAGTTATGCCATTGTTACTTGTTTATAGTTCTTGCCTGATGTAAAGTCCAACAGTTATTATGTGTCATTTAGCCTTTTTCACTGCTTTGTATTTTTCACTCAGGTTAACAAGAAAAATATTTAGATTGGCATTACACAATATTCCTGTAAAGTGTTAAAATGTTTGATGACTGAGTGTACAGAAGACTGACTAAGACAAAACAGTAGTTTTAAAATAGTCCTCCAAATGTGAAAGACATGCCCTTTATATTTTTTAAACATTATGTTACTCRGGTAATTCTGTTTGACATGTGGATATAAATAAGTTAGTTGAAGACTGAGCTGCTTTTGAGATAATCTGTATGTGTGTTTGTGGAGTGTATTTTATGAAATCGTGTGTGCATGGCAGCAAATGTGATAAATAGCACAAGGTATATGTACTTGTATGGTTTTGGCAACTTCCATTACATTTTTTTGGCTGCTAGGCCTATTTTTCACGTTCCAGGCCTCAGAAGGGCTTCAAAGAGCTGCTAATTATAAAACGAGACAACCTCCTCCTTGCTTCGATAGGTGTTTGAGAAATGGCTGCGCTCTCCTTTTTCAGATGAGGAAACCTGTAATTTAGAGTGGTGGAGCTCGTGCAGCGAGTCGGTAGCAGGTCTTGGAGCTGCGTCTGGGGCGCTGCAGTCCTCAGGTCCTGCGGGAAGCTCGCGGGGCCGAAGCAGGGCTCCAGGGCTGGCTGCACGCGCCAGGGCGACTCCTCCAGCCGGACCCCCCCGGGTCCCCGCGCGCTCGTCCTCTGCAGGCGGGAAATGCGCTGGCGCCTGGATTATTGCTTCTGGCAGCAGCAGTTTATTCCCAGTTGCCCTCTTTTTCCAGGGATTTTCCCTTGCCCCTTTGTATTCASTAAATTCAGTAATTTCATTCATGCAATGGGAGACAGGCCATGGCTGCTAGTAGAAGSTATGTGGCCTGTGTACCTGGAAAGGCAGGCTGGAATTTAATAAAAGGTATCACAATATTTCTGCATAGACATTTTTCTCTTCTTTGGTATAGACTCAAACCATTTGCTAAAATGCAAATGTATGAATTATATCTGAATAAGGAGCTGGAGAGGTGCTATAAAATGAAATACTGAATCATAAGATGGCTGCTTTATTTTATTGATTACAGAATCACAGAATCACTGAGGTTGGAAGGGACCTCTGGAGATCATCTAGTCCAACCCCCCTGCTCAAGCAGGGTCACCTAGAGCACATTGCACAGGATTGCATCCAGGCGCATTTTG
>NW_020448653.1:72292-85639 GCF_003343035.1 Apteryx rowi
TGATGAAGAAGTTGAACAAGACTGGACCCAGTACTGACCCCTGGGGGACACCGCTAGCTACAGGCCTCCAACTAGACTCTGTGCCACTGAKCACAACTCTCTGAGCTCTGCCAWTCAGCCAGTTCWCARWCCACCTCMCTGTCCACTCATCTAACCCACACTTCCTGAGCTTGTCTATGAGGATGCTATGGGAGACAGTGTCAAAAGCCTTGCTGAAGTCTAGGATTCTTTGCTGCGATCTCCTCAGTTAAGGTTTGCTTAAAATTAAGAAGTGCTAAATATTTGACTACAAGCAAAAAGGTTTCTTTTTTCCCCTAGCACTTTCATTTCCATCAACTTAAGCAAGGACTATGTTGGTGGGTTTGTCTTATACTGGGAAGCTCAGCTCAGCATCTCACAAAATCAGGCTTTTTATTACACATATTTATACATATTTTGCTACCTGGATTTTTAGTGAGGAAGAATGTATCTTTGCCGGAACGTTAGGCAGAGTCAGGGAAGAATATTTTTATAGTGGATGAAAAACATTACACATAATTTTTTTTGTGCCCAGTGTGACATCCTACCTATTCAACCAATGAAAGGCATATTAAATGAGAACTCTCTGTATGTGTGTAAAARTATTTGCAGATACAAGGTACTCATAATGTTCACATATTTAATAGTTGGTGTTTTAATGAATTAAGCTTTGGCCAGGGGTTAAGGATACTAGGTTCTGGTTTTGTTACTGCTATGGACTTCCTGTGAGATTTTGACAGTCCTTTGCTCCTGTTCTTTCCCYCATAATTTACAGTCTAATATAAGGACAAAGTCTCTGGAGCAAACAGTCCATCTTTGGCATTCAGAGCATGTCTGATATAATACAATCCCAGTCTTGACTGGAACTTCCCTGCAATATGAAAACACACGTTGTTATTCACCCTAGAGTAGTTCCTGAAGCTGATTTCAGGTTTCTAAGAGGAAATGGCTGCATAAAATTTGCTCTTGGGAGTTACAGGATTGTCATAAGTAAGCTTTAAAGCCGTGAAAGGCTGCAGTTTCTGGCAACAGAATAACTCATATTTAAAATAATTAATTTAATGTTCCTCTTTACCACGTTCTGTGCCGATATACAGAAGCAGCTCATACCACAGCCCAGGGATTTTAATGCCATTACAATAAAAGTGTCCTTGACTTAATCGGAYGGTCTTATTCAGGCCTCCCTCCTCACTCAGCCTGGGGCGGCAGGCTTTCTGCCCCCCTTTCCCCGCATCTCCGGTGTTTGTAGTGGCACCGGGAGCTACTGTCTCCAAAAAGGCCTTGAGGGCCAGTCGGTGCTGGGTGGCATTCCTGCCCTTTGGGAACTGGGCGCTGTTGGCTTGGGAATTTCCCTTCTCCTTCCTCCCTGTGCTTGTCCCCCCGCTCCTCCTCCCAGCGCTCTGAGTACAAGCAAACCTTGTTGCACGTGTCCATGTCATGCCRGAGCCTCTCTGTGGCAGTATTAACCTGTTGAGCTGGGCACTCCCTGTATAGATATATAGCGAATGATGGTCTCTGCCTTCCAGAGCTCCTGATCTAAAAATAGTCTGTGTATATTTCAAATTTTGCTAACTGTCTCTGGTGGTTTGCCAAAAAATCCCCAATGAAGGGCAAAATTCAGCAGAGCAGTATTAAACATTGCAGTGTCATGCTGCTGTTACTGCAGATATTTATATGCCACTGCATATGGTAACATCTGGACGTGCACTATGTAGTATCTATGCAAAAGAAACCCATACCTCAGATTTTAATGAGGGTGCAATAAAAGAAGTCCTTGATTTAAAAGCTTCTTCTTGAAATATATTTGAAGAGGATAGATAGTGGCTTATGCACATTTTTGAGATGTTTTGGCTGCCAGAACCTGGTTCTACTCTGACCTTAGTTGCTTCAGGCTTTCTCCTTTGGGCAGTTGTTGTGAGCTTTTTGGACAAAAGCATGCTGTGTAGCGAGCCAAAGGAGAGATGTTCCTTTTAGCCAGGCCACAGGGTTTTTTGCAGTGTAGATAATAATCAGAGTGTTGGATTCTCATCCTAATGATAAGCTAATAGCGTAATGTGCTTCCATCAGCCATTCCTGCCCCAAATACTGGTATTTTGGATGACAAGCTCCTGCATTTTGGTCACACGTTGTCTGCAGGGCAGCAGTTGCTGTAGCCGTAGCTCTGTGGACGCGGGAGCTCCTAGCTCCCACCCTGTTCTGCTCCCAGAAAAAACATATGGCAAGTAACTTCTGTGTATTTTAATCCACTGCTTCTTTATCATTTATCCAGGAAGGTCACAGAAGTGCTTACTTTCTTTTTAGAGCTGTAGTAATTTTCATCAGCTTTAAAATATTGTTTGTTTTCTAGGACCAAATATTTACTCTGCTTCTTTCAGCATCTCTTAATCTGGAAGGTCTTAATCTTTGTTTTTTTGTGACTGCAGAAGATGATGAGACAGAATTATTTTCCTCTATTGCCTATGTAATTTCTGAATTTGCAGTAGGTTTCTGTCCCACAGGATGTCAGGCCATTCAATCCTTAAGTAGCCCTCTAAACTTTCTCAGCGATTTGTTCATTCTCTGATGTCACTGGAAAATCTTTGAGTTTTTTACATCAGGAGTTTTAGGTAACAGGCATCCCCCTTTGGCGATTGTTCTTTTCAGTTCTACCGTACAAAACCTTCACCCAGTAGAGGTTAGAAACTTATTTTTAGAAACCCAGGTCTGACCTGAAGGCAAAATGTAGAAATCAGTAGAGCTAAAAATTGGCTTTGCTGCTTTTGTGAGGTGCGTGCGGTGCCATAATGGCTCCGTGGTGCCGCTCTGCGGAGGGCTGAGTGCCAGGTTGCAGGAACTCATCGATGCCCTGCAAGAGCCGGSTCGCACGGACACTGCGGTGTTGCTGGTGAGAGGTTCGGGACAGCCCGAAATGCAGGTGTGCTCACAAGCAAGAGCTCCACACCATGAATTTGTGGGTTGGCTGGTTGCCTAGCTGGTAACTTCGGCAAGGGGGGCCTGACCTTTGGAGGTATGTGGACTGCGTTCAGATTTTGGGGCAGGTGCTGTCCCTGACCAGCTGACACCACTGGGGCCGGGTGGACAGAAGTGAGCCCCAGGCTGCTGCATGTCTACTGCTGATGTGAACTTTTATCAGCGTGGCACTTTGTGCCTTAAAGGAGATTAAATTTTTTGCAGAAACAGGATATTTAAGATAAATTTGAAGTCTAAATCATTATTAATAGTGTTGCACTGAGATAGTATTTGCAGGGAAAGCAGTACTTTTGAAGTTGTCACAGCACTAAATGGAGGGGGTAGCACTGGTTTGCTGAGCAGCTCCTAGACTTCAGGCATTTTTTTTTTTTTTTAATTCATTGTGAACATCCGAAGTAGGTCAGTGCATATTACAAACATTTCACAAAATACTAGAGCTTTTACTTAAAGCCTGATTAGGAGAGGTTACTAAATGCTTGCTTTCAATGTTTGTTCCTTCTTTCAATGCATCTCTTTCAGTTCATGTTCTTTATAACTTAATATTACTTTGTTGCTTGTGGAACAGACTGTATATTGCTTTTGTTAATGTTTCTGTTTTAAATCCAAATAGCTTAGGATTTTTTTTGTAGGTTTTGTTTTTTGATACACTTGCTTTTAATACTTGGTGTCTTTTTTAGTGTAGATTGAAGCATTCTGTTGTTTCCTCATTTATGTTTCTTGATACTTTGTTTTTAAAATGCCCATTGAATATAATGATTTGATTTTACTTATTCCCTATATTGGACTGCTGAGACTCATATAAGCTTTTTCTTTCCCACTCATGAGTTCTTTTTTCCTTTTTGGACATGGTCTCTCTTTAGAAAAATCTTTTTCATGTCTCGTAGCCTTCTTGGCTCTCTTCTTTCTCATGCTGCCTTTTGGAGGTGAAGGAGTGGGGAGACTTATTAGAGTGCTTTTGCTGTTTTGTTTTGTTTTGTTCTTTTTAATCTCATGCTGTGCATTTACTTTGGGTTTCTAATATGGTATCTTTATAGAGTTTCCTTGGCATATGCAGTTATTTTAGTTACTTAATTGCTCTCTTAAATTTTTTTTTAGCTAACGTCCCGCTTTTTATGTAATCCCCCTCTTTAAAAAGTAAAACCTCAGTGAGATGCGCCTTTCTCTCTAGTGAGGTTGTTGGATCTGAGTATGTTATAGCCAGTACTACGGAGTGACACTTCAGTAGTTACATCTTGAGTCAGACCCTGTGCATGGCTGGTGACTAAATCAAGTGCTACTTTGTGTGTGTGTGTGTGTGTGTGACCAGCTGCTTTCAAAAGTAGTCATTTACAATGCTAAATATTTTAGGTTTTATATCTCATCCTCATGTGATATGTTCTGCCAGCTACTGTTGGCTTCAGAGAGTAGAGAAAGAGTCTGTCTTTGTAGCACTGCTTCTAAGTTAAGTGTGCTGAGGGAGCAGGGTCATATAGGGGTGGGTGTTCATGCAGGGACAGGATGCTCGTTCGGTGCAATGCTGAACGAGAGCTACTGCAGGTGAGGAGGAGGACTTGGGCTTGCAGAGGGAAGTGGGAGCACGCTATGCGAAGGTGAGTGGGAGCAGAGGGGGAAAGAAAGCAGCAGAAAATGGGCAGTAGAAAATACTAGCTTCAGATTATTTGGAAAGTGTAGGATGTTTGAGCCCTTGTGGGAAAGGAGAGAGACAAATCCAATGGAATTATAAAAAGAGAGAAATCAAAAGGGGGTTTGGTGAAGGGGAAAGGTTGATAAGGGTGATATGTCTGTTACAGTGTGGATGGACATTATATGGGAGCAATAGAAATTTGTTCAGTGGTCCCTGCTGTTACTAGACCACTGATAAGGCTTCCAGGCAAACCGTAGGGCTCCTGAACTAGAACTGTTGTTGTCCTTTGCGTAAGCTTTACGTTATATCTCTGTACGTTATATCTCTGTACGCACCTCTATTTATATTTGTCATAAAGGGAGGAACAAGATGTATGTGCATGTCTCAGATTGGTAAAGGGATTCTTAAACCTGAATGATCATTTCTGTATGAAATACCATTGGTCTGACTGTAGAGTTGTAGAAATGAAGAGTCCCCTTGCAGAGCTGACGGTCTGAAAGTCCAAATGAGAAAAAAAAAAAAGTGTATGAGTAGCATATATTTCACTGATATTTATACAGCTGTAAGAGTTTTATTTTACTTAAAAAATTCAACCACTGTATGTAATTGAAAAATATTTCCATCAGCCTTGTGAATAATGTACTTAAGGTCTTGTAAGTGAAAGTCCAATGATCTTGTCCCCAAACCCATATATCACATGTTGTACTGTGGCTTGGCAAACCTGAACCAGTTCCTTACTATTACCTTTATTTTTGTTTCTTGAAAATGTTTATTTTGCCGCTTTAAAAATGATACAGTAAGTAGACGAATAGCATCAACCTGTATTGCTGAAAAGCAGGATAGCCATATGTTGCAGATGTTAAAAAAGTTTGACAAAAAAATGTCTGATAACTTCTATAGTGATCAAGGTCATAGAATGAAAATTTCATAGTGTACATCGTAGTGTAGATACTTCATTTTAACCTGAGTTATAAAGTAGAGGCTGTAAAACAAGACTATGAAATATAGTAGAAGAGTATTAGTTGTTTTCAAGTGTCAATTCATTTTGTGGGTATTGAAGTAGACTCAGCTGTGTATCAGTTCATTTTTGGGGAGAGAAAGTGTATGGTCAGCGTAGAGTAATGATGCCTTTTCACAAGGAAAGGTTTTTATTCCATTAGTACAGCAGGTTGTTGAAATAATAAAATATGTACTCTTCACCTCTTATTTTCATTTCCTCATGTGCGATAGCTTGAACTGCTGTTGAGTAAAATTTGCAGCAAATGTTCTTCCTTGTGCTCATTTGCTATAGTTCACACTCCATTAATATCCTGATAGAAAGAAGGACATTGCTGTGCAACTTTTTATTTTCCTGTACCTCTGAGATGACTTTGGGACATTGTACTGTGGCTGCAGATGACTGCAGAACATAACAGTGGTTTTAGGTAATGTGAATGAATGGGATGGACTCTACAGTACTATTCACAGACCCTTAATAAACTTGATCACCATATTTTGAATTAATTGTTTTAAGTTTTTAATCATGAGTTTATACCTGAGTTTATCTCATTGTGCACATACTTTCCTGGAGAACTCACACAGTGAATGCCACTGTTGTTCTGGCAATTATTTTAGCTAAGCATGTCTTCAGGCCCCTTATTTAAAGTGAATTATTTCACATTGTTAAGAAAAAAAAAAAAAAGAACCCCTCCAAATCATGTGTTCATGACATTGCAATAAAAAGGTGTTTTCTGTAAAAAATACAATTTCTTTTGTCTATTTCAGATTATTCTATGCGATAAAATATTCTTAATTATTCGTCTTAAGCTTTTTTTTTTTTCTTTCTTTTCATGGTTATCTTTTAGGCATGTCCTCAGCAGCAGATTATATAAAGGCAGTATTTGTATTTGCAAAATTTTGTCTCTCTTATATAGGTAGGGCAAAACTAGACTCAATAAGCCACAAGATGGACAGGAGATACTGAATACAAAATTAGTCTGAATACAAACAATTGTTAAAGGGGCAAAGATGTAAAGGCAGATACTAAAGGAACTGTCTGCATAGAAAAGATAAAGCTACATAGATCACTTTAATGAGCATTTCACCCAAAATTTAAAATTAAAGTGCTTAAATTTGGCACCAAGAGATGCTGAATGCTTTTCATTCTTTTTAACTGAAATGAAAATAGAAACTCCTTTTTCATCTGAAAGGGTAATATTTATCAATCTAAATACATGGCCTGTCAGAAACAATAAGTATTTGTGGACTCCTTTGAGGTCACTGGGAGCTGAGTGTTGAGCAACCTTTTAAATCTGACCTGAGTGTTTGTGATAGAGAGCATGAGCGTTGCTGCGGCTGAAGGAAGGAAAGGGTTAATTAACCAATTCCCTACGGAGGGGCCCGGCAGCCTGTTCTTATTGGGGGATCTGCGGGGACCTTGGGGAGCATCTGCGGGTGTCTGTGACTCTCTCCAGCCTCTGTCAAATGCAAGGGAGGAACAGGGAGTAGGGGAAGGCTGGCAGGAGCCCAGCTCTTACAGGGCAGCCTGAGATAAAGCTAACTCCTGTCCCCACTCTGAGCAGTGCTAGGGGTGCCCGTATTTGAAAGACCTAATTTTTTGGCTTGTTCTTTAAATGGGCATTACCCTGTTTTGGTAAGAAGGGGCTTTGTATCAGCAATAATGAATAGGTTCTACTGCCTCACGTTGCACATCAGGCTATGTTTCATCCCTTTACTTGGATTCTCCTCCAATTTGTGTATTGGACAATCCACTGCATGCAGAAAAGACCTAGAGCACTACTACTCTGAACTTCTACCGTTTAGCACTTGCTTTTTTAAATGAATATTAAGTCACAGAGGATGCATACAAGTGGTGAACTGGGTTTTATCATCTGTTTCATTACAAAGCAATGTGTAGAAAATGCTCATTATCCGTAAAACAACAACAAAAAATACCATAAAGCATACAATAGGCAAAACCCATTGCGATGTACCTGTAATAATGTAATATTTGAGTGTAGGTAGTATATGCAGATTTTATCCCCCATGTATGACTTATGCCAATAACCCAGCAGTAACAACATTATTGATAGGAGCTGTTTGTTTCCAAGAAGAATAAGGAAAAAAAAAAGAGTCTTTAAGTTTTTTTTTTTAATTTATTTTGCTAATGAATTTTATCCATTTCAGTTTTCATTTCAGCTGTTTTTAAAATTATTTTCTAAGATTTGTATTTTGGATTCCTAATGTCATTTTACCACAACTTACTCTTAATCAGATTAGAAAGTTCTGAAGATCAGATATCAGTCTTTTCCGGTAGACAAAACATGGGATATTTTAAATTCCTGATTTAAGCTGGATTTTAAATTGATGCATTTGAAGAGTGACCTGAGTCAATCCTAATGGGAATAAGTCAGAAGGCTCTGATATGGCCTTTTCATCAGATTTTGCTGAAGGTCTTCTAGTTGCGTAACTCAGAAGCCTAAGAAGCCTCAGTTCGTGCTAGCAGTCATATGAAAGATAGCACCATGGCCTTTGACTCTTTCCTTAGCACTTTTGTAAGTCCACCTAGTGAGAAGGGCTGTGCAGGGAGGGACAACATCTCCATCTGTTTTCTTGATTGAAGTTTCAGTTCCAGTTCCTGCTCAGCTCAGAAAATGTCATCTTCAATCTCCTGGTGTCTTAAGTATATTAGCTTTTCATTTTTTTCATTTAAAAATCATCCAAACAAACCTAGGAGATATCCCAGCTTCCTGTTCATATGATATGAAAGCCAAAGCATGCCAATGTACAATGCACACCTAAACCATCTTTGAGGAGGCTGTCTTAAGCCTGTGCTATGTTATCTCTGTTTGAATGTCATAAGAGACTTGAGGTGACATACCTGTGTCTTTTCGTGTTTAACTTAGTTTTCATGTATAACTTAGACTCTGTTCTTTCAGAACGAGCTGTTTACTCCATTTTGGAGCCTCTCAGCTGGGTAGGAAGAAAGGATAAGTCACCTCAGAGGCTACAGAGCCTGGAAAGAAAGCCTTTATTTGACTCCGAGGTTGTGRCTGAGCTCCTACATGAGAATTTGGTTTCATCCTGGAATGAGGGAGAGCTGCCATTCCTGTTAATAAACAGAACAATGCGTGAAATTTCTCAAGAAGATAATGCAGACAGCTTTAAATGATATGCGAGTTCTTTGTCTTTATCTTTAGATTACTGTGCACTTCATAGGGATAGGTAAGAAATTGCAAATGTTGTCCAGACTTTTTAAAAGAAACTTTCTGACAGATCAGGAGGTGGGGTATACCACTGATTTGAGCCAATTGCATCAAATAAAAACTCAGTATCTGTTATGCCCAATTTCATTCTGTACATGCAATATTATATTTGCTTTCTTATCTCTGGAAAGTTTAGTTTTTTCTTTATTTACCCATGATGAAAAGTAAAAAATTTGCCCTTCTTGACAGGTTCCTGGAGTCCCTACACTTATATGTAACTTACAGTTCATGTTTTCTTTGTAATTTGAAATGTTTCATGTACCTGCTGCTTCCTTGCTCTGCTTTGATGTTCTGCCTGTCCGCTGCAGGAAAAAATTCTTCCATTTTTATCTGTCACTGTCTTTTACAAAGCTCTGGTTCCCGGAGGCTTTCTCTAAATTTGGTAAACTGCATTGAATTGTATTTGGTTCAAAAATCCTTTTCCTCTTATGTTTGTATAATATGTGAGTTGTATTTTTACTCTCAGAATTTCTGAAATATAACAAACATGGCATCATCTAGAGATGACAGATGTCAGGCAAGCAGCCCAAAAATAAACAATGCGTTTGCTGAGACTGCAGATTTTGAGCCTATCCTCATGAAACGTGCTGTCCTGCTGGAGGTATCCCTCTTCTTTCAATGATAGTCTTCTCCTTTCTTTTGGAATACCTCAAAAGATGTAGCTCGCTCTTCTTCTACCATCTCAATAGCTTTTCCCAAAGACATTCACTTCRTTGAAAATTCTTGCCTATCCTGGAGGTCAGCAGGCTCTTACCTGGGTACCTAGCCACACGTTCTTCACAGTGACCCTGTGCTGTGATCCATCCATGCTCTCTAACAGGCCAGGCACCCTCATGAGCAGTCAGGTCAGTGGGAAGGATATGCTAAGAGCATGAATGAGTTCAGCTCCATTTTCATCTAAGTGTTGGAGTCAAAGTAGTATTAGTTTGGCTCAAACTGTACATCACCTCTTTCTCTAGCCTTCCTATATGGCATTTATTGCATAAAAGGGTTTAAATGGCCATCTTTCAGAAGATTAATAATGCTGAAAAAGGGAATGAAGTCTTTATGGCTGAAGACCACTCTTTAGTGGGGAAACATAATCCTAGAGGACGGTTTCTAGGCACCTGGTCTTGCGCTGGTGTGTTGGTGTGGCTCTAGGCAGCAGGGTTCATTATGGAACAGCAGCTGCATTCCTACCAAAGTCTTGATGTTAAACTTGCAGACAGAGAGTATGTTTATAAGGAAGATTATTCTTAGTGACCTGGTAAAAAGGAGAGGATACAAATGAAGTAACAAGAAGCGCTTGCACCATGCTCCGTGCCATTAGTGTTGCGGGTGTGCTGGCACCCTGATGACACTGAGCAGACTGCAAATCTGTGGCAGTAGCTGTATGCCGTTCTGTCCCTGGACTTGTGGGGAGCCCTTTCTGGGGGAAGCGGTTAGAAACTGAGCAGGTCTGGGGGCCGGTGCCACTTATTCCCTGAACCCACTCAGGGGGCTGAGCATGTTTATTTTTCGTGAACTGGACTCCCGACGGCCAGGGCCCTGGGGCATTAGTGGACGTGGAGCCAGGATCACACCATAGTTGCTCAGAGGCTCTGGATTTTGTACAGCTGGTTATTCAGACTGCAGTGACTCAGGTGTGTGCTTTCTTCCTCTAAGGCAGATACTCCCCCTCCCACCCCCCGCAAAAATCTGAAGAATTTTGAAGATGCCTCATGTACTGAGAAGAGAACACGCTTCGGCTCCGTAGCCTGAAGTGCTTGATCTGACTCACAGATTCACTAGTTAGTACACCACTGTATGTTTTCTTGAGGGGATGGGGAAGTATGCAGTACAGGCCAAGGTCCAGCAGTTCACTTCTGTCTGCCTACTATTTTTGACACCTGAAGAAAATTTCATAGAATAAAAATCCCAGAGGAACATGTTTTGTACAAAGTTCTGGATATAATGCAACAAACAGGATCCACATTCTGTGGCACTGCATAGTCATGCGAACATGCATGTCATACAGGAGTAAAGGTGACAGTGAATTAATACAGTGTTCCTAATAATGTTTGTGTGTTAGTTTTGTATGCAGTCCATACATTTTTTGCACAATATTCTATTTGCTGCAGCAGTAAACTATCTGGAGAAAGATTGGTGACTGCGCAGAGAAAGCATGTATGGTTTGTGGCACTCATTGAGAAGAGAAGATGAAAATCATGGCATAAAGCAATTACTGTCTGCTTAGGGATGACATAGGGAACAGTTTGATATTATATTCAATTCTGTGTAAGTACAGGCTGTTGAGGAAACAGGGATCTTACTGCCCTTTTCTGAGCAGTCCTACAGCTTCCCTTGCATTGGGTCATGAAGATTCGGGGTAAATCAAACTATGCAGGCTGATGGGAAAGCAACCACCAAGACAGGGGTCTGAGTGAGTTTTGTGGCCATGTTTGTAGATCAGATACAAGGTGTGTGGGGGTGTGTGAGTGAGCTTGGAGGAAGGAGAAAAGCAGATCTTGCTTTTCAGCAGTCAGCATTTATGCTATAAAGTATGTGTAATGTAAAACTTCACACTTAAAAACAATTACATACTCATTTATGTACTGGTTTGTAGTTCAAATGTTACCTTCTTAGCCAAGGGAGCTGTAACCCTCCCTTCTGCCCCAAATGATCCACAGCCCTGGCACATGATTTTTCAGCCCTGTTTGGTGGTTGCTTTAGATTCCATGGTGGGGGATTTACCAGCATATGTGATGTTTGCAGTTGAATTGAAGAAATAAGTAAATAAGCTCCATTTGTTCTTGATTTTTCTTGGTGATGTTTCAGTGGTAATCCTGTCTGACCATATTTTTAAGCATGTCAGATATATACTTATATAAGTACGTACACTCTGAAAACTTACACTACATAGTTCAGCAAGGCATTTATAAAACTTGCAGAATCTAACCACTGAACATACAAAGGTTCAAAGCACTTGAGCTTCCATGCTGCTGGCAAAATAAGAATAGCTCTTGAATAAATTCTACAAAGAACTATTCTTTTTAAAAAGAAATTCTTGTGGTTTTGTGGAAAAATTATTATTCCATTTAGTTAGCCAATTTAATATGTTTGAGTTCCATTTTAAGCAAAGTAAATTCACTCCTTTACAAATCTAAACATTCTGTTTCATAGCTCTTTCTTCCTAAATAACAAGTTTTTTTCACACTCAATGAAAGAAGGAAGTCAGAGCAGTCCAGATCATACTATCAGCTTAAAAACCTAGCTCATCCACAGATAATGCCAAAGCCACAAACATAACTTCAAAACTGTTAAAGTTATGTTGAAACTTTGTCATTTGGTGTGTGATCCTAGCCTAGGAGAAGTGGTGTAGTAGGAGTCTTTTCCTCTAATAGAAAGCTCATTTTTAAATCTGTTTGAAATGACTTTAAGGTAAAATTCATTTAAAATAGGTCTGTAAATAATAGAAAATCTGTCTTCAGGAAAAGAAACATACTGTTGTGAAAAATGAGTATAAATGCATCATTCTATATACAGTTTGGAATGCTCTGTGTGTGTGTGTAAGGGATTAATTTGTGTTACGCATTGCTTAAGATAGATACATGATTAGCTATGAAAATTTTACGCCTTTGTTGTCAGCATTGCAAACAAAGGGTCAGTGCATGAGGACCGTCCARGGACAGGTGCTGACCCCAGCGGTGGCAGGGGCTTGTGCTGTGAGCGGGTCTCGCAGAGGGGAGCGAGTCGGCCCGCCCCAGGCTACAGGTGGAGAAGTAACGCGTAGGTGGAGAATCACGGATTTAGGTCTTTCGTGATAGCCTGTCTTTCTAAATGCTGTATATTTTTGATCAATGAAAACAGAATTTGAAAATGATCTGCAAAGCACGTGGTTTCCCAGAGTCCAGAGCATTACAAGATGCTGGGCTGACTTGGGCTGTCCTCTTACCCGCTCTGCAGCCTGGATTTTGGTGTGCTATGAGGGGTCTGGAGCAGCGGTGCGTTTGCGCTGTGACAGCCTGAGTAGTTTAGCTGCAGCATCGAGAGGTTCAGCATGGACTAGTTGCCGGAGTGTGCGTACATGCAGATTTTGAATAGGTTTTGCAGCACATACCGTGTTCTCAGATTGGTGGCTGTGCTGGCTTGTTTAAAGCTTGTTTAGGTATTTTTGATCTGCACCTTAGTCACCAGAGATGCTTTTGAGATGGAGCAAGAGGTAAGAAGTGAGGCTGCGCTCAGCATACCAGGAGGAGTTTGTCCTATGTGTGCAGTGGGCAGCTTTTCACCCACTCCAGGGAGAGCTGAGCGCTTTCAAAAATCCTAAGATTCTCCATTTAACACAGAGACAGGAGTTTATAGTGAGTGCAGGAAAAAATAAGCTTTTTTCTTACAGCTCAAAATTCACTGCCTCTTTACATATTAAAGTATCAGCTTAAGTTTACAGTTTAGCCTTGAAATGGCTCTGAGAATACTTAATGTTGTGTAAAGAATTGGTCCTGGGCAATATTCACTTATTCTCTCTCTCTC
>NW_020448653.1:86283-203984 GCF_003343035.1 Apteryx rowi
CACACACACACACACGTATTTCATGCTTATTATTGTGGTAGCTCTATTAAAGGTTGCCTTCTCGTGTTGCTGATAGTTTACATTAAAATGTTTCATAATCACTCGTAATTCAAATCATAATTAACTGAGTCAARTGTCAGGAAGTAGTTTGTCCATATGTTCCTGCCTATTTCAGAGATTTTCTTTGGTTGGAATCAATAGTAATAGTCTACACACATAAAAAAAMCCCTTTGTCTGACCTGAATTTTAACTTTTTCCCACATTTTTCTTATCTAGTTGTCATTATTATAGGAGTTCAGTTTCTGCTCATGTCTTTAAGATCTGTAGCAAGTACAAAGACAAGTATTTATGCCTGATTCACCTGACTGTCTTCTGTGATAGAATTACTGGATCTGGGGATGAGGAAATAACAGTGAATGCCATTTATCTTAACAAAGCTTTMTGCACTGTCTACCACAATATTCTTGTATCCAAGCTGTGCTGTTATGGTCTGGATGGGTGGGTGACTAGGTGGGTAAAAAACTGGTTGTATGATGAGGCTGCGAGGGTTGTGGTTCATGTGTGGTGCTCTGCCTGGAGGCTGGTGGCAAGTGGGGTACTGCAGGGGTCAGGCCTGGGTCCTGCCCTGTTTAACATCTCTATCAGTGACCCTGAGGAGGTGATGGAGTACACTCACATCAAGCTTGCAAACGACACCGAGCTTGGGGGGACCAGTCGATACAGGGCTGCCATCCAGAGGGACCTACTCAGGCAGGAGGAATGGGCCAACAGAAACCTCATGAAATTCAACAATTACAAATACAGAGTCCTGCCCTGGGAAGGAAGAGCCCCTTGCTGTGAGGCAGGCTGGGAACAGTTCTGCAGAGAAGGTCCTGGTAGGCAGTGAGCTGGGCAGGAGTCAGCCAAGTGCCCTGGCAGCAACGAGGACCAGCAGCACTCTGGGCTCTATGAATGGGGCACAGCCCGGAGATCAAGGGGAGGGATAGTCCCCTCTGCTCAGCACTCATTAGACCACATCTACAATACCGTGCCTCATTTTGGGTCTCCCAGAACAGGAAAGGCATTGACAGACTGGTGCAGGTTCAGTGAAGGGCCACCAAGCAGGTTGGGGGCTGGAGCACTTGCCCCACAAGGAGAGGCTGAGGGAACTGAGCTTATTCAACCTGGAGAGGAGATGCCTTTGRGTGACCTGACAGCAGCCTTTCGAATGCCTGAGAGAAGGTAACTGAGAAGGTGGAGCCAGGGTCTTTACAACTGTAGATGGTGAGTGAACAAGAGACAAAGGACATAAATTGAAATAAGAGGTTCAGACRGGACATAAGGGAACCCTTTTTTGCCCTGAGGACAGTCAGGCCATGGCACAGGTTGCCCTGGGAGTTTGAGCAATCTCTGTCCTTGGAGGTTTTCAAGGCACAACTTTAGAAAGCCCTAAGCAACCTGGTCTGACCTTATAGCTGACCCTGCTTTGAGCAGGAGGTTGGATAGGGGACCTCCTGAGGTCCCTTCCAACTGAAATTATCCTTTGATTTTAAGTGAAGTATTTCCCGTAACTCTAGTTTTGATGGTCTGTTATTTGCTGAGTGTTCAGCCTAATGTCTTCTACCTATGCCTTTTGCACCTCAGGCCCTTGCAAGGTCTCCTACTCAGCTACCACTCTGGCCAAGACCCTTTTGCAGCTGAGATCACAGGAGACTGGCTGCACGTTTGCAGTGCAGACATTCCTAAATAATCAGTGCATATCTTTTACACTTTACTGTCCCTTTTTTAAGAGTGATTTGTGCTGTGTATTATCTTAAAGGCTACTGCAAAGCTTTAAAGTGTGTGTAGAGTCACTTTAAATGAATAAGAATGGATTACTTTTTTGATCATTGATTCATGTGCTGCTGTGGTATAGGAATGACATAACTGGCTAAACATGAATAACTTTCACAAAACAAAGAACGTATCTAAATTCTGACATGGGTCATTGCCAACAGTGATACCATCAAAGACTTATTGTGTTTTTTTGCTAAACTTGAAGTTAGTTAAAAGTTAATGGGTTGTAATTAAGGACTGAAAGAATTGAAGATTCTTTATCAAAGTTCCTGAATTCTACTTGGTGAATAACAACAACTGATAAATGCATGCCTATCGATTTATCCTTTATCCTAATTGCTATTCTGTGAATAAAATGGGAATTTTTGCCCTAATTAATAAAAGGTTGCTTTGAGGGTCTAATGAACTGTTCTCTGAATACTTCATTCAGCAGAAGTTAAATTTCTCTGACAATGATGCAATTTAAAAATATTTCTTCTGTGTAACATAAACCATGCAAGCATACATTTACTTGGCAACCTTGTATTAGCTAGCAAATGGCAAGACTTACTGCTGAAAAACACAGCTGCACCTGTTGTTTTTGCTGAACAAATCACCCTAAAGTGCACAATCACTCTAGCATGACACTGTCATTTGTATTACTAGAAAAATTTTTCTCATCAATAGTGTGTATTTCTTAGAAATGACTAAAAGCACACGGTTCCATGAAGCCTACCTTGTATATTTATGATTTTAATAGGGTCATATGGACCATCTGTCAAATAAAGCAGACTTTGATTCATGACTAATATTAGCTGTAAAGAAAAATGTCTTAAATAGTGTTTCAGTGTTGTTGTTTTTTTAATACATCTGATGGAACTAAATTCAGGCCTGTCCTTTGCAGATTGCATGTGTCTRTTAGCACTGTGTTGAAATTTGACCCTGCGTTTTATAATAGCCAAAATAAAGGACTATCAAATTATAAACTTTCTAAAAGTAATGGATGATATTCACAGTTGTGGTCAAGGGGGCTTCAGGGAGGTCATGTTTGTATGTCACTTGAGCATAATTTTACGTGAATTTTACATTTTGTTGAGCCCAGGCTAGTCCTGAGGCTTGCTGAATGCTGTGCAAGCCACCAGTGACTCCAGTGAGGGGTGAAGGACGCGTGAGCTATCAGCTTCTCCCCTAACTCAGTGTCAGGTGCACGTCAAGAAGAGCGTGCAGATGCTGCTACTCCAGGAAAGTCCCTGGGGCAGTTCCCTGCTGACGACTGCTTCGCTTGCTTGAAGTGTATCAGCCTGAAGGTCTGTGCTTTGGTGGCATGAGGGGCWGTACCTGGAGCTAGGCTGAGTTCAGTGTGGAGGTCTCTCATCTGCACAAAACTATTGCGGTAACAACTTATGAGGCAATAAGAGTTAATGATATAGTCTCTCCTACTTCAAAATATACCTGTTATAGTACAGCTATGACATTTGGCAGAACTTTTCTCTTTCTTTTATCCTAATCTCAACCTTTTAATTGCTGACTCTTTCTTTTTCCTTCTTTCCCCTCTTCTCTATCCCAAATTGCCTCTTAGTCGTTAGCAGCTTCCACAGGCTGTCCCAGCGGCTCCGCTCTCGGTGAATGCTTGTGAATTTTTTCTTGCAGTCATATCTCAGGTGTAACTGATGGGTGATATCACCCCTGTGAACTATGAGACTTCCTTTTCAACAGGATTTGTAGCACATTTAACACAGTAAAATCTGATGCCTAGTAAAATAGATGGGAAGAACGACCAAAGGAGAGACTATAACTATAGAGTTCAGTGGCTGATACAGGGATGGGACCAAGTCTGAGGAAGCATRAAGTAGCAGCTGCTGTGAGATCATTAAAACATGCTGTAGCACACTTGGAAAGCACAGGATTAAATCCTGAACCTGGACCAGAGTCTTGTTCTGTGGTTATATTCAGCCAAATTAAAATGTTTAACTTCATTTGATTATAGATTTGTAAATGAATGAATTTAATTCCTAGCCTGAAATTGGTTGTGCCAAGGGACAAATGACTGCAATCTTATTAGCTGCAGTATGGGCAAAAAAGACATAATCCCTGCTAGTGGTAGAAGATGGCTAATTTGTTTATGCCAGAAAAAATTATCGGGAAGTTTGGGAGGAAATGTTAAGGCAGAAAATGTTCCAAACCATTGCTAATTAAATACATTTTCTTCTTTCTGTTGTTGTATAATATTACTCTYGAGCAGTATTAAGATGTGTGTCGTAATACTTGGCAAGTGACTGAACATGGGATTATTTTATTCAGTCTTAGAGGCCTCCACATGCAAAAGACATTATTTAAGGCCTCATCCTTACACCTGTAGAGGTTACCTGCTTGAAGCTAGCTTTGCGGCCACTACCTCCATTTTAACTCTGTTTTATGACTGTTAGTATTGCAGTGTTAATATATGTAAAGGAGAAGGCAGTGGTTTTGTTTAGGTTTATGCATTATCTGGGAGGTATTTGAAATCCCAGGTGCAAAAGTTAATGTTGATGTGGGAATAAATAATCTACAAACTGGTCTTTAAAGACCAGCAAAGATGGAGAAGATCCTTTTAATTGTCATAAGTTAAACATGGAAGATACTGAGATGGTATTCTTCCCCCTCAAAGTAGTCTGTAGTTAAGTGAGAAACCCAGTTTTCTTGACACAAGTTATTCAAAACTTCCCCCTATGCAGACCTTTTCATTGAAAGGCCTTCTAAGGACTATTAAAATGATGGACATTGTGAAGGGCTGTTCTCAGAATTTAGGACATTAATTTTTAATAGCTTCTGAATTATTCTGTTTATTTTATGGCTCATGTAATAACATGGGTAGATCTGGTGGTTGTGTTTCAGTGCAGGGAATTCAGGTCAGTCCTGCTGAAGCCTCCCTTGTAATGGCCTGGTGCCCATCAGTAGCACATCATGGCTTAGTGGAGTTGAGTTATTGTCTTTCTTCCTGCTTTTCCTTTCTCCTTTTTTCTTTCTGTCCTTCTTATATATTTTTAATTACACATGCCTATCTTTCTTCTCTTTACATGGCAGTCCTTATGCCAGCATTTCTATTTTAACCCTTTAAGATCAACCAAAAATGCATTGAGGTTAACTTTTTATTTGATTTGATTAAAACAACAGTACAAACAAAACCACTTTATATCAAGATGATATAATTTTAGCTCTTTTAGTCATTACAGTCAACCAACAGAGCACTAACAACAGCCAAATCATAGAACACTGTTTGGTAAAGTTTATTAAATAATTTGCTCTTTGAGAAATTAAATATGCAGTGAAAATATCCTTTTACCAATTTCCTTAAGAGTTCTAGATGCAATGGGTGCAAATGCTAGTCATCCAGTCCTCTTTCATTCAACCTGTCTGTCTTAACCTATCTTCACATATGATCATTGAATTTTTTTCTAAAGAGATTTTATGCTTATGTATTGCACTTGGCATGGTCACCAGTTTAGTTTTCCACACAGAAAATAGTTTGGGTTGTTAATAATGTACTTTACAGGTCCTTATGGTTTGATGGTGGAATTATTGGTTCTTTTCTAAGTTTTTCTTGGCTGGAAAGATTGCTATTTCAGCTTTCTTTGCTTCATTAAAATCTACTATTGCCTGTTGTTGGAACTGTGTTTGATCACTGTCTTAGGTTTTCCCTTTATGCCCATGATGAGTGATACCTAATGATGGAGACTGGAGGAGTTATCAGAGTGACTTGGACACCACCCCAAATATATGGCAGGAATAAAGAAAATAGCAGTTGCTGTCTTCCTAAAGCATGCTCCATGCTGCAGCCTTTTCAGACTTAAGTGCTAGTAATTGGGACCATTTGTTGTCATTTATGTAAATAAGGCAATGAATCATCAAATATGCAAAAGAGGATATTAAGTCATCTGCATAAAATCTCCAGATTTCTGAATATATAGTCTTTACAAGTATGGGTAGAGTGAAAACAAAAAATATCTTTCCAGATGGCTTAAACACACGAGGATGCACTGCCTGGACCTTTTAAGAAGTAGTGGTAAACTCATATTACCTGAACTATCATAAGCGACTTCTGGTTGCAATTTTCTTTATTGTTGTTGAAACAAACACGCTAATCTTTTCAGAGTTGCTCAGACAGCAGGGGATTAAACAGCTGACTGTAGGCAATTTGTTCAAACCCATGCAGTCAGCATTACGGGACTAAGGTGCTAGGAGCAGAGCAGCTGCCGGAAGGGATCTAATTCAGCACCAGTCACTTGCAGTTTTGACATGTAAGAGAACCTTGTGCATAATAGATGATGTATTGAGTTAAGTAATAACACTGTGCAAAAAGTTAAACTTACTTTAGCATGATCATGGAAATCTTAAATGGGAATTATAATTTCATGCTTTCTCTCTTTGTCTCTCCCCAAACAAAACACAAAATTCAGAGAAAACTCAACAGATGAACTTACTGAAATATTCATTAATGAGTCTTTGAAAAATTTGCATTTCACAAATAGACAAATACATTTTTATTCTGTGATTAGCTCAGTCATCACTCCCATGGCTGCAAGAAAAAGGCACTTGAATGTGAATTGGTATAGTGCTCTCTTTCTGTGTCTGTTTGCAGTTTAGATAATGGCACTTGCTAATTATTTTTTTGTTATAAAATAAACATGAATTCTGTTCTGAGTTGTTCTTTTAACACTTGATTATGAAGAGTTCCGTATCTGTTTGCTTATTTCTGTCCCCATTTTCATAGGCCTGTGGAGATTCTTCTTCACATGCAAAGTCTGTGATGGACGGAGACTGTGGTATACTCCAGCCAAGAGTGCCAGTGCTAGAGATGGGCCTAAGACAGCTACCGTTTCTCAGCACAATCTTCAGAGCACTCCCAAAGGACGATCCTCATCCTCCAGTTCTCTTTCCTTCGCAGTTTGGCTCCTCCTCATGAGAGCTCCTGCTATAGCCTCCGGTCCTGAGGATGCTGTTCAGTGAGACTTTGCTTAGCCAAAATACTTCATTCCCCTTATCGGATGTGAAAGGGTTACCCAAGAACAATCCCAGAGGTGGCACTTAGCCCCACACTGGGATTAAGTGATTTCTGTGAAAAGAAAAAATCTGTCCCTTCTTTCAGCAAGGTGGAGGAATCTTCACAGGGATCTTACAGCACAGGAGCAGAGTAGTTGTTCGTTGTCTCCGTTATGGATTTGGCACAGGTATGAACTGGCAGGAGAGTTAGTTCCTGTGCTAAGCTTTAAAGCTTTTGTGTTTTGTCTTATTATACATGTAATTAAAAAAATCATAAGTGCAATATTTTTCTTTTGGATAGAGACTTTTGTCTCTGCTAAAATTGTACAATATCTTTGATGAGTCTGTCAACAGTTCAGTTGCATGTCTGACTTTCTCTGCAAATATAAATACACGTGTAGTAATATCTAATAAACAAACCCAAACTGTATGTTAGAAATTCACAGCTGACACAAAATAGCAGTAAAAAATGAGATTAGTTGCCCCCCTTTTAAAACTTCATTTTCCATTGTCATTTGCTCTTAGGGGATGCAGATGAAGGAGGMAGGGAAGTACTGGACCACAAACTGGCATGTCATGTTTGGTACTTTGTCGATCATAAACCAGTTAAGTTAAATAAACTGAAATAGGTTACAGTATGGGCTGACGGCTTAGCCAGTGAACAGGTTGGACACACATGGTGAAGCAGTATGCAGCTGACTTGGAGGGYACTGGTTCATCAGGGCAGCGAGCAGATCTGCACAGCTGCAGTTTGTCCTCCTTCAGCCACTTCTTTCCCTTACTGCTTTTGCCCATGTGGGAGATGTAGCACTTTATAGAAGAGGAATGTTGGAAACAATGAAATGGTAAATCAGTGCCTTGCCCATATGGGCAGCTCTCTGTCAGTCAAGGTTTGCGTTTGTCTCTTGACCCATCCAGTCTGTTTCTGTTTCCTACCTCTTTCCTCTTTTCTTCATTCCTAGTTTTCATTCAAACCATTGTATGGGCTGATTTTCTGTAAGTCATGTTTATTTTCTGTACAGCTTTTAAGCTCTCCATGTTTTATCTGTGATGTGTCTTTCCGAGGTTATTCTTTTATTCAGAGGTGTTAGTTTGAAAATGGGTAGTGCATAAAGGACTAGAGAAAGCTGTAGATACCCTAAAACAAATTTGGAACAAACATTAGAAACTAACATTTTCTCCTGAGTAAAATGTCAGTGTAAGGTTTCATTTTGTTCCTCTTCCTACCCTTATTATAGAGGCATTAAAGACTAAGGCATCGTTTCAGTTACATAATTTCAGAAGAGAATTTGAAACTTCAACACCTTTCTCTTTTATTGAAGACTATTAAACTATAAATTTGACAAAATATATTTCTGTGCATATCCTTAGAAAACTTTGAGAATCTAATGCGAAAGAACTGCACATGTGGAAGTATTCATATGTTATTTAACAATGTGGTAACAGTAACGATGTGCTGTGAGGGGGAGGCTTATGGGGTGTTCTTTTAAGAATCCATTAAAGTTAGCTTTTTATTTTATTTGATTAAAACATCAGTACACATGAGACCACTTTTTATAAGACTATATAATCCTAGCTCTCTTAATCATTACAGCCAACCAACACATTGCCAAGAACAGCCAAATCACAGAACACTGCCCAGTAGAGTTTTGTAAATGATATGCACAAAGAATAAGTCTCGAAATTTTTGTTGTTCTGTGCATGGTTGATGTATAGAAAATGGTAAAATTCTGCAAAAATAGTACTTGTTATGAGGTGTATGGGCAGCTGCTCACATCGGATCACTCCTTCTGGAATTGCTTAGTGAATACCATCGCCTTATCGGTATAGTGTACCCAAACCTGCCATCACAGCTGGCATCAGCTGGAAATGTGAGCAACAGTCTTGGTGAATTGTTCAAATGTTTCCGGATGTGTTTGCACACAAATGTTGCATTGCTTTGTTCTTACACACAGTCCATCCCATGGGTGGATGCAGTTATGCATGTGCAAGTGTGCTAAGACTTGTACAGCTGTTCACATGGGGAAGGGAATCAAGTGTAATAGTCCAAAGAAACCTTTAAGACAGAACACATACAGACATACTAGGGATAGTAGTGGTATAACTACATTGGTTTAAAAGATCATAACCCTGATATAGTTAAATCTATGTAAACACTATATTAGTAGGCCACAGATCTATTTGGCAAATATAGGACTATTCCTAGGTATTGGACCAAAGCCAAATATAAGATGGAGAAGTGATACAATAATAAAGAGAATTYGTTCTGCCCTTACTGATGGTATTTCTGGTTTTGAGGAAGAATAACGTGTTCAGATTCCACAGCTGTAAAGTCTTCTACCTTTAAGAAAGTTTTAGTTATGGTTGCTTCATTTTCTAAAACTTCAAGAAAATGAATTAAAACAGACCTGAAGGTTCTTTTCTGAATTTGATGGTGTATTTTTTTTTAAGTCTTGGAGCTGAGATTGAATTTTTATGGCTGAGTAGTAAATCTTTGGAACAGGGTTTCCTGATAGAAATGACAACTGAGCTTTAATTATAGCATCTTCTAGGCAGCTATTATATTACTGCAGGACCCTTAACAGACTTTTTTTTTTTTTTAAGAGCATATTAAAGAGTAACGGGACTTTCCATAATTACAGCTTTCTTTTGGGGGGTGGGGTGGAGGGGTAGTTCAGCTGTCATTGAATGGCTGACTAGGTTCCTTTTGCATGGTTTACTTTTCCAGGAAAAATGTTTTTAGAGTTGTGTAAAGTGTTTTAAAATTGGTCTCAATATATTGAACATGAAGCCTGTTGTGTATTATGTATATTATACAACTATTTCAGTAATCATATAGAGAAAAACAAAGTACTGGCACATGGTTCTAAGAAAGCTTTAACATCTGCAGAATTTACTTGTCAGAAATTTTGCATGCTTCAGTTACTAGAATATGTACCTCTCTGAAGCGCTAAACTTTTTTATCACATTGCATACCTATCTGTGATTTGCATCTCAAATTGTTTTCATCACTGATCTTGTTTGTTGGCTGTCTATACATTTATTTCTCATTTTGCAGTGAAAGTGTTGTGCCATCTGGTTACTTGCCCAGTTTTGTAGAGAGAAAACTTCATTAATTTAGGGTTTTAACTTCTGCACCTGCAACTTCCATTTACTCAAGTAGCAGTTGTTGACTCTCAGTAGTTTAGAATCAGTCTGCTGGATTTGAAATGTATGCRTATGTATGTCTCTCTCTTCTTTTGGTAGTTGCAGGTCAAAATATGGGAGAGGGTTTAATGAAAGAGGGTGAGGAGTGATCTATAATCTTTTCCTGCATACTGAGAAAATACCACATATTTGACTATATGGGATCAGCTACCTATTTTTCCTGATTCGCATGCTAAGGTTCCCCTCCTCTATCCAGCCCTTTATGTGAGAATGTAAACCAGAACTTCATGGGTGCCCAAAAAAGGAAATTTCAAGCTTTGCAAATGCTTTGTTTGGATTAATAACATCTCTAGTCATGTTTCTTCTGTCCCAGGGGGCATGAACGTTACTTAAGTTAATAGCAGTTATAATAACCTATTTAATATGCTATGGTAAAAATGCCTTTTGCTAGCTAACTTGTAACAAATTCTTGTTGGTGTATTTCAGGATTAATTCATTTTCTAGGCAGGAATGAAGAGACTTGTATTTTGAAACTAATAGGACATGGTTTTAAACAGTGTATGGAAAGTATATGGTATTCTAAAAAAATTACTTGTTTATGTGTACATGGTTATTGGAAAGAATAGACTACATTGCTGATCCACTAATATCAATTTCTACTGTGTAAGGCAGTGACAGAGTTTATTCATTGACCCAAAGCATGAGAAAACTTCCCACAGCACTTCACGAAAACCTGACAAATTGGACTACTTTGTTGCTTAATGGTATGTTACATCAATATGATGTGTGCTTCCTACATAGCTCACATTGGCTATCTAAAATCTAAGGAAAAAGAGGTTTTTTTGTTTGTTTGTTTTTGTTTTTTTAAAGCAGTTCAAAAGAGTACCTGGAGGCTTCAGACAGCTTGGGAGTTAATGAAAGACTTGGTGCCTGGGAGCTTCATGAGCAGCCTGTGGCGAGGCAGGGGGATGGGGGAGCTCCTGACCCCAGGGGAGCTGGTGGGGACTGTGAGACGATGGACCTTTGCAATCAGGGGTGAGGCCGATGGGGAACTGGCAGCTGCGCCCAGCCATGTGCTCTCATGCTGTTTCACCCCGTGATTGAAATGATTTAGTGTTTCTAGATCCAACCCCAAACGCTAAGCAACCTGTGCTTATTTTTGTTTTTTTTGAAAGACCTGAAATGTAGAAGATGTTCATGGCAGTGACCACCAGCTTTGCATATCAGCAGAATGAGGGAGAGCCTTTAAAAAACCAAGCAAAACCTTTTTGMGAATGCCATATCATGGACTATGATAGGCCAAAAAGGAGTAATGAGCAGAGAGGAAGTAAATCCTCCCATAATAGGAAAGCAGGCATGGGACAGTTTAACTGTTAGGACACGAAGGAAGGAGGGCTGAACAACTTCTGGACAGATTTTAAGATATTTATGCATACATATTATATCTAGACTCTGGATGTATTTTGAAAATACCATTAGGCAACTGATCGCTCTTCAGATATTACCAAAAATTTAGTCTTTGACTGACCAGAGTCTTCTGGGAATTCCAAGTGCTTGAGAAAGTAGTAACATATGAACAATGTATAAATTGTCCCATTTCTATTTAGTAATGTTTCTGGTTTGAAACAGAGAGCTTCTTTCCTGGCAATAGCCCATATTGGTCAGGACATGGCTGCTGTCTCACAGTGCAAAAAGTGTCACTTGCTCCCTCATAACCCAGCTCTTGTTGCTGTGTTGCCATAGAGAGAGCCTTAGGAAAAACCTGAATTCATGATGTCCTTATATTGCTTAGCAATTACATTATTTTGAGATTATGGGCAATGTGACCGTCTGCTTAGACTCCTGCTTCACAAATGAAGCTGCTGTTTCCAGAACACCCTGCTCGTGCTAAGAGTGCTCAGTTAGGATGAATCAGGAATATGCAGTAATCTCAGTGAGATTTCACATTAGCAGTATTAATTCCAAAGTCGAAACACTGTCATTTATGTTGTCAGTCAGAACTCAATTTTAGATCACAATTATCCTGAGTCTGGGAGAAATAAAAGTCATATATGTAATATGAGAGATATCACTGCTTAAAAACTGCTCTTAAACAGAGAATATTATCATTTTGTAAAGATGTCTTGGTGGAAGATCTTGAGAAAAACTATGTTAGCAAAACAGTCTAGGATCTTTAGAGGAAGCATAAAACCAGAGTTGTTTATAATTGATTGGCAATAAGTAGCAAACAGATACAAATAACTGCCTTTTAGTGTCTTCTCTAAATGTAGAGTTATCTCTTACTAACAAAAAGTGCATGCAATACTCCCAGGAGTCAGACAGTACTTTCTGGGCTCAGTACAACTGAGCTCTCACACATGTATTGACTCTTCACTTTTTCTCTGCCTTTGTCACTAGTTCCTCACACCAGTCTCGTGGTTAATTCTCCCTTCATGTTCTTGCTTCACTTCGGTTTCTGAGCTCTGTTTTCTCCTGTGTGACCTGCTGCGTCTGAGCACTGCTAATCAGTCTGGTGTTATTCTCCTGTCTGTCAAGTCCCTCCTTGAGAGCTGAAGTCTTCCCACTCATTTAGAGCTCCTACTATGTTGATAAAATAAAACACAGAATATTATCAATATTGTGGCAAGGCTTACTATATTGCACTTAATCAGTCCCTTTCTTAATGGGACAACAGAGCAATAGACAGTATGCTTTATAAGGAAGCACGAACAATTACCTCTTTAATGTGGGATTCTTGGAAAAAGAACATATGGAAATAACATGCAGAAATGTTTTACTGCATTGCACAATTACCATCTCAGAAAATCAGGAATGTCTGTAACAATTTAGTCATATTTTCCTGTTAAGCTTTTCTCCTAAATAACTACCAGTACTTAGCTCTTGTAGTGTTGCCTGGCTTATGTTTGTTCTAGCTTTGAAATAGTATGGTCCTTCATGCTGGGAATGTAGTATACTGGTAGCCTGGGATATTGAAGAATACATTTTGAAATTCAGTGTAGAGATTTCATTGTAACTGTAGCTGTGATGTTTTCCTCTCATTTACACTGTTTTCTTTTTCATTGGAAGTTGTTTGCAAAATTACACTGAATGGAATTTTCTTTTCATGTGACCAAATACTCTGAATCTTGGCACCATTCACGAGTACAGGGCTGGCAGAGAAAGTTAGATAGGCTTTGCCTAGGCATTTTCAAAGGAAAGCATCTAGTAACTGAGGTTTCAAATAATGTAGCCTGGAGTCAGAAATTATTTCTTTGGAGAGGCAATAAAGAACATGGTTACCTGTAGTAGGCAAAAAGCCAAGAGATTTTTTTTAAGGTATATACATATCAGTGAAAGAAAGTATAATGGGCAGTATTCTATATAGTGTTATTTCCTAAATGATGGTTATAAGCAGTTAATAATATGGGATTTAGGCCATTTTTTCAATAAGAGATGATATTCATTGTTAATCATTCATTTATTCTGGTGAATTAGAAAATACAATAGTAAGAAAATATGCATTGTTTAATCCAATTTAAGCTTTCACCATGCTTAAAGATAAACATTTATTCTTGACATCTGGCATTTACTGTACGATTCTTAAATAGTGGGGGTTTGATGTATAATGAAGAAATGTGCTAAAACAAGCAAGTGTTTGTTTGAGAGTGACATTTGGAAAGGGAATGTAGTGAGAGCCCTCGTTCAAATGTAAGCGCCACATCTGGATTACTTTGCATTATTCTACCTGCGGAGGTGGGGCATTCCTGTTCCGCTTCAGTGCTGCCCGGTGTCTATCTGTACATGCCAGGAGCTTTTTACAGTCCCTGAAAGAGCATCTGGTCCTCACTACTGGTTGAGACGTTCGCCGCTGGAGAAGAGTCATCTGTTTTACCCGCACGCACATTTACATTCCACAGGTCGGGTAAATTGTCCGTGTGACCACCCAGTGCCTTTTGTTTAAAACGGATCGAACTGGCAGCGCTGCTCTTCAAATCCAGCTGCGCTGCACACAGCAACTCCAGAGCCTCTGTGCTGGAAAGTGAGCTGGGGAGGCTTGTCAGAAATTGCTGCTGGAGCAGGTAAATTCCTGCATATTCACAATGTCCAAACCCTCTCGCTTGGCTAGACCGCTATCAGCTCATGCTGCGTCTAAATCGCCTTCATCTAGGAAAGAAGACTTTAATAGCCGATCTAGAAAAATTAGTTTAGGTGAAAAGATTTTGAGGGCTGGCAGTGAAGGAAACCTGGTTAAACAGCATCAGCAAGAGCAGGTGGAAATCACGCAACTGCTTGTGCCACGGAGGGCTCCTTTTCTGAAAGGTAACCTTTTATGTCATGCTATAAAATAAATAATTAAATGAATTTGCAATTACTGGCTTTTTAACAAACCCCAAACAACAAGTATTTTATAATAGTGTGTGTGTGTGTGTGTATCTTTATGTTGTTTCTAAATGACAGGTTTGAGTATACAGAAAGCTTGTTTCTAAAATAGAAGGACTCAAAACATTTTTGTTGTTCATTTGTGGCTGAGTACTGTATACAAGCTAAAAACGTTTGTCTATAAAAGCAGTAAATCACTGATTACCTTTTATGGTCTGAATGTGACCCCATATCACAAGGTTTTATTTAAAATGATAATTAAAAAATATTAGCAAGTGTCAGAAAGGTTAAATAATGCGAGAAAATATACATTAGTACAGTCCCAGAACATCTCAGTCAACGCTGTAAGTAAAGCTCCTGTTCATAGGACCTAATAAGGCAGCTGTGAGTTGATTTTCTTGTATAAAAACTAAACAGATCAATGTATTTCAAAAGGCTTAAATGCTTTTAGAATACAAACAAATGTGGAGGATAATATAAGATTACGATCTACTTTCACTTATCTGTTAAGCAATGGGCTACAGAAACATTGCCATGGGCTCTTTTTAACTTAGTTTTTGTGACATTACTCCCCAGATCTGCATTTAGAAGTAGCCATTTAATCTGCACAGCAAAAAATGAGTGAATTTCCATTGTATTAAGAAATAAAAGTAGTAGTATTCTAATTAGACTTTTAATAAATTTTATATTTAAATATGAATAAGTAGAATCCTTTCAATCCATAATAGAAAATACTGCCCTTTCTGTCCTAAATCCTTAGAAAAAAAGAGTAAATCATTGACTTTGTAACTTGAAACTGTGTATTTTTATATCACACATATGGCATCCAAGGTTACAATTCTTGTTCTTTGCTGAATAAGGTTTAAAAATTGTTTTTTTCCTGCAGTATGACTTTCATTATTTCACAAAGAAGGGAGAAGTGATGACGCCTAATCTTACTCAGTGAGATGGATGATCTGTTTGTTTCTACAAAGGAAACTGGGTCTGAAGCACTTTATTAAAGGCAGAAGAGAGCAAACAGAAAAACTGGAGGCGGGAGGGCTTAAACTTCTGCTCTTGCTCAGAGACCATCATGCATATTTAGTTGTGTAATGTRGAAACTCATTTTTGATTTTGTGATGTATGCAAGAAATCAAAATCTTCATTCAAAAGAAGCAGATACACAATTTTTTCTACTCTGGTAACCAAATATTTATTGGTGCTGTAGTAAATTATGTTTTCCAGCTAAGTTTTATAAAGTTGGAAAAGTCCACCAGATGCCCCCAGTAACAGTAGGGTTATGGTTTTCACCCAGTTAAAGTCTTTTAAACAGTAGTTTGTCCCCTTTGTGTTCTCTCATTTATTTGGTGCCTTGAGAAGAGGAAGTTATATAGAATTTACATAATAGCAAGTATGTCCTTTTAATGGTTGTGATTTTTATGGGGCTCTTGGGGCCTGTTTTTATCCATTTTATTTAGATGTTTTTGGGCTACATAATGCTTTGCAACTAATAACAAGGGCTGCACTCACTGCTTAGGATTTTAGGTGAGATTTTTCTGAAAGAAAAGCCTTGCGGTTATAAGTAATGCTGAAACCTGACATGTGCTTTTGGTATTTACAGCATTATGCTTACTGTTTTCTGGAGCATGAATTAATCCCTGTTATGTGCTGGCTTTCTGCATTTTGATGATTTGTGTACATTAGGCAAGATGTTACTGTGAGTTATTTCTACAAGAGACATTGCAGAACAAATATTGATTCTTCTGAAAGAACATATTGTAAGGGAGATGGAAATGCAGAGTGCGCTGCTTCTCTCTGAAAAGGGGACTGGCTGCATGCGACCAGTGGAGCCCATGTGTTGGCAGAAGTGATCTGGAAGATGCTGTTTTGGGAGAAGCAGGTGTGCGGCTGGATGGAGCTAGGGTGGCAGCTATGGCAGAAGCTGAAAGGAACGGTGGAAGGTATGTGGTACATAGGGTAGTGCCCTGGGCAGGGCGCTGAGCAGTGCAGGAGTTTGTGAGCAGCCGCCGAAGGGTGTTTGAGGAGTTTGGTGCAGGAAGAGATGGAAAATGGGTGAGGTGCCAGCAGCAGGTACCRGCTGAGTAAGACAGCTGAAATGAGGAACATGGTGAGGGGAGGGTAAGAGCTAAAATGGAAGGAGGACTGGGGCTTGGAGGAGGAAGCATGGACAAGGAGGGTAGGGTTTTATGACAGGGGGTCAGAGGGGTGGGATGGGAAGTGGCATAGAGAGATGGGAGCAGGAGGCGCTGACAAGCAGGAGCACATTCCTGAACGGTCTGGCGTGGAAGTGGGGGGAGTCTGTTCAACTGACTTTTATCAGTAATAGTTGTGAAAGCCCGGGATAATGTGTTATCCCATCTGATACTGGTCTGTGTAGAAGAGAACAACCTGCGACTGCAGGTGGTCGCTCCCTTGGCACTCTAGCAACGCCATGCTCTACTGAAAACTTCAGCCACGCTAGTGAACTTTGTCATTGTCCATGAACAACATGATGGCATTTCTGGTTTTCTTGAAAATTTTTTAAATTAAAATCAGAAAGATAACATGCCTGAATGTTGTCAACAGAAGGCCCTCCAGGAAAGCCAAGTGCTCAAAAGATGGGAAATCCAAAATTACAGTTACGGTTTTCATTGGATTGTACAGCATGATGATTTGTTTTAATTATGATGATTACCTGTTGGTTTTTTCCACAGGACCCCTGCCTTGTGTTGTGCATGGGATGAGTTGTGCCTTACCTATGAGTTGGATTATATAGCCAATGAGGCACTGAAGGGGCACAGAGAAAAGAAGGCCTTATAATTAAAGCCGTTAAAGGCTGGACTGTATTTATCTCTGCCTCTGTCACAGAGCTGTGTGATATTGGACTCACTGCTTTAACTTTTGCAGGTGAACACTAGCTGTGTGGGTTTGGCTTTTGTTTTCATTTCTGGTTAAGCAATTCTGAGATCTTGGGTCCCATTTGCAGTGCTGAACACTCGTCACAGTACCTGAAGTCAGTGTTGGCTGTGATTTTATTGCCTAAAACATTGTCTAATACAAAGGACTCAAGAAGGTCAACTTTTACTTAGCTGTTGCTCTCTACCTGAATTTAATGAAGAACTTTGACTATAATTTCTCTGATGTCAGCTTCTCATCTCGTTGAAAAAGGGAGGGGGGTAGAAGAAGGYCTTTATAAAATAAGGACTTGTGAGGAGAGTATTTCACAGATATTTAACTACTTTAACACAGTAGTGAGGAATACTGAGGCTGTGGCTACAAAATTAGTCATTTGATCTTCAGATCAAGGTTTGACAAAGAATGTGGTACGTAAAACCCAAGTCCACATCCTGAATAGCTAAGAGAAGATGAGACATTCGAATGTGTGCTTGTGAAATGAGCTCTGTTAATTTTGTGCAGAAACAAGGAAGGTGTCCTGTGTGTAAGAGGGCATGTGGGCAGGCAATGAAAGGCTGCACTGCAGCGTGTGTGCATGTGGCAGTTGAAATAGGGTGGCAGAGATCGTCTTAGTTTTGGCATTTCCCATCTGGCAGGTGGTTTATCTTTGCAAACTTCACGTCACTGTAGGCATGGTAGGAACGCACGATGTGTCAGGCAATGAAGGATTGCAATACGACTGTTCCCCTTGCCATGTGAGAGCCYAAGACAGCCGGGCTGTCGTCTCCTTGCTATTGCCCTGTGGCCAATGCAAAGGGGAAAGTCTTGAACATATGGCAGTAACTGCTGCTGGAGGCTGTCCCTTCCCAGAAACAGTGGTGGTTGCCCTTACCTCTCTTTGCTTTCTCCTCTGCTGGAAGAAATARTTCTAGCTTTTCTCCAGTTTTCTGCTTGATCTCTTTCCCATTGTCTTCCCATGGTGACAGCCACTGCGCAGAGCTGTGCTCTGTCCTTGGGGTGGCAAAGCCCAGTTTTGCCTGAAAATCCTGAGCTTGACTCTTACAAACCGGTCACAGTGAGCAGTGTTAATGAACTCTCAGGAGTTGGGGGTCTGAGGAACCCAGCCCACTGCTGTTTGGATTTGCTGCTTTAAAGAAAAAAATAACATAGGTAAACCTTTCATTTGTCATTCTCTTTTTAAGACTGAATCAATTAAAATTTTTTTTTCACCTCTGAGATGTCAGATACGCAATTCAGATAGACAAGCTTTATGAATTTCTGTCATCCATATTTTTCTCCCAGAAAAGCTGAGGCAATACTAATGAATATCTTTTCGATTCCCTTTCTCTGACCCATTTTATTCAGTTTTGATATTTTTTTAGTTGACTTCACATCTCTTCACTTTGCTGTATTTTTCACTCTATTTTTTTCCATTGCACTTTCCTCYCTTTTTTCTTCTCTGCACTCTGCTTTGCAGACCATGGTCATTGGAATGCAACTCCAATAACTTTAGAGTAAAACTCTTGGTATCTCATATTCAGTTGGATTCAAAACTAGACAAAACTGGTTTGTCCCATCCCTAGTTATTAGATATGGACCAAAGGACTTTAGGGATATAGTGGGATTCATATATGATGTTCTTCATCCAAAACAAGAAAAACACCCCATAAAAAACTGAATTAATTATGTTTTCCCCATTTTGTTTTTATGACAAATTCCAATRTAACAATGACTATATAATACATGCATGTATTACTAATTATCTCAAAGCTTATGATTTTTAACTAAAGAAATATTAAATCACGGCTAAAGTTCAGAAATTACTCTTTCTGATGTTCAAGTAATACCTATGGAATTTTTAAGGCCAAAGACTTCATCTGTCAGGAACTTCCATTTCACAGCATTTCCTGACAGAGATGTACCTACAAATACAGAACACATGTAAGATTATGGTTTAGCTTTCCAAAGATGTTCACTATCAAAAGAATAACAAAGCAAGGAATGTTTGTATTTGGCCTACAGTAGTTTTGTTCCCTTTGCAACTATTTAATATTCATGAAAACAGTAAATGCAGCTCTTGTAAGTACTTGTATGTACAAATGTGCATTATCCCACAAATTTAATGCTAGCTGTCTTTTTTATTGTCATTATATGCTTTTCTACTTGTAAAATGCATAGTTTATACAAAGATCTTTAAAAAAGTCAGAAATTGTTCTAACCCTTGTACAATAGTCTAAAAAACTGTAATGAAACTAAGATTGGTATCAGATATGTACATCCTAATATGGTTAATTGTTCAAAGTTTCAAGCTTGAGACACATATAGCTTTACAAATTAATAAAGAAATGTATTATTTTATTTTAAAATATTAGCTTTAGAAATGATCAAAATATGACAGATCGTTTGATATCAAAATACAGAAGAAATCTAGAAAAAGCTTTTCAAGCTGGAAAAGAACATTATTAAAATAACTCCTGGGATTTAAAATTGCACTGTAGACACAGTGATCAGCTGTGAGAACACACATTCTTCATCAAACTTGTACATTTATTTGTATAGCCACTGATGTATGACTTCACCTGGAGGATGAATGGGGAAAAATAGCATATTTCCTTCCAATTGCAATTATGCAGTCTATACACTAGAGTTATGAATATTGAAAAATGAATGTGTGGACATTTGTTTTGGTGAGAAATGATAGGACAACTTCTGTTCTTATTTGCTCTGAAATCATCTCTTGGAACCAAGCATAAAATGTGCCTTAGCCTTTTTTTTTTCTTAAAGCATGATTTCCTGCAAAAATTGATCATATGAAACACACTGATAGTCCTTCCTTTATCAATAACCTTTTTACCCATAGACCAAATTCATGCAATTCTGATGGAGAGGCAAGTGTCTCAAAAATACTGCATTTCTATGATATAGCATATATACTGTATGCTCTGTACCATGCTCTGTGCTGTACCTGTAGAATACTACATTTCTATATTTTTCTATAATCTTGTGACAATTGCTGGCTGGGTGGAGAAGGAAGACCAAACTAATATCATGTTGAAGGAAAAGTTGCAGTGCATGCTCAACTCTTAGGCCTCAGAGAATTCACATGTGGGAGAGACCTTACGAATGCCATACCCCAGAGAAAAATTTGGGTTGTAGCTCACCGTTCAGAGAATTCACCAGAGAGGCAAATTCGGACTGTGGAGATTACATGAATTCTGATGGAAACTTTCAGGAGGTGAACGCATGTTGCAACCTAAGTATAATTCAGTTTACAAAGTCAGTTAGTCAATCATGTAAAAAATGAGCATTGGAAACCAGGTTACAGTAGTTCCACTACTCATAGGACTGCTTTTCAATGGCAAAAGTATATCTGCTTTGAAGTCTCTTCCTCTGAGACCTGGCAGAATTGGAAGGAGAGCACTATGCATCCTCTTGGGAAGCTCAAGGTGTTCCATTTCTTATTCTACAAGGCTAACAATGTTGGATTAAAAAAAAAAACAACCCTCAAAATCCCTCCACAACTCTAGAAGAGCTTAAGATAAGACGACCAGGGAATTTTGGAAAGKCTCTGGTTTGGGGAAGAATTATTTATAATTTTTTTGAAGATTGATTTTTCTTTAAATTATGTCTCTCTGGAATCAGCCAGAGGTTTTGAAGTTAGAATAAACCATTAGGGAGATGAATAGGTGGCTGGGATTGTTCCATAATGTAGTTTATTGATGCCACTTTGGCATATGTAGGATGTRTATATTTATTCTGCACAGAGTCTATAACTTTTTGCATATACACAAAATTTATAGGGATTTAAATTTCAGTATTGTGGTTTTAGATATGTARATGCCAATCAAACAGTGGCCTTTAAATCTTTAAATCTTAATATTACAAAATTTGGATCAAAAGTCTCAAAAATATTAGTCCGAACTATTAAAACCCCCTCAAGGCTGGTTGCTTTCTCCAAAAAAGTTTTACCTCTCCAGAACTGACCCTATAAATGTAAAATTTCTAACTTTGGCCTGTGTCCTGTTCTCAAAATGAGAGCTAGAGTTTTGAATTGAAATAGTAACTTTCAGGTTTATGCCCTTCTGTAATGTTGTGGATATTCTAGCAGATGGTGGAGATTACTTTTTAAATGTTACTTGTGAGTTCAGTTCTAGTAARTTTATTTGCATAGCACCAAGAAGATGGGAAGTTCTTGGAGCTGAGAGGTTCTTGTTTGAAGGTGAAAAGGTATTGTGCATATGTGATAAAAAGAAGTAACAACGCCCATGTATTTCATATCCCTTGCACTTGATATGTTTGTCTAGCTGTTTTGATTTTTGGTAGATGGATTGTGGTATTCTTCTAGACAGAAAAGTCAGCTCCTATTTTAGTTGATATTCTTGCCTGCTAACGAAGTGATGAGACTGATAGAACTTTCTTCAATCCTAATTGTCAGCATTATTTGGAGCCCTATTGCATGGATTCGAAAAACGAATTCGAAAATGGCCAGATCATCCAGTAGAGAAAAGCCTTGGCTTAGACTGCTGCTTGTGACATGGTGGGAAAAATCTGAGCAGCACTGCAGCTTTGGCCTCCTGATAGAAATTAGTATTGGACATGGTGAGAAGTTATCAAATCAGTTTCTCTGAGAGATGCCAATTTCCTTCCAGTCAAAGCCTTCAATTTGAAAAAAAATATTTTTTTTGTTTTTGTTTTTTTTCCTGATGATCTTTCACAGATCTCTTTTTACATTCTGGGGAACACTGGAGGATCATGGAAAAGGGACCTTGGTGTCCACAGTAATATGGATGCCATAGTGAAACTGAGAGAAATTTCCACATCACTGAGCTCCTGGAGAGTCTCATTGCTACCCTCTGGGGTCTTTCAGGTTAGTTTACGATTCCTTTGAAGTGTGATTTTTTCAGAAGTGGATGTGGTACTCCATTACTAAGTGGAATGGAAGGATTATTTTATATTTGTTGCAGATAAATACTTGTACATCCTGTTCAAGTACAGTTTTTGTGCAATGGCATGGTAGTGTTTTCAGCTTGCGATTAACTCCTAGATTTGTTTTTGCTGTTATTCATCTCCTTTTAAATCTGCTAGGCATTTACAAGGGCTTTTTTGGTTTTTTTGGTTTTGCTCTTTTTTCCCCTTGGAAAGATGCAGCCATTTCTCCTAACTGATCCTAACTGATCTTAATTCCTAAATCCTCTTTCTTGCATTTTAAGGGTAGGCACAATATTTGTCCTTATCCAGTCTTCTAGTATTTCAGCAATCCTGAATGAATTCAGATAAGCATTAAGAACACAGAAATTTCATCAATTRGTTCTTGGAGTACCCTACGATGAGATTCATGAGACCAGCAAATTTGGAAGAATCTAATTTATCTAAATACTGTCTGTCTTATTCCTCCTCTATTTAGATTTTGTCACTGGTATTAATTTTGAAAGATGTGATCACAGCTGACTCTTTTAGTGAAGTCTGATATGAGAAAGGCATTCAAAAGTCTGCTTTACCTATGTCATTTGTTAAAAACTGTCTATCCCCACTAAATAAAGGATTAGTCATTTCTTTAGCCTTCCTCTAGCCACTAAAGTATTTATGGAATAAGTAGTCACCCAGGACTGCTGCTCCTTTAAACAAAGAGAGAGAACCCTGGGCCCAGTCATGATTTCATGCTTTTCTCCACCTGTGAAAAAAAAAAACAGTTTTTTTTTTTCCTAAGCAGCATTAATGAGAGAGAGAGAGATAAAAGGCAAAGCTGAAAATATGTGAAAAATCAAAACATCTGGAATCCACAGCTAGCTGGCTGGACATATCCAGAGATATGGACATATCCATATCTAGATATTTAAGAACAGAGAATGTTGTACTATTACTGCGGAATGTGTGTTTTATGATGACCATCTCCTTCTGTCACAAGCTGTGGCTGTGTTGTGGTTTAGATAATATTTTTCTTGAACCTGATATTCTGAGTTTGCAAAGAGGCTGATGTCTTTGCAATGTGCCGGATGTACCAGAAGCTTCCTGGGCCATGAAAACTTTGGGGCAAGACCTCCTCAGCCTGCTGTCTTCCAAAACTCAGGTTCATCTGCGGCATCTAGATTTAATGTAGACTCAATTGTTTTGTATAAATTGAAATCAATCTTTATAAGCACTCTTGCTGGAAGACATGGGAAAGGAAGTTTTGACAGAGAAGGTGAGACTGTGGGATGCATGACACTGCCTGGTTAACACAGATGTTTCAGAAAGAGCTTTTCTAACTAGTTGCATCTTTGAAACAAAGCCTGATCTGGCAGTCAGGAACTGGGATGTATTTCACCTTCTTTTGAGGTTGCAGATTTATCTTTTGGAGACATTGTCCTTCCCAACTGAAGATACACCCTCTCTTCCCATTACACGTGGCTGCCAGTGTCCAAGCATGATCAGGTTCTGTCTCTCCTTCCAGTCTCATGTCTTCCAAGAACCACAGTCACTCAGCCTTTTCCGGTCACAAAAACTTGATGCTGGATTCATTACTCACATTTTTTAATTAGGGTAGTATGGTAAGTACCAAGTATAGCACTGGTGTGTATGATCAAACAGCATCTAAAGGGGTTAAAATTAAGCCAGCAGTTTGAGACCAAAGTCCAGCCTCCCCTAAAACCACTTTGAATACAACAAGTAATGTGCTATCCTATCAATTATTATTTTGTAACACAGATTTACCAATGAAGCAATGAATGCATGACAAATGACTTCAGCCACATGCTAAATTTTCCAGGCAGTGTTGAAATCATGCATTCAGTTCATGTGCTTGCTCTGTAACTTCACTTACACTTGGATGTTTTCCAGTCTGTGCGTCTCACTATGCAGTATGCTTTCTCTGGCTGACCACATGTATGCTGTTCATAATTAACTGAGGCTCATCTGCCATCATCAGTCCCTTCCTTGCATTTCCTATTGTTATAGCGTAAGCAGTTACTTCATGCAGTTTAGCCCTTCATGCCAACTTACCTCTTACATTACCAATTTATTACCGTATTACCACATTACTGCCCTCTGCCCTTGTGTGGCTGCACAGCTCAGGGCCCCTCCGTTCAGCAGCAGGTTGCATCGCCCAGCATCAGACCAGAGTGTCGGTGCAGGGGCAAGCTGTAACTTCTGGGGAAATCAGACAAGTGACTCAAAAAGATTTCTACACAACATCAGAAGTCATTGAGGAACAAGGAAGTTGCTTAAATTGTACTGCCTCAAATGATGGTTCGCTCGAGTCAGCGAGTCTCTCAAGGAGATGGTGACGAGGAGGCCGTTCCTTCGCCCAGTGTTTCTGCTATCCCCGCGCAGGTATCCCCAGATCTGAGCAAGCCCTGTGATGGTTTCAGTTTGGCGTTTCATTTTTCATATGACTGCAGGCAGGTAGGGACAACAAGCTGCCATCTCCAGGGAAAGAATCAAATGGATAAGCCAATAATCCTTCTAATAAGGCCGGCCTTCCTATTGCTTGAGCCAGTCCTTACACTTAACCGTGCAGTGTACATCTCTACACAAAAGTCATTGATGTGCTGTTGGATGTTACAGCTCCCAGAATCAGAATCAGAAGTTTCTGGGAGATGTGACAGTGTTGCCATGTAAATAACTGCCATGTAAATATCAGATTGGAGTTAGCTGGTGAGGCAATGGTTTTAAGTAGAAAAGCAGTGTAACTAGAACCTACTTGCTGATGACTAAGCATGCAAAATACACAGTTAGGCAAATAAATGCTCTGTACAGTGCTTAAAATATGGCAGAGAAGAAACCCTTCTCTCAGGCACTTGTAACATGTAAACAGAATTGGTTTTGTATATCCACTGAATGCAGATGATTTCAAGCTAAGATGCGTATTAATTTATGTGCATTTTTTGAACAATTTACATGAATTTTAAGGCATCACTCAAGCTGATTCTTGAGTAATGAGAACGAGAAAATCAAACAAGTAGAAACTGCTCACTCTCCCTTTTTATTCTGCTCCAGAAGGCTTCTATTATGCTAATCTCCCATGTAACACGACAGAGGCAATAGAACACTACTGAAATTGTTCTGGAAATGAATCCTCAGATATTTAAAGTATTATTTGTCATTATAATTTTAAACTCTCTGTCTAAAAGGTAAATACAGAAAGATTACTACTTTCTCCTTGGAAGTTTGCAAAATTGTTGCATACCTAATCAAGAAATCAAATTAACAGCTTTTCATCATATGTAGTTAAAGTTAAAACAATGACTTAGTAATTTCACCTGAAAAAATAAATGTTTTCCTGCTGCTTGAGGAAATAATTTAAATGAACCTTACTCCCTTCATTTTACAGGTTGTTTTTTTTTTAATACCCTCAATTTGACATGTATCACTGCATGTAAATTCAATAGAAATGCAAACAATAATTATGCCAGGTAAGGTAATTATACATCTTCAGAGGAGTTCAGAGGCTTATCAATCATATAGATGCTTCTCTGTGAAAGATATCTGTCCAAATGCAGCTCTGCCCTAATAAGTTTTCCACACTCTTATAAACTTGTCTTCACTAACAAATTGTAACACATTTCTGAAGAGTGATGATAATTAATCCACTGACATGTTTGTCTTCACAGCTGGTAAAGTTAGGGAAGAGTCATACTTGGCATCAGGGCAGTTGCTGTTAGTTAGCCATACTGTTTGTAGAAGACAAATGATCCCTTCTCACCTGGCTGGCAAGTCATTTTAACACAGTGTAAGTTAAAAATTTCAGCGATGCTCCTAGTTGCATGAAATTGAGTGCCTTCCTGCCATGCCCTTCTCACAGGAGGTGTTGAACTTGTTGCAAGCTATGGAATCTGTTAGGTGTTGCCCTCACAGAATCACAGAATCACAGAATCACTGAGGTTGGAAGGGACCTCTGGAGATCATCTAGTCCAACCCCCCTGCTCAAGCAGGGTCACCTAGAGCACATTGCACAGGATTGCATCCAGGCGGCTTTTGAATATCTCCAGAGAAGGAGACTCCACMASMYCTCKGGGCAACCTGTTCCAGTGCTCTGTCACCCTCACAGTGAAAAAGTWTTTCCTCATGTTMAGATGGAAGTGTCTGTGTTTCAGTTTGTGCCCATTGCCTCGCGTCCTGTCGCTSGGCACCACTGAAAAGAGTCTGGCCCCATCCTCTCGACACCCTCCCTTCAGATACTTGTACACRTTGATAAGATCTCCTCTCAGCCTTCTCTTCTSCAAGCTAAACAGGCCMAGCTCTCTCAGCCTTTCCTCATAAGAGAGATGCTCCAGTCCCCTAATCATCTTTGTGGCCCTTCGCTGGACTTGCTCCAGTAGTGCCACATCMCTCTTGTACTGGGGAGCCCAGAACTGGACGCATGCCTAGTATGTTGTGGAGCTCCTTTCTGAAATCATCTGGGAGCTTTATTTAGCAATATCCTCCTGTTGCAGGGTTTGGGGACATTGGCAATAGCCTTGATCTCTCCTTTTCCTGAAGTGCTAAATCTGTTCTATGCATCCAGAGATAAAAATAGTGACCTTTAGTTTTTGTCTTTATTCTACTTAAAACCTGATCAGCCTTGCATAAAACAGTAAGTTTTCGAGAAGTTAATGCAGACTGTATTTTTCAGTCAGCTAATCACTGAAAAGACAGTAGATCATCTTTTGTCAAGAGAGAGAGGTTGCTACCAGCGCAAACTCAAAGCTTTAGTGAGAAAAATATGGGAAAGTCCACATCATGTCCCTGGCATGGGATATGTAGCATTATTCCATCAAAGCTGGCTTACAAAGATTCAAAAAGGTGAACTAAAGTAGTAGTTTAATAATGATTTCTCTAATTCATCTCAGTAGCTATTTAAAGAAATCTGGAAAAAAGATGCAGGAGGTTAATATCAAATGGTAAGTTATAACTAACAGCATGAGTAGGAATTTATGAATTTCTTTAGTTTCATCCTTTTTCTGTCCTTAAGTGCAATGATGACAGCGTAGAGATTTTTACATGCCCTTGATGAAAATCGTGGCAGCATGTAGCAGGTACAGCCTTAATTCTCACTCTTGATCACCGTATATTTAAGCATGCAGCCCTAGCACCAGTTGGCCTTTAATCTTTCTCGAAAAGTTGTATCATTACATTGGGTTAAGCCATATCCATTATAGCTGGAGCTGTTCTGTGCTGTGCCATGGAATATAACAACTCATATCTTTATATCCTATATACTCTATATATTTATTATATATAATAATTCTGATAAAATGTAATTGGTCAAGCAAAACCCTATCAAGCTACTTATTTGAAAGTCAAACTCAAAATTTACTGATCATTTTAAAATGGTGCTGATAGGCTGAATAACCGATGAGCTTGAGTGTTCAGTAGCTTCGCAGACAGTGTTCTGCAGAGATATGAAAGTAAGTTTGCTGAAGTGTCCTTATCTCTCCAAGAGGCATATCATATCTCATTGCAATAAGGAAATGCAACCAGCTGATGGAACTAGATATTCTTGCATCATTAAAGAAGCTAATATATGAGATGAAAGGTCTCTTAGATTAGGGCAGGACTTTTTAAAGAGAGTTTCTTAACCCTCTAAAGAGATTTGGATAAGTTTGTTTCTGGTTTTCATCTGTATATTTGCTTAGAGGGCAATAAAAGTAGGTACAGGTCTGCTTACAATTTGAATCGTCTTCCATGCATGTGTTTGCCATAGTTGTGATTATGAGGTGATGTGGTGGAGATAGAAGGGCGATGATCGGCAGGCAATGTCACTGTCAATGTGGCAATGGAGTCTGCTCATGGACAGGTCGGAGAACCCCTGGTCAAAGATATATTTGGAAGATATCTGCTTCCTATATGAAAATATAGACACAACCTGTGTAGAGTGAAAGTAAGCCCTCATCTAAGTCATACACTGGGGTTTCTTTAGGGGAAACAGGATTCCAGAGTGAAAAGGGTTGAACAGTATTTGAAAGGCAATGTCAAGGAAGGGGACCAGGCATTAGGAAACTGATTAGGAACTGAATTCTAAGGCATAATTTATGGCAAAATAGTGTCTTATTTTCTCCATGCTGATATATCATTTAAAATACTTGCAGGCTATGTAAAGGATTCTGAAATCTTTAAAAGAAAGCTGATATATATGCAGACAATGTTACTGATATCTTTAATGGATAAACTGAGTAAATTTCTGTTAATACTTATGTTAAAGATGGTAAAAATGCTGTATAATATTGCAAAATTACTTCTGCAAAAATTGATACACATACCTGTTTAGTYTACAGTGATTTTTCTAAAGAACATGCTCAACAATGTATAACTTGGTTCTAATTACTTCAGCTCTAATTTTCTAAATAATGAGAAAAAATAAATATTCCCTTTTTCCAACAGTTACAAGAAGTATGTCTAAGCCCTGGACTTTTTTCTTTTAGTTTCTCAGCTCGCTGCAGCTGGACTTAAAATAGACTTAAAGTAGACAAAACAAACACCGTCACCAGTTATCATGTTAGGTGATCTTAGCATAGGCAAACCTTGTGGAGTGAGCAGTGTGGTTAAGTCTCTAGGGAGCATGGTAACTAGGGAAAGGTAGGCAAGATATTTATATTTTTCTAGAAGGGGAGTCCTATGAAATTATCACAGCTCTTCTCAGTCTAAAAATAAAAAGGGAAAAATACCCCAGACAACCAACCAAAGAAAATCTTGTTCATTAGCTGATGCAATATGAATTGGATCATATCTGTGTTGATGCTAAGCTTTCTCACAACAGTTGTTAATTGCCAAGTTATTTTGCAAAACCTAAGTGTGTTATGTATTCAACAATTCAATTAAGTGATCGTAGTCAATATTCAAAGAGAACTGGATTTCAATTTTCCATGTTTCTTAATGTGTGGGGGACAACCAACTGTACAAAGGAGAAGAATAGTGACTTGCAGCAGCTAATTTAAACAGCTACTCAAATATTGACTAGCCAAGCACATTTTTGGACTCAGTTCATTTTTGGAGTCTGTAGCCTTTGTTCTACAGCAAACAACAGGAGGAACGTTCCTCTTACTGTATTAATTATTAATGACTGTTTTTTCTTTCGACTTCATCTACCTCTAAGAGTTTGGGAACCTTTTATTTGTCTTTAGCAGGTGATCGGAGTGCCCAGTTGCTGCACATAGTTAGCACCGTTTYGGTGCTCCTGCGAGGGCAGGCGTTGGGGAGCGCTTTTTTGTGGGCCAGCTAACTTCTGAGGGCTGCACGCCTCAGCCACACCGGCTGAGGGATAAAAGGCTGAAAGGCCCGTTTCCGCRGCAGGGAGTTACGTTTGCATCCTCAGCCCAGCTTGCCGCAGACCCTGCGGCTGATGAGGGCCACTACGATGACAGGAATACTTCATTGGATGTAGCTGTCTAGCAGGTGTCTACTTAATGATAGTAAATAACATCGACCAACAAAGTATCAGCATGTTCACAGTGTCACGATAATGTAACACACTCTTATGCTTAGGGTACATTTACTGCCTCTAACATTATTTTTTAAAATTGCAGCTTGGTTAATCTAATGGTAGGGCTGTATATTATGAAAGATTTCCTCTTAATACAGTAATGTGAGTATTACCTTTAGAAGGTACTATTATTTCTTTCATCTTCTTTTAAATATGTTTGGCTCCGAAGTAAACCTTTTTAACTCCTTCTGCATTGTACATTTGTAAAGAAATATGTCCACTTATTAAAGCCAGACATACCCTTGTTAAAGAATTGTATCCTGTGAGGCATTCTGGAGGATATTCCTTTTATCTCTTAAAAATTGTCTGAGCTAAATAACATGGGTATTTTGTCTCTATGGGTTTACTGAATTAATGTTGTAATACTGTTTTTAAAATAAATAGATATTTGGGAGGAATATGTTCCTCCCTGCTGTGCTTGAAATACTGGTTTTTGGAGTTTGGTGCAAAATACCTTAGAATCATTGCACCTGGACGATTCAACATGATGCGTCTATAGACTATTCTTCTGCTTTCTTGAAAGCCTTCTCCTTATAAATCTCTATTCCTTGAGGAATCATTATGGAGGTTGTCCCCCTCCCCCCCAATTCCCCTCTGATAATAGGATAGCAGAGCKGTATCTCATGTATCTCATTAAATGAAACTCCACTTCTGTTTGAAGTCTGTGGAACATCATTGTAAATATAGGACTTTACTATGAGCAACTTGAGGTTAGAGTTTTGCCTTGGAAGGTGATGGGCAGCATTAATTACCATCAAAACTACAGTTTCATTGCAATGAAAGAAGAGTCAGGCAAGCCACATAAATACATTGGGTGTCTGGTGTATATCTTGTGGGCTTTCTGTGGCACCCTCATCCTAAGATAAAATGGTGTTTCAGAGGCCTGCAATGAGAGCAGTATATTTCCTTTCAGAATTGCTCCCTGAATTGGAGCAGAGCACTAGAGTAAAATACATGCTCTGAAGACTGCTTCCTTGTTTGTGGGGTTGGTTTTATCCTGTTTCCCTCAAAGCTTGAATGAAAATGAGGAGTGGGAATGACTGGGATTTCCTGGAGGAGTATTTGTTGTTCTTCTTAATATGTATATGGAGGTGAAGAGTATCAAGGCTGCCATAAAGCTTGGAGGTGGGGTGTCAAGGTGTCTGGAAGTGAAGCTGATGAACTAGACTATTTTCATTAAGGTGGATAATGTGAAACGATACAAGTACCTTGGGTACTGCTGTGGGCAGCCACAACAGTTCAAAGATTTTTATATCCAAATGCTTCACTAAAACTCCCAAGAATCAAATCAATATTGAACATTATCTGTGGCTTTGTGTTTAGAAGAATATGAAAAAGGCTGCTTAAAGGAATATGGAATCTCTTTTGAAAGGATGGTTGAATGATAAACCAGCGCATCCAAGGTGAGCAGTTTGTGATACATCCAAACTTAATTCCTTATCTTTCCGATAGGAGTTTTACCTCTGACTCTTGCAGTGCCCTAGAGGGCTGCCCAAAGCTTGGCCTTCAGTGGAGAATGAATCATCGTTAGTTCTTTGCAATGTGTTAGTGTCTGGGATTTGAATGAGGGAAGGGTTAAGTCTGGCTTACACTCAAGCTAGCAAAATGTATAAAACAGTGAATTGTATAACACATTTCACAGGAAGATCCAGTGGTTTTAGCAGTATACCAGTGATACCTGCCAATATAATGCATTCAAAAGCCATTAGTTAGAGACACCAAAATTTTTAGTCTGCTTAAGAATTATAATATTTTGAAAAAGTGTACACATTGTCTTCTCCATTATTTGCTCTCTGATTATGAGGTTTTTGATATTCCTATTTTCCCTTGCAGGCATAAAATCCAGAAACTTACTTTGCAAACAAATAGAAAAAGGTTAAATCGTAAAATTAAAAGGAAGCTGATAACTAGGATAATCACATAGCTTAAAAGTTTAAGCTTGAAGAAAAATTTTATGAGTGATGAATGACGTTGAGGTGACTGTCGGAGCAAACCGGGGGTGACTATAGCATGATGGGGAAGAGGCTCAGGTGAGAGCTGAGATGGTTTCCAGAAGAGCCTGTCAGTCTCTAGAAAAGGAGCATGAAAACAAGAGAAGATAATGAAATGAATGGTGCAGTGGAGAAAGTTTTGGGCTATTTCATCATTATATGTCAGTAACAAAAGAAGGTTATTATCAGTGGTTGGACAATATGCAGCTTCCTCATTTTATGAGATTGATGAGAATAGTTTTAAACTGAAGAAATGGGATACAGGAGAAGGTGCAAGAGAGACCAGTGTGATGCCTGTACTAGCCTGGAAGTCACAGGGTATTTGGATATATGAAAGTACAGAAGCAGATAAAGGAACAACACTGTCAGTTAATTACTAGCAAGAAAAATCAGGTCCTACTGTTGATAAAAATTGTGAAGAGAGAATACAGATAGTGAAAGGATCACACCTCATCTGGCTAGGAGTTTGGGTGAGGTTAATGTGAATAGCAGATGTGTTGGTGCATTAACGTGAGGATCCTCCAGGCAGGTGTCTGGTGATCAGAGGACTCTCAGCGCGGAAGGCAAAAGGGGTGTTACGCAGAAAACTGGCAATTGCTACTGGCARCGTGTCCAGTATGACAGGAATGCTAGTATCGGCAAGTGGCTTTGATCGGATGGTAGCATATGTTACYGGCATAAGGCTATGAGAAAGGGGAGATGGGATAGAATGGGTAAAATGGAAGCAGTTGGAATCAAAATTGTTTGGAGGAAATAGTAGAATAAAAGTTTTATTGAAGTAATCTAATGGTAATCCTTAAAGGCTGGATATGGGGACAGGGAGAGATACACTTAGAAACTGTAATAGGTCTCTAAGATATTCAGATTTCAAAATAGCAAGTATTTGAGAAATTTCAGATAGTAGTTAATTAATCTGGAATAAAAGCTGCAGGGACTGCTATGTAAAGAGGCATGAATTGCCTCTTCAGCCAAAGTTTCAAAAACTATCTGTAATTAATACACAAAGGAAGAGAAAAATATATTGTAAAACACTCTCCAGAATCCACTGGATAAATAAACTTCCCCAAAATAATACTAAGCATAAGCAAGGAATCTGCAGACAATGGAAAGGGGATTGACCAATTCAGAGAGCTATACCTTTAAAATCAGAAAACATGGGAATGAATTGCAAATTTCTAAGAGTCCACCTAATTGAGATTTTACCAAAAAAAAAAAAAAAAAAAGTAAGTGCAGCTATTGTAAAAAGAGGAATCGATAGATTTTAAATGTAATGGCATTCCTTAGATTTTAATGATGATATCAAACCTGACACAAATGCAGGACAGCTAATGGAGGTGGCTATGTGGAAATGGAAATTCTCACCTCCAGGGGGAAGCAAAACTTAAATTATGTAATTGTTTAAATCAGAAGAGACCAGATAATCCACATCCAAGAGTTTGCATAAGAAAATTGCAATTCTAACAGCAAATACTTTTAATAAATATATCACATCAGGAATTTATAATCCTTGAGGGAATACAGTAAAAATAGAACTTAAATGGGAAAAGAATGACTCTGTTAAAGAGCACTAGTATGATCTCAGTAGTATGCAAAGTGTTTTACAACAAAGTTTTAAGGAAAGGATAATTAAAATACACAAAAACATGGCATATGAATTAAAATACTACATGGGATTACCAAAAGTAGGTCATGCCTAACTTAAGCTGATATATTTAATTGAAGAGAGAACTAATTTTTTAAACAAAAGAAGTATCATATATCAAATCCATAAAATAAAATTCTAAAATTCAATAAAATTCTGTATTTGACATACTGCTATGTAGAGAATTATTCGTTAAAATGGGAATTAATAATGAGTTGTAGGAGAGGAAAGAGGATCAAAAAACTAACTAGAGAGAAAACTGGAGCTGGAGGGCTGATTGGAGGTGACTGAAAGARTTCCCAAGGACTGATGATGGGATTGGTCTAATATGATGTTTTCATTAGTGATCTTAGTGCAAAAACAACAATATTGCAAAAAAAATTTTGGATGACGCAAATTTGGGAAGGGTTATGCTGAAAACTGGAGTTTCATAGAGAAGACATGGGAAGAGCATGTGAATTGGAATAATAGTGTAAGTGGGATGAAATGCAGCTGTGTGAAGTGCGAGGTCATGCCCTTTGGGGCTTGTACCAGGGTCTGGGAGAAGATTGGAAAGACAACAGAGTATTAATCACAAGATAATTGAGATATCAGTGTGATATAATTGTGGAAAATGGACAAATTTGATTGTACCATGAATCATTTAACATATGCCAGTGTTAGGAAGTATGCTTCCAATGCAAGGAAGCCTTAATGCTATTTTTTATAAGGTATGGATGAAATACAATCCAGAAAACTGTATAAGAGTGGTCGCATTCACTTAAAAAAAGTAAATTCAGATAGGAATAGTTGCTAAGGTAGGTTTCTAGACTGACGCAGGGAATGGAAAGACTGTTTTATCGGGGGAGATTAAAAGCCTTGTTTTGTATAACTCAGTAAAAATGAAAATTGAGAGGAAATAACAGTTTCTGTCTTGTACCTGGAAGGATAATATTGGAACAAAAATAAATAATTATGAACTGGTTTCGAGTATCTGTGGGCTGGAAATTTAGAAGGTTTCCAGATATGAAGCCTTTCAGTAGCATGGTGGGACAAGAAGTCTGGTTAATTTTTAGATGAGACTGTGCTCATTTTAATACATCTATATATCTATATTTATCTATAGAATGAATTCAGTGATAAAAAGGATTTTTCTTCCTTATAAAAAAGCTGGGAAGGAGGAGAGGAAAGATCATCTAAAATAATACTGGTAAAAGTAGCATGGTGGTATTCTCTCAAATTAAGAAATTTGTGTGGTTTTGATTCATAGGGCAAGAAAAAAAACATATATTTCTGATCCCTCAAAAATTACACATCAAAAATTGCATTTTAAAGAGTGTTTTTCTTGTTTGAGGAGGCTTATCTTAATTGGGCACATTTTACTATGTGGATAGTTTTGTTAAAGCAAAACCTATTATTTATTTTAAACAGTTTTTATTCTGAATTTTTTTTTTCTATTTTATTTTGGTAAAAGTGATTTTGATCCTGTGCATCTGAAAAAAGTGAAACTGTACTGCAGCTGACATTGTGCTAAATTTTTCACATAAAATCTTGATGTGTGCCAAATGTGACTGCATTTTGCAGTATGTTTATAACTGTAATTATTTTTGATGTTAGCTTTCTGCAGTAAAATACAATTTCTTGCAGCTCATGGGAAGCATAAACTTTATATCTGTCATATTAGGACAGAGAAGAAAATTTCACAGCAAAAGAGTAGTTAGTGTCCTGTATTAACGCTATGCTTGGTGTGAGTAGCTGAGCTGATTATTTTTACAGTATGATTAAAAAAAAATAGAATGGGGTAAATGGGTTTAGTGCAGTGCTGTGTAATGTAATCCTCCACACRGCAGCAAATGAGAATGAAAGGATTCGGTTGGAAATGACGTTTGGTCTGGCCCAGGAATGCAGTCTTGCCTTCAATGCACATAAAAATAGCAGCAGCCTGAGGCTGTATTTTGTATAGTGTCACTTTAGTTATTCCGGTTTTTTGGACTTCCTTTTTCAGCTTTAAGGAATTAAGTCCCACTGAGCTGGAAAAGATCAGTATCTGAAATAGCTTAAATTGTTTGTTGATTTTGTGAAATGTGTAAGTCATAACTAAGTGAGCAAAAACTAATCTTTAACTTTGATGGCATGCTGTGTGCTTTCTCTCTCTGCCAAAATGTTTGTCCTTGGTGATGATATATGGTGGAAATCTCTTAAGGGTAAAGGTAAAGACACCGTGATGTTTTCCTGGGACTTGAGCATTGGGTTAAGTGTTTTGCTTGTTTGTTTTCATCCAATTCACTTTGAATAAACGATGGCCAATTTACAGAGACTTAGTGGTTTTGGTGAATAAATGAATCTTGGGCAAATGTTAGGTCTTTGCTGTCATGCATAATTTTGCTTAGAAGAGAGAGCGTTTTAACAAGTTAAAAAGTGTCCTTTACAGTGGTGCATGATTCCTGCCCGGGGGTCGGGGTCACGGCACGCGCGAATCTCGGCCTTTCCTCCAGGTCGCCCAGGCGTGGGCATGGGGATGCTCCCCCCGGAAGGCGAGGGTGAGCTAACGCTGGCAACCGCCGTAGCTGGGAGACCCCACGGTTCAGGAGTTATAAACTATAAATGAGTTAAGAAATTCAGATGGCRTAGGAATGGGCCCAAATTTGAACATAACCCATGTGCAAGTTGGAGATTTCTCAGTGAATCATTTCTGTCAATATTTTTCATTTTGAATGATCAAATATCTCTGCATTTCATAGCTAAATATGTTGATGTTTTTGTACTATTCCCTGCTTAGACATAACTAGGGCATGCAAAGGATCTTGGAGGAGAGCTAAGATGGGATCATCTGAGATTTCTATCCTCAATTTGCAGACCATGCTGCTGAATTAAATCTGAATATTCATTTGAACTTTTGGGGGTTGCTCATCAAAACTATTTGAATTCACCCATCCTTATGAAAACCTAAACTTTCTTTTCCTTGGTTCAATTACTTAGAGATACCAAAAATTCTTACTTGGGAGAGTATTCAGTATGGGGAAATGTGCTATATATTTCCAGCTTTAAAAACAGGCCAGCTCAAGTATCATGTTCTATTTTTTGTTTAAAAGAAAAAGCCAATGAAACACCCCTAAAACAACAGGGGAAGGATGTCTGAAGTTTTCCATTTTCTTCTTGGAATTTATAAATAGAAGCGATACCTCCATAGCAAACGGTAATAGCTAGATTTGTTATTTGCTTGTTTATTTGAGCAAAGAAAAAGTTGCATAACTTTTCTTTAAGTGATACACTCATCTATGTAAGCAAAGTCAATTCCTGTTTGTTTGCACATAACCATGGATTGGGCCATTATTTATATGTGACTTTACAGCTTCCTCATGCTCCCTGTTCCCTATAAATGAATTACATAGTCTTAGATAGCCCCTGCAAAACCAAACCTCTAAAGTAAATTTGATATCGGTAGAGTATCCAGTTCAGCATTATCTAGTAAAAATAGGTTTATATAATAAAATTTGTGTTTGCACACGTTACAAACTGTCAAACATTTGTCTTGTATTTAAGATTACAAAGACCTATTTCTATTCACTGTTGTCATGTTTTTCTTTCCATTAGCTTTTTTCTTATCCTCTTTTCTTGCCTTTGCCCTTCCTTGGCTTTCTCTCTTTTTTTTCCTCCCTGTTGTAAAAAGTTTTTATTTCCTCTTGCTCCAGTGTTGCATCTGATTTCAGTTTTCACGGTTTCTCCTTCCTCTAAGCACCTTTTATTATGATGTCAATCCTATATATCTTTGTGGTATGCACCACTCTCGATGTTTTATTGGATGCACTGAGAATGAATGTATTCCTGGTCATGAAATGTTAAAGCTTCTTGATAACTAAGTCAGTAGCTGTGAAAGTAATGCAGTCAGATTCAGGTCTGGTGCTATGGAGGGCAGAAGATCGTGCCTTTGTTAAAGTAAGTCTTTTGTCTTTTTTTGTCTTTTTTTTTTCCCCCTTCCATTGCATAATTTCAAGTTGGTCAGGCTTGAGAGCTCTCAAGATGGCTGGATGGATTTTGTCGCTGGCCTTGGTCTGGGCAATCAAGAATCAGAAGAGCAGGTGCGCGACAGCAGAGGTGGCGATAAGGGAGAATCCTGTCAAAAATTAGAGGGAATGGTGCTAGTCTGATTCCTCAGGTGGGAAATTAGATTGCTGCACAGAGTGGGGTACTCACAGGGGCTGGTGGGACAAGCSCCCTTAGGAGGGAGGTGCTGATCCCTCTGGGAAGCGTCTCCATTGYGCCGTGCCATGCCATGAACCTGCCGAGGGTGCCCCAGCGCTGGGTCTCGTGGAGTGAGACCAGGCAGGGAGAGGTCTCCTTCTCCTCATTTGTGTAACGGCATTTAAAGGACAGGCCTTTGCATGCAATTTCAGCTCTGTGCAAAACATGGAGGAAAGCAATGTGTGTAGCGTTTATAATGGGTCATACAATTGGTAGAAATTTTATTGATTTTTTTCAAATGGCCAGGCTGATATTGCAAAGAATAGAGAAAGGGAAAAAAAGAAAAAAAAGCAGACCTCACTAAAAGAATGACAATGACTGCAGAAGTTTTTGTTTTTGTTTTTTAAAAGAGGAATTGTTTTGTTTACTTTCCTGAGAGTTCAGCTGCATCAATATGACAGACCATGTTACTTTTGTGATTGGAATTATTCCTGCACTAGGCTATGCGCAGCTTTTATTTTGCGTGGAAGATAAATGCTCCTGTACGCCAAAGCAGCCAGTGCCCCTCCTGTTTATAAAGGGAAACATGTAGTCTCCAGAAGCAGAAACATATTTGCAATGGGAGGAAAAAAAAACCATTAATCCTTTCAAGAATTAATTTTCCAGACCATGCTTTTGCAAGGTACTGCATGTGTAACCTGAAGCTGCTTATCTTAGATAAGGATAGACGGGAAGGATGGGGGTCTGTGGAGGGGAAAGAGGAGAAACAAATGGCTAAGCACAGGCTCTACGTGCAACACACGTATTTATGTGTTTCTATAAATTGAAATATGATTCAACAAACAAAGAACTCTGAATGCGGAAAACATTAGAAGGCAGAAAATGCACTTTGATGTTTGGGATGGGCATTGATTAGCCATGAGGGACAGTACGGCAAAGCTATATGAAGAGCGGTGATGGTGAACGCATCCATTCATTATACCTTGGCTGCTTGCAGACAGAGATCCCGAATGGTCACTTCCACACCCCCCCCCCCCCCCGAATTTGTGCCTCGGTGGGGAGTCCACAGCAGGAAATCCTCCATGTGGTTTTCTTTAACAGGCACAACTTCAGAGGCCTGTTTCATTTTGCTTCAAATGTCCCCATAATGCTGTAACATAACAGGAGCTGGGTGACGATAAATGTCCCTGGGAATATAGGGGACCCCTTCAAAGGCTCAAGGTGCTTCTGCCAGGTTAAATCTTTACGCTTTAGACATATATGTATTTTAATATGTATTTTAATAAAAACCTTAGTTGTTTTTTTTTTAAGATAGAATGGGGTATGCTGAGAAATGTTACATGAAGAAGTTCTAAAGATTTTACTACCCCCTAAGGAAAAAAGTAAAATAACTCTCAGGTGTTTATATTTGTAAATTCTGGATTATTTTAACAAAGAAAATTGCAAGTAAGTACCTTTTTTTTTGGACTTTGCTATTGTAAATAAAATGTAAATAAAATACCTTTCCTGTACAAGAAAGGATTATTTTACTGATTAATTAGCTTAGAAGTGTTTTGTATATTGAAACTTATTTACAACTTTCTAATGATGAAAATGGGTAATTTAGTAGTTCCTTCTGTCTATATACATGTATTTATATTTTTTCTTAGAAAATATTTTTGGTATGTGCTGTAAGCAGGTGTATAAAACAAAATATTTTCTCCTGAAGCTTTATTACATTCATTCATGAGAAATTTTTTCCACTTGTTTTTTTAAGAAAAATAGGTAATTAGAAAGATAGTTACATACAAGAAGGTTTTTAATTATTTTGGTTTATGCTAAAATAAAACTCCATTTAAAGTGAGAATGTTTTAAATCTGTCATTGAATTACGCTATAGCTGTGTTAACATAATGGTTTAAATTTTACTTTTAGCTGTATCCATCAAACATGAAGTAGAAAGGCAACATGAAAAATCTGAATAATAAAAGAGCATATATTTTGCTTTAATGAAAGACTGAATGACMTGCCCTGGTGAACATTAACAGAAGATTGCCTTCCTGTAGCTACTTAAGATCAGAACTGGTGTGTTAGCAGCCATCAAGGTGATCCAAAATTACAGATATTTGGGCAAGGAAAGTTAAGTCAGATGTTTAATACACTATGATTATGGATACTATAGGAAAAGAACCCTCACATTTTTATTACTTTCTTATTAATTTATTTTAGGATGAATGTAAGTTGTTGTAAGCCCCTAAATGCATTGTTTTAAGTAAACAGTCTTTGGTGTTGATAGAAAAAAGTTTTGTGGTTTTTTGCAGCTTTTGATTTTCTGGGAGTTCCAGCTCCTAGAACTGGATTTAAAAAAGTGGATTAAAACCTCAGATTTCAGAAAAAGAAAAATATTCTAGACATTAGAGTTACAAAGTAAAATCTGTGGAAATACTGCCTTCCTGTACCTTAAATGCTCAAAATCCAAGAAGCAAATGAAGAGTCCAAAATTTACTTGGGGGGTGGGGGGAAGTAGGCAATCTCTTAACTGTGGGTGCTAAACCCGAGATTTCTTAGCTCCTTGGGATGAAAATACCACAGAATATTTTCAAGAGATTCTACTCTGTCTCTGCCCCACTTCTTCCAACCAGGATGTGGATTTGTAGTAAAAACTTTGCAAAAACTGGCAAAAAAGATACTAGTTCTGAGAAACTTAAATCCTGTTCTTTGAATTCATACAAAAAAGCTTGCTCTTCTGTCACTTTGATTTTTCATGTTGTCTTTCTACCTTCACCAAATACACATTTGGCAGAGTAGCTTCACACTAGACCTAAACTTGAGGAAAATATAGTCTTTCTTAGAAAAAGTGTCAATTGTGGTGGCTGGGGTGTGGGGGAGGGAAGAAGGAGAGGGAGCCAGCCTGTTGACGTCTTTTACCTTATTTAGCTTTCCTTTGAATTTTCACTGACTTTGTGTATAACTGTTCTTCTGACACTTGGGGAGAGAGATGTCCTCGTGTTCACAGGTTGTCACGAAATTCTCCTTGTTGCCAATCGTGTGTAATAAAGCATGGGAGAGTGGGGTGCGCGGTGCCGCTGGCAGCTGGGATCCGTGGGGCYGGGTGCGGGATTATCCCAGCTTGCTGCAACACCTGAGCTGGACTGAGCTGAGCCTGGTCCTTCTGCGGGGGCGTTGCAGCAGCAGGGTACACACTACTCTTTGCAATGCTAGTTGCTAAACTATGGGATTTTTTTTTTTTGGCCCAAGTGAATATTTTCTTCCTCCTATTTTAAATATAGCTAATCCTTTTGCACCTAGCAATGACTACCTTAGGATATGGGCAAATTACGTAGGTTAAGCACCCTGAAATTCAGCCACAATTACTTGAAGGTACAAAGAAAGAAGACCAAGCAAAGCTTTTTTTTTTTTTTTTTTTTTTTTTAAGGAAGCTTTTAATAGAAAAAATAAGCTTATTCCTAGGTTCAGCAGGACTGACTCCAATATCCAAGATATTTTGGCTATGCTCAGGTTAGGAAACATGGGACCCCTTTTCCCCTTCTCCTTCACTGGCTGTGTTGTGACACAGGGGTGACGGGGGAAGCACGGGCAGGCGCCATCCCCATCCCCACTCCGGTGTCCGGATGTCCCACAGAAAGAGCAGGGGCTGCTGCGAACGTGGTGACAACCTCAGCCCCAGCGCCGTCATGCTGGTCGCCACTGCTGTTACGTGAACGACTTAGGGATGTGCTGCTAGAAAAGGGGCAGAAAAAGAGCAACATCCACACAGTGCTGGAGACGGAATAAACTCCATTTAGATCTCAGCCAGACTACTCAGCTGGTAGAGGGGAACAGCAGTACCTACCACGGCATACGAGCTGCCGCAGCCCTGTGCTCCAATGGGAATCCGGTGCAGGTGCCTAAGTGTTGGAGCTGGTTGCATGATGAGTGGTCATCAGTCACCCAGCTGCTTGGCTTTAGTAACAGATCCAACTGAAAGCTAATCACACAAAGATTTTTTTTTTAAATTATGTTAGTTTTCTGCTGGATGGGTTCCTTGATCCACTTGATGGAGCAACCACAGAAGTGGGTGGGAGAGGGGAGCAGGAAGATGCAGGACGGGAAGAGGTCCCCCGTGCTCCCCGTGGTGGTGCGGGCTTTGCCAGGGTACGGGGTGATGGAAGGGGAGCCTGATGAGGAGAGGCAAACAACGCTGGGCCTGCTTTGGCTGCCTGGAGCTGTCCTCATCAAGGACTCTGCTCCAGCATGTCCCAAATCCCTCCCTAAAGACTATTTAAGTGATTATAAGACCCTCTTATCCTTCAAGAATATCTTCTATTCTGTGATGCATCGCTCATGCTGAGGTATCCATAATGTTGATGATCTCTGTCAAAGATGGAATATTTTACGTCTTCTGTCTATAATATAAGAAATATGCTAAACAAACATCACCATTATGCTGCATTTGAATTGTAGAAATGAAAATACAAGTTGAAATATAGAGTTATTGCCTCTACTTGGTTTATAGCATGCTGTCAATGTGATCTGTTAACCCTGAAACATCCTGACAGCAGCTAGTTCACTGTGGGGAAAACACTGTACAAGAATTAAGGGTTAATAAAAATGTAACAAATTTAATTTTTCACAGCTATAGCCAATTATTATTTTTCAAGTTATACATTAAATAATTTAACTTAGATCTCTAACACAAGTTGTTACAAAAATAAATTGCATGTTGAATCCCACTTTTGTTTTGTTTGAGGTGGAGTCAGTTATTAGCTGCATGATCAGAGCACAGACGCTGAGCCCTATTCTTTTCTTAATTAAGAATTGCTGTTACAAACACTTGACAGTAGTTTATAGTGGCAATAATCCCTTCTGAAAATAGTTGTTATTCTAGTTCATAAATAGCTTGCCAGGGCACTAACTCCAACTTCACCTCTGATGGTTAAGAAAAGAATCTGGTCAGTAGCTGGTGGCAGTGTTTAATAATTTTATACAAGATGGTCACCAAAGTAGCAATGCATATATGGATACATAAGGGTTTTTTTAATCTTTGCATTTCTTTGGTGACTTAGAGGGAAGTGTAGGCTGTGAAAAACACTGTCATTCTTATTGTTCAAAATTAAAATTAGTTGCTTACTAAGAGTGCTGACTTAAAAATTCTTGCACGTCTTTTGTTGATCTTGCATGCTGATGCACACGACCTACTCATGTGATGCTTGGCATGCCATACAAAGCCATTCATCCATGTTATATGTGAATGAAGCTTCCTGGTTTGTACATGTGCTATGTCACATTCCTCTGGTTTTCTAACAAAGCTTTTAATTGGTATGCTGTGACTAATGAGCATGAAGTCCCAGAGGAAATGGAGCAGAATTTTCCATTATCCACCAAGATGAGATTCAAGCACATAGATTATCAGGGCTTGAACTCGGGGATAAACCAGAGTCAAAGGCTCCAAGTATAATGGAACGTAGTAGCTGAATATTTTGCTTCCATAACATCAAATATATACTTTCTCAGCAAAACTGTGTCATTGGTCTGATAGCATCACACAAACTGTAACCGGCCTTTTTCTTGAACCTCAGAACAAATCTCTGACCCTTCACAATTAAAGTTTCCATAATGCTTCAGTGCTGCTGTTCTGCCTTGATTCCAGTTTGGGAAATTATGTGTTGCATACTTTTGTGGGATACATCTCTTTTTGGTTTCAAGCAGAGAACTTGTTCTTCATTTTTCCTTGGAAAAGTTGTACACTGTTGCTGACACAGGATTGCTGCCATATGGTGCACAACAAGTGGCTGCATTTTTGTGGGGAATAAGAGATCTGACTCAGATTTGAATTTGCTCAGGAGCACTTTGCTTTTGAGATTAGATGAGGTTGGATGTAGTGAGACCAGCATACCTATAGGCTACATCTGCTGAGCAGAGCAAAATAATTATCTTCTGTGCCTTATTTAACTCAATTTACAGTTTATGCTTTCCTCTTTTCTAATAGACATTCAAGGTGACTTACCTTTTCCAGTGAAACTTCCAACCCAGAAAAAAAGTAAAATATCATTTTTTAAGAAAATCTTAGTTTTAACAGAGATCAGTTGCCTGACCTGGCGCACTGTGTAGCTGTACCAACATTTGTGCTATCGTGGGAAAGGGGCCTGGGAGTGAGGGGCTGAGGGAAGGAGGGATGTCTTCTTCCAGTGACAATACCACCTTAGGCCAGGTTAATGTCCATAAAACTATGGTTTATGTCTTGGGAGGCCAAAAAAAAAAAAAAAGAAAAGAAATCTAACTTCTCCATGTTCAAGCTCCCTCGTTACAGAAAAATACTGTGGAACTGGGAGATGAAAGACCCTGCAGAGCAGGTTAGTCCTTCTTGTGCAGGTGACTCCCTGCCTTCCCAGCAGCTGTGACTGCCCCTAAAGCAGGCTTGGGTTTCCTAGGCACCTGTCTCTTCCACATCTGGTTTGTCTCATTTCTTACACCTGGGAAGGTGGTAGGCTTTCATCTCTTGTGGACCCTCTTTCTGTTCTGATGCTGAAATGCTGGGAGAGATTTATCAGGGGTGTCATTAGCTTGCACTGGTGCCTCCCTTGTGCTTTGTGCGTGTGTGTGTGTGCACGCGCAGTTTCTCTGGGTAGTGGATGTGTGCATTGCATAGTATGAAATTGAGTTTGAAACTGAGACAGTACTCAAGGAGTTCTGTGTATTTAATGAGAAAAAATAAGGGATTTGATGTGCTGGCAGTAGCTGCCCCTGTTGTTTCACAACACAGAATTGTTTTCTCTCCCCTTTGTACACTAACGAAAAAGAAAGGAAATTTTGTATAAGCACTATGATGACAGAATATTAATGTTGCATTATTTGATTCAAAGGTTAGTAAATGCAAATACTAAGAGTGATAAATACATTGTGTATTCAGATTGTGATATATTGCCTTTTTATTCCATCAGGATGGGTTTATGCTTCTTTTGTAATCAGGAGTTGTGTGGGCAATATTAACTGTGGATAGCTGTAAATAATTGCCTGTCCTTTTCTTACTGTCACAGACACCAAAGGGACAGCCTAGCTGTGCACCAAAGCATGGTACCTATTATTGTTTAAAGCCTAATGAGAAGGGAAGAGGGAGGGTTTAAAGGTTTTGGATAATTTGTAATCCAGGTAACAGATTGTGGCTGATGTACTCTGGTGTGGCATGGAGTCCATCCATTTACTCATCTAGGCTGCTGTACTTAAAGTACATAAAACGAAGGGAGTTTCTGTGAAGGTCAGTTCCTCCTTTCTTCTTAATTTGACAGATTCCTGTGAAATCAGGTCAGAACATGGACATGCACTAACCATTGTTACACTGCAGGTTGTATTCAGTGACCCTAGCAGTGCTGCAAAATATGTAATAGCTTTCATTTATATAATACCTTTCAACCCACAGAAATGCAGGGTGCCTTGCAGTCCTGGAGCCCGTTGTTCAGCTGTAGCCAGACCTTGCTAAGCGTAGCTGCAGGTGGCTGCTGGAGCTCCCCAATGAACTTGCCCAGCCTCAGGGCTGCTCTGCAGTTTTGGCATCTTGTTTTTGTTTAGGAGTCCACAGCTGGAGGAGGACTCCTGTGTCCAGTCCAAACCCCTTGTTATCATAGACAGCAGCAGTGTGGAGTTGCACTCAGAGATTTGCCAGATTTTCCATCTCAGAAAACAGCTGGGTTTTCATACTTACTGTTCTTATTGGAAAGCTGTTTGGTCCATTGCTCCTTTCCTTAGTCAGAAATTTAGCATTCTTCCTATGCAAAGAGCACTTACCCATCACCACTTGAAGTGTCTCCTGTACTCAGGAAGGGTAGAAATGGTTGTGGCTATCCTCTTTCTCTATGTAGGGAAAAGCCTGGGGGTATCCTTTTCTCTTTTTTTTCTTTAGCTCCATATGCTGTCATGACAATCTGGCAAAGTTATGTATCTGATTTTTATTTTCATGAAGATGGGAGGGAAGAGATTAAAAGTATGGTTTGGGACCCATCCTTTGACATTACACATGAAAAGCATTACCCAGCAAAGGCTCCACCCTTATGCCTTTTAAAAAAACGTGTTTTCCTATCAACTGCAATAGGAGAAGATCGGTGACATTCTCAGTAAGAAATGTCTGTCTTGGGGCATGGTTATATATCACCATGGTTTTGAGTCAGAGCAAGGCCAGGCACACTAATTCCAGAGGCAGAAACACCATGTTGTTACAGGCTGCCTGTAGGTCTCCTCTCAGCTGTGTTGCACTGGAAGCCAGTGTCTGTATGAGGCATAGTATGGACAGTGCTAGTCCAGCATTTGGGGACCTTTAGTGTGGAGCTCCCTTGCATCCCATTCAAGTGCTCTGCATCTGTTAAAGCAGGAGGGTGTCAGGAGTACAAGGGAGAGAGTGAAAACTTGAGAGAATCCAGTAACAGGCTGCTAAGATGATTAGGGTATGGGAGCACATGACGTATGAGGAGAGGCTGAGGGAACTGAGGGACCTGGAGAAGAGCAGACAAAGGGGGGTGTCACTGCAGTCTGTAGCTACCTAATGGGAAAGTAATAGAGAAAGCAGGGCCAGACTCTTCTCCAAGTGTGCAGGGAAAGGCCAAGAGGCAATGGGCAGAACTTGTAGCAAGGAAAATGCTAATGAGATATGAGGAAAAAAAATTCACAGCTAGAGTGGGAACAGCATTCCAGAGAGGCTGGGGATACCTCTGTCCGTGGAGGTGGTCGAAACTTGACTGGACACAGCTCTGAGCAGCCTGCTCTACTTTTTAAGTTGGCCCTGCTTTGAGCAGGGACTGGACTAGACAACCTCCAGAGGTCCCTTCCAACCTAAATTATTCTATTATTCTAAGCTGGATTTTTCATATTATTGCCTAGGCACATGGAGAGGAACACCTCCATCCCTGAAACAGATTCTGCATTTACTGTGTGGAGATTATGCAAAAATACAGGGTGATTCACCATTGTTCTTAAAAGATGATATATTGGGGAAAAACATTTCAGAGTGTATCAGGTACATAGGAGCATAGTAGGAATCTGTGATGTTTAATCCATGTTGGACAGCAAAAGTAAGGGGTGGTTAACTCTGATCACACAGAGAAGATGGGAAGAATCACTCCTTACTTTCAGATGAAAGTGTGAGAGACTGTGAGTTGAAGCAGCTTGTTCAGGTTATAGCTGGGAGGGTGGAGAGGGAGAAATTGAATCTCTTGACATCCAGTACTGTGCTCAGTCACAAGCTCCACGTGGACTTCAGAAGTTGCCTGAAGTACTGCCTGGATCTTGCTCATTGCCAGGTAAGAGTTTTGCATGAACCCACAAACAATCCAGTTCCCCAAACCTTGTGTACTTAAGTGCACAAACACCTTAAAGAGCTATCAGCCAACAGCAAGGATCTTGAAAACTGCACTTCACAGATCCCACTGTTTATATTTGCTGCCACTTGTATTTCTCATGAAATAAGATAAAATAAAAGAGTCTTACACCTTTTTGCAAGTGGAATTTTGGCAGCTGTATAGAAATGACCTTTTTGCAGTTGATAATTGAGCTGTTCATAAGCAGGTGCATATTGAGCAGCATTAGCTCTTGAAGAAAATGAATGCTAATGTATGCTAGCTTCCTATTTTCACATTTGTATTGTTGGTTTTATTTTTCCATTAAAAGCCTTAAAACTTTTTTTTTCTGGATTTTAAACTTACATTTTAAGAAACTATAATGCCATACCTTGAAAATGTAAGCCAGTTAATCTGAAGCCTTACTAAGCAAATGTAAAAGTCAAACTCTTTAAAAGAGTGAGAAATATTTTTTTAACATATGTCTGAAACACAATGCCTTCTAGTACTTTTTAGTGCTTCCATGGTTGGTTGGAAAGACCAAAAGTACAACCCTTATTGACTTAGTTTTGTGCTTAGTATAAATTCACACAAAGAAGAGCAATTTAACATGTGACTGACCTTTAACAGTGTGAAATGAAGAAATGTATTGTTAAGGTTACCAGAGTGTAGCAGGATGTTTAATCAGCTTCTTTGCTTTAAAGAACAGTAGGAAGGAGATGATGTATTAAAGATGATAGCTTCTTGTAGACTTTAAGTTGTAATGCCAGGATCTGAGTACAATAGCAGATTAAATCTCTGTAGGGGAACTTCCTACTGGACTTTCTATTTTTAGATGTTTGTGGCTGCGTCTTCCTTTGCTTCTTACTAGCTGGCTTTTGCTCCCTTGAAAATTTGAGTTGCTTTCCCTGAGTTCTGCTTCTAAACTCTGATAATATATTTCTGTTTAGAGCAATCTTTTTTGTCACTTTTGTAGAAAAAGGCAAAAGAAGACAGCATAAATGGAGCCATGCACTTTCTGATTGTCTTTCAGTGCACATGAAGTAAATTAACGGCTTTGGGCACTACATATTTGCAACTCTGCTATCATGTGTGCAGCAGCAATGCAAACTTCCCTGTAATTGTAAGTCAACACAGATTTGCTTTTGTAGCTGGGTAGGTAGGACAGTTCAGGTGTCCTGTCCCTTCAGCCTGTCAGTCTTGTTTGAAAACTCCCAGTTGCCACAAGTGCCTCACGTGCACATCCCTAAGTCAGATGGCTTCACCTGGCTGTCTTTCCTGTCTGACATACACTGACTGGATTCAGAATAGCTCTGTATTTTAGGAACTGCATCCTTTTTCCCTGCAATGATCTGTGCCCTCTCCTAAGAGACTGTGATTGAATTTACTATAGGAGTCCTAATTCTAATCCATTTCAGGCCTGGCACATCTGGGGTTATGATATGAATTTTAATTATAATTAGACTTTCTTCTGCTCCTTCACTTTCCCGCCTCAGGATTCTGCAGTTCTGTGCATGAGCCTTTTTTTTTTCCTTCTCCCCCTATTTCTTTTATGTCTTCAGGGGCCACATTTCTTGCACTTTGGTATCTTTCAAAGGCCCCTTTTTGTCTCTCTTTTGCCTTTCGATTCTGATTCAGGTAAAGTGTATGTATACTTCTAAAGTTTCAGTGACCATTTCTTTATCTGTAGTTTGTATTTTTGGATCATACATTTATTACTGAGCATTCCAGTCAATGTTCCTTACTTATAATAAAATACATTGAAGCATTACAGAAATATTCTCCTAATAGTCTTGTACCCTTATAAGATGGCTCTTTTTTTTCGCTGTAATGAATTTTCATTTTGCTTTTTTAATGGATCAGCTTCCCAGTCCCTTGTCTCTCCCATGTTTTTTTCTGCTTCAGCTTTCATCAGTCTAAAGCAGCGTTTGGTTTTGCTTGCCCTTGAACTGCTGGTAGAGAGCTCTATTCCATTTTAGTGGGCTCTTAAGTTATAAGCTTTCTACTTTCTTACATTGTCCTCAAAGAGCTGTGCAGCTCCTTGGTGCTGTTCAATGGTGATTGTATTTTTCCCTTGTCAGTTGTGAGGATGCAGCCAGACCAGAGCAATAATTTAAGTAAAAAGACTCTAAGTAACCTGTAATCTTAGAAACCTCTTTTTGAGTACATAGGAGTGAACTTTGTTATTGACATTCTGTCATCTTTGTTATGCTAAATCTCGAGCTCTAAGTAACGCCCATGTCTTCAGATTTACTACTGGCCTCTTGTGATGCCAAGCAGTTAAGCACAGGCAGTGAGATCAAAGATAGCTGATAGCACCTGTGGTGCAATTTAAATGGATTTAGTCACTTAAATCCAAGAGAATGATCTGAGCACCTGCTCCTTTTCCTGTTGTCTTAATCTACTCTTGTGCCCCACCCYGAACAGCTAGCGGTACCTGTGCTTTCACCGYAGCATTAGCTTAAGCACATACATTGTGTCACTTGGCTCGCCTTTGTCAGAGGTTTTTTGCACCCACAGCTTCCCTTTGCCAGGCTGGTGCCCTGGCTGCTGGATTACAAGTTAATCGAGAGGGGATAACTTCCCCATTCCTACTGAAGTTGGGCCACTGTGGCCAGGAGCACAGGGGACATAAGCCCAAAAGCATGTGAGCATGATGAGGAGCGGTGGGATAGCTAGAAGTTAGACATGGGAGAGCCTGCATAGCTCCTCTAAATTTCAGGCATGACTTGGGTTCCTTGCGGATCTGGCTCAGGCTCTCTAGAAGGTGGAATTAAATCTGTGTAAATTTTGTGCTGTGTGTGCCATAAGGATTGTCAAAATCAGGAATATAAACATTAGTTATTTTAAGACTGGTGTGGCTGAGGTAAAAAGAATTGGCTGAATCATTGAAACAGGTCTTCCCAATGATATCTGCAGGTTACTTCTGCAGAGGATCCTTGTGATATGCGTTACTTACTACAGGTTAGTTACGGCAGTATTCCTGAGAAGTGCAAGGTTACATCTTCAAAGGATTTTTCTGTAACAGCTGTGGCAAAAGGTGCATGCCTAGCTGGGGCAGGTTGTCAGACAGGTTACTCCAGTGCTCTGGGAAGGGAAATAAGGCAAAGCGGAGACATAGCAAGGTTTAGAGAATCAGATTGGGACTTCTGAACTTCCATGGGAGCTGCTGGGTGTGAGGCTTGCAGGGTCCGCTCCTCCCTGCCTGTGTCCTCAGTGTGTCCAGGGGACTCTGCCAGAGAAGGTTGCAGTCCATTTATCTGTGGGTATGAAGGTAGGTAGCTGAAAATCATTATAAGTGTCCATGCACAGGTATACATGGGGTTTGATCCTTTGCTTTGTTTTGGTCTGCTTTCTGCTCATCTGAATGTGTTTATACCAATAAGAGATTGCAAAGATCCCCTCCCCAGACCCTTTCATGGACAGCAAATAGTTCCATATTCTACAAAATGGATCTATGAATGTTTTCTGGAACTTGTTACAAATATATTACTTTCTCCCTCTGCTTTTCATTAAAAAATAAAATATAAACAGCAACAAACCAACCCTCTSTAACTTTATAAGCGCAGATACCATGATGAGCAAAATGAGGCTCTGGTAAAGAGCATCAATGAAAGTTTATTCATGGCTAAACAACAATTACATGAAAGCTTTGGATGCAGCCTGTTATTGAATCTGTGGTTTCTGATGTTCTCCCACCATGCATTAGGTGTCCAACCGTATGTCCCAGACTACCTCGATTTCCCACACAGCCACAGCTACTGCCTTTTCCCCTCCCCACCTAGCCCCAGGAATTTTTTTTTTTCCTTTACCAGAAATCTCTATCCTGTTTCAGGGTAAGCTGAGGAAGAAGGGTGTCAAGAGAGCATCCTTCCTCCTCTTTTCTAAGCAGGAGCAAAGTCAATGGGAGTAGTAAGAATAACTGTATTTTCTTTACTCCCATAGGATGCTGCTTTCTGGACATTGTAAAATAAGTTTTCAATTTTGGACAGCCCTGAGTAACCTGTGACAGGCCCTGTGGATCTTGGGACCATACTTTAGGAACCATTGTATTAGATTTTAAATACAAAATCAAGATAGCATCTGTTAGCATTTAGTCTGCTATTTAGATGAACCTAGATTTTAGTATGGAAATCTAATTAGTTTGAGACGGCACTCCTTTTTCTCAAAAGAAATAAAAATCATCATCAACTGAATAGATGTGTAACACATTTTATGGACATTTGAGGAGGTTCAAGCATTGCCAGTGTTTAATTAAAGTATAATGACATGTCTACCCAGAACAGGAGTTGAGTATATCAGTGAGTTTCCATACCTTGTGCCTATATGGTAGGAGCAGTCACTGCTGATCAGATGGCAGGTTGCCATGTGCTTTCAAGCCATCTTTGCTCTCTTTTTTGTTTCTCCCAGAAGCACGCTCGGTTTTATTTCCTTGCTTCTTAATGGAGGATGTCTTTGCCAGATAACTGGTGGAAATATTTTCCCTGTATTTCTTCATACTTTTCCCAATAGAGAGTATCTTTCAATTTCAGCTCTTTTCCTTTGTCACATTGACTCCAACACTGTTCTTTCTGGATTTCCTGCATACTTTGTTTTTCCAAGTTTCTGTTTTCAGTTTGTGATCATTCTTTATGCACTGATAGAGCATCTGCCCATATTCTGCATTTCTCCATTGTGAAAAGCCCTTTTGTTAAACTGAGGCTTTGAGTCAGGGATCAATTCCAGTTTAATGTGCTTTTCTCAAAGATAACTTTTGGTCACCGAACTTAAATGCCTGAACGAGAAGTCTGGCCTCTTGATACAGCAAATACAGCCTCCATAGAGAGATCCAAAGCACTTAGATCTGCCTGGTCATGGATTAGGTTGACCTAAACTGACTGGGGTGGGGAAGGTACGTCCTTCTGCAGGACTTTCTTTATCTCTTGCTTTTTGCGGAAGGTGCTAATTCTGTGGTGCTGTAACAACTGTTCTGTTTCGTACATAAGTATTAAAAGACCTGATCATGGTTTCTCTGTTTCTCAAGGCTGTGCCGAAGTAGGAAAAAGATAAGAGTGAGGGAACGGTAAATCCAGGAGTGGCATGATATAATGAGGATGCATGTGATTACCCATCCGGCCCTGCTGAAAATATTGTGGAGAAATATTTTTTTCTACACAGTTTCCTCAGAGGACTCCTGGGAGGGTCACGGCAAGGCTGACGTACTCCTCGCACAGCAGAGCTTTCAACCTTCATTATCAGATCCCAGGGCAAAGGCGTGGGCTGTGCAAGGGCAACTCTGCCCTTCCACCCTTCCTAGGATTATAAGTGATGTTGAGGTTGCTTTAGCTGGGGCTCCAGCACCAGCCTCCCTTTGCCAAGATCCTTTAATAACAGAGAGGGTCTCTCTCGTAAGGGAGAGCCTTATGAGTTGTTCAGCAAAATCCCCTCGCTCAGCCTTTAAGAGAGGAGCAGATCTGGACCAGGCTGAGGAAAAGAAGTGGAGACGGACAATACAGTGATCAACATGGTGTCCTTTTATTTGTTTATTTTTTAAGTCACCCCTGTTTTTTCGGTTACTGAACAGAGCGGTCTGACAAGTGGACAAATGTGAAACTTTCATCATTGCTGTAGACAATGTGAATCTTATAGGGTCTGACATATGGTTTAGCTATTGATTTGGCTCCCATTTAATTGAGTTCTTAGAATCGAGATTGTTGCATGCTGTGCAGTGAACATTTATACAGCCACTTGGTAATCATTTTGCCTTTTCTTCGCCTGTTAGTGATAGCTACTTTGAGTAAAGTTAAGTCAGGAAGCTGTTACCACCTGGGCCTTTTTGTTTTTGTTGTTTTTTGGCTGTTGGCCCTATAATTTGGGGTGAATTCCCAGATCTTGCCAGGATATGTGGGGCTGCTCTAGAAGTTTTTGTTTAACATTCAGGGCAAAGGCAATCTGTCCACTATTGCCCTCTATAGAGTGTTGCTGGTTTATTTACAAAACTGGCTTATAAAAATACACATATCGGGTGAGTGAAAACTTATTTCCTTACAATAAGTAATCTTAACAAAGAGCTTTCCGGACTTGAAAGGAAAGGCAAGTAAGTATTATGCTATGATTTAGGCTTCTGCAGTAGGAAGTCTTTTAAAACAGCTCATAGAGGTTTTTTTTTTTTTCTCTTAAATAGTGGCACTGACCTTAATAAAGTGGTAACCAAAATTTTAGGAGGGGGGTTGTTTGTTTTTTTTTAAGTTTGTGAGGTCGTTCCTGCCTGTGGATTGAAAGTAGCTTCCTTTTGCTATTGAAGGCTTAGATTGGAAAGGAAGACTTACTGCAATCTGTTTCAAGAATAGTCTGAAGAGGAGGAAATTCCCTTCTTGTTGCTAGTAGCTGGTGCAGAAGGCTTTGCTGGAGAACGATAATAGTAAAGTAAGTTAAAAATTTTATATGAAGTTTTGATTTCTTGTATCTTGATATTATCTGGAAATTACACTGTCGGCATGTCAGACGTAAGGCGTTGTATCTTCTTTGTTAAGGGGTGGGGAATTGTAGGTATTGTGTATAGCTTTGAACTTAGTAAACACTAGTCTGATGATACAGCAAGGGTGAAATTTTTAATGAAAAAAGAAAACGATAATGTGTGAGCTACAATTTGTATCACAAAGCATTAGCCTAAGCTGATAAGGTACCTCTGTGAGACATTTGCAGTACATTTCATTATCCAGGAACTTGGATTAAGGAATATTGCCTATCCATGTATCTGTAGTGTTTGCATCTTTTCAGATGTTTCAGGTTGCTTCAGGGTACTTTTTCATGAACAATTTAAATCAAGGGGCCTTGTTTAAATATCAATAGCGGGGCAATTTATACCTCCCTCAGGGCAGATCTAGACGTACTAAGTTAGCATATTAAAATGAAAGTGTTCATGTAGATGCATTTCTCTTTAATCAAAAGTGGAGAGGTGTTCAAGGAATAACTAATTTTTTCTTTATCCCGAAATGCCTGCTGCCATGCCAGAAGCAGGCAGCATTCCAGGTCGTAAGCAGCTGACGAGCGCACGGGGGCAAGATGAAAGCCCTTGCGCAGCTGTTCCTCCATCACATAGCAAGGGGTGCTCTGGCAGCACCAGGGGGGCTAAAACGGAGTGGGATCCCCTTTGCCCCCACTCGTCCTGCCTGCAGGTTTGTTTAGGGGAGGAAGGTGCTTTGATGAAGTGAGACAAAGTGCCAGGTCTGGCACAGTCTGTTCCTGCCCGTCCGCTCCTGGATGCTTGGCGTGAGAGCTGTCTTCATGCCGGTGGCTGGGAAGCCGCTGCTGCATACGGGCCCCTTTATGGAGCTGTTGGACAAATGTCTTGGACACAGAGCCTCCGCACCCAAAACTCTGGAAAATTTATATTTGTTATCTTTTTGCTGTTTCTAGGAACTTAACCCTTGGTAAGCAAATGAGGGCTTTCTTAAACTTCTGGGCAGCAGAACTCAAGAGAAAGTAATAGAATAAGAAAAAACTGGAGATGGGAGAAACATCCTCCACCAGATAATTTATCAAGGGATTCCCTGCAAGCCCTTTCAAGCCAAAAATGTTGCTGCCGGTGTTAGTTTGCTTGTGAAACTGCTCATATACCTAGGTGTGCCACCTTCACTCGCTATCCCTGTCACGTATGGGTTAGCCTTCAAAAAGAGACACATTCCAGTTTTGAATGTCTCATCCCATCCCATATTCTTCTTTGTGACTTGGCCAGGTATGACTTGTTTTCACTTCTGTCTTCCATGTGCAGCATCATCTCCTTTGGATTTCTTAAAGGTTTCTGTCACATGAGCATGCCAGAATGAGAACTATTAATGCTGTGTTTATTAGTTTTATTCATGTATCCATTTCACTCATGTATCCATTTCACAAGATTATGACTACTTTTTAATAGAAATTAAATATTTGACTGAGAGAGGATTTTTGCCATCCATTTTAAAGTGTCATTTGTTACATTACAAGTAGTACCCTGAAACCCAGATCAGAATTCAGTGCTATAACACATATTGTACAGGAAATTATTGTTCTTCTGGATAGAGTTTATAATCTAACTGATGATGAGGAATATAAAGAGGGAGAAATACACTATCAAATGTACAGGCGTAGCTTTAGGTGTTTGTGTGTATAGGTGTATACATGGTATACTTTTAAGTTTAATCATGAATAAATTAAGAATGTCAGATTGTCTTTCAGCCTATCTATGTGAATTTAGAAAACTTGATAAGTGTCAAATAAAGAAAAAGCTGCGACTTTTATTTTTTTAACATTCTTTTACATCACTTTATTTTGCTGTAACTTAGGGACAAGATCAAAGCCTTTGCCTTTCTTGCTAGTGAAAGCCCAGATTTCAACCTTTTGACTACATCTTAGACAAATTTCAGAAGTTTACATTCCTTACTTTCTTTGTTTTCCTGCCTTTGGAAATCCTGAAAGGAAATTGGTAATGTTGTCTATAAAATGTTAGATGCTTTTAATATAGTTCAGGTATTCAGAAATTTTATAATTACTTCTTCTTTTAAAGAAAACTGCAACTATTGTTCTAAGTGCTGAACATTGAAATTGTAAGGCAATCTTCTTGTGCTAGTAAACAAGCTTCCATATGAGAGTACTTTGAAAATGTTTTTTAARTTGTGCTACATCTGTGTATGATGTTAAAAGCATTAAAAACAGCCAAATGCCAAGCCCTCCTATCCATCTCAAAATGCAGAATGTGTATACACTGTATATATTCAAAACTGCATCGATCTTTAATTTAAATAGCAAACATAAAACATAAATGCCCCACTAAGCTTCCTCCAAAGGCTTTACCACTTCATGGACTTTCTCTGCAAAATGTCTTTGTTCTTGCTTGCAGTTTGCATATCCCAGAAGAGACTGTCATTCCCTTCCAAACTCTGACCGGAGCTATTTGGATATGCCTTATCTTCAGGGTGACACAGCAAAACACTCCTGCCACTTGCTGCTGAGACCTGAGCAGCCGGTGCCCGTAGCTTTGCTCTGAAGCCCTCCCTTCCCACCTGGCCCCAGAGCTGCTGCAGGCAGGGCTGCACGAGGGTGACGGCACTGCGGAGTGCACGCGTGCTGGGAGCAGAGCAACAGCAACAAAACCCACCTGGCATTAAAAAGCACTGCATTTAATTTGCTATTGCAGAAACAGTAGGAATTGGGATGCGCTGTGATAGCAGTGTGTAAGGTCTGCAGGATGCCTTTGGAGAGTTGGCTGGTCCCATCGTTCTGCTCCTTCCCCTTTTTCTTAGCTGAAAGACTGGAAGATTTCTGCCAAGCATAAACAATATGGATGCGAAGTAGCAAAAATCACTACCTGTTGCACAGATTGTGTGGCACTGTGTTTGTGCAAGGTATGCGGATATTGCAAGTGGACTTGCACTGAGTTTGCATAAGGATGTCAGAAGCTTTTAGGGCCCAGCAGATGAGTATTATGTAAATTATGCTGGTAGCAGATTGAGAGAGACTAGATCAGCATAGCACTACTGTTTTAAAATTTAAATAAATGCATAGGGTTCATTAAAAAAGAAAGCTTTATTTTATTTTTTTATGTAATATGTGTTCAGAAGCAGTATATTGTGGTAAGTCAATTATGATGTCTTTTTAGGAGACAGTGAGACCTAATATATAAATTTAAAAAAGTTAAAAAAAAAMCCACTGCTGGCTATAACTGTTAGTAAAGTTCTGTGTTCTTATTTGGGAAACCACCTTATGCTGACATTACCAAGCTACATGGAATCTTGCTTGGTAGTTTAGCTTTGCCCCAAACCTGAATGTATTGGGTTTTCAGGAGCTTTAAGTCAGTCTTAACAGAATTTTAAGGTAATAATTTTGCGGCAAATTGTAGCTTTTACAGAGACTGGTGAGCTTCACCATGGTAAGAGGAAATCTGTCCATCATTGGAAGCCCCATAAAAATGAGATTTACTAATTGTTTGGATTTAAACTGATTCTTTTATTTATTTCTTCACTTTTTGATTAATTTTAAAGTATAGAAATAAAGATTCCTAGGTTACATAATAACAGCTAAATCTTGACAATAGTTCTGTCGGAAACAGACCATGTAAATGTAAAATCAGAATGGTGTGTTTTGCTAAAGTGGTACCATATGTTAGTTGATTAACAAGTTGTAGGGATATTAGAAGATCTTGGCTGCTTGAAGAAGGAGCATCTGTTTTCTAAGTCTTTTATCCAATATATATAAAGACTTTGCCAAGTTTAAGCTTTTTTGCATATCAGCTATAAATTCCTTGGGTATATTTCTTTCTGTAGTCAACACTAATGTGCTCTTGGGTTTAAATCTAACTCCATCCCCGTGAAGAAAATGCAGTAATGTTTACAAATAATATAAAATATCTGATGTACAGGTATTTTATATGTGCAGTTCAAAACTTTTCCAGCCTCACAGCTTATATTTGGTGTTATACTTTGTTTTGGTTTTATTTTTATCTTCTACCAGCCATCAATCACAGTAATCAAAGAAAGCAATTAGAATAGTTGAAGTTTTTTTAGAAGTTCATGTTGATGGAATTGTAGTTGTGTGAAAAATGACCAGTGGGGGTGCATCAAAAATGTAATCAGAGAAACAAGTGTCACAAGTTTTTAGAGAGCAAAATGTACCATCTTCCACTTCAGACCTATTTTGAGATCTTAAGTAGAGTTTAAGTGGTTAATCAGTCTTATTATACTGGCTTGCAGTAGATTCTGTTCTTTTGGCCTAGTCATCGCAGGGGCTGCAATGACAGTGAACTATCTGAGGCTTAATCCAGAAAAGAAATAGGGTGCTAGAGAAGGATTGGAGATTTTAAGTTGTTTCATGCATGTCTTATAGAGAACTTCTGTCTCATATGTGTTCGAGAAGATCAGAATTTGAGGTTTCCCAAGCAGAGCACCTAAGAATAACTTTTACTTTTCTTATGCAGATCTGATAAAGTATTTGAACTTCTGACTTGGATGAGGATTTGGCTTTAGCAATCTGCTTCTATGTGACTTTAGGCTTGGGTTTTTGCAAAGCACTTTACTTGGGGTTACCTGGGAAGAGAAAGCTGAAGCAGGAGCTGGCTGGCAGGGGGATGGTGTTGACCAGCAAGAACAGATCATATAAACTCTCTAGAGTTGCTCAGGGTTCCTGTGTGCTGAGTTGAGACAATTCCTATATTGGCTTTGATTTATGAAGTGCTACATTTGATCCTGTGTGATTGCTTTTGTTCCAGTGAACTAAAGCAGTAGTTGAGGTTAGATGAGGCTTCAGAGGCCTTAGATTTAAGCATCAAGAGACTTCCTCCCTGTCTGATGGGACCTGAGCATGTTGACCTTTCAGAGTGAGTTGCAAGGCTTTGGTACAAGGAGTAACTACATCAAAGAAATCATTTCTGTTAGCATGTTTTCAGTGGGTGACTCAGGTTTATGGAGAATAACTTTGTTTTGGATCCAGATGTGTGGCAGGGTATGTTTCTGTTTTGGTTGTTTGTCTGTTTTTAGTTTGAATATGTATCCTCTGACATGTGAGTGCTGTATTATAAATACAACCATAGAAAGCTCTCTAGGAGCAGCCTGTTGGTATCCAGCATCTCTGTGTATCTCCCCTTTGTCGTTACCTGTTTGTTAGCTTCAAGGCACCTAAAGTCAGTTCTTGCCTTACGCGTCCCTAGCATAACTTCATCTGTGATCACAATTTCAGGAGATCCATTGTTATTGCAGAGTAACTGAATCAGGGTTCAGCTGGCCTGTCACCCAAGCTAAGCAACACAAGCCTTTCTTTCAGCTTTGTCTTCACTTGTTATTATAAGACACCATACACCATATCTCAAAAATGAATCACAGCTCTTCCATAGCTCTAATCTGTGTGGGCCTTGGGGCTTATGGATGGGCCTGGGTGGGAGGCAGTGGGGCGAGAGGCGCCCGGGAGAGGGCAGCAGCACACAGGTTCACAAGCCACATCAATACACTTTGTGTTTGATTTCTAGGTGGCATTCTGTGATACAGCTGAGGACACATCTTTCTGCATGATTAATCATAGCCTGAGGGAAATAGTAAGATATTCTTCTGCTGCCCATAACTCTTTCTGAGCTTATTTTGTTTCATTGCAGATGAGAGGGAAATGCAAATTTAAAGATGATCTTTTTTTAAACAGTTGTGGTGTTTTGCATGCTGCTAATATCTCTATTGGCAAAATCTGATTTTTGTGTTCAGCTGATTTCCCCTTACTTTCATTAGAAGGCTGTAATTTGAAGCTGCAAAGGAAGTTTTGAAACAGACAATGGGTGGAGACCAACCTCTTTTCTCAGAGCTTTGGGACTTTCCATGGTAGGAAGCTGTTTGTTTAGTTTTGTAAAAATTGCATATATTTCATTGGCAGAACACTGAGCATAGCCATCTGATTACCACACAGTGAAAAGTGAGGACCAGTGTTAAAACAAAGGAGCAAAGCAGGAAGTGATTTCCTTCTCCCCACTGCTAATCTGGCCCTTCTGCTGTGCTGTGTGCTGTAACGACGACAGCTTCACCGCTTGCAGGAGGTGGATGCTTGCTTTCCCTGCAGGTAGTCATGCTGCTGCTGAGCTGCTCTCAGTTCTCTAAAAACCCAGCCAAACTCTCTGCCTTTGGCCAGTTCAACTACCTGTTCTGCCCAGCAACATCTTTGCGACCTCTACGTTTTTGCCATGTCTCCATCTCTATGTAGTGCCGTAGCTTTGCTATGTTTGTTTTCCCAGGGCGGCTGTAAGGGGACAGAGTCAGATATTATTGTCAGCAAAATATATTGATGGTGATGAACCAAGAGATGAGAAGAGAAACAGAAAAGGATGCAGTGGAAGTGTGTGTGTGTGTGTGTGTGTACATGTGTAGGTTTGTGCGAGAGGAAGAAGTGTTACCTGCTCCATATGATGCCATCTGCTGCACAGACCTGAGATTCTTGCATTGCTCAGCAGAGCTTGGTGTGAATACTGCAATGTGTCTACATGGATTGGGGTCGAAGTGTGGGAGGAAGTGCTGTTTGCAACTCTTTTGGCACGGTAACGACCATTCATGAAGTGTTATGGACAGAAGTTTAAGAGCAGGAGTCATGCTTTGGTCTTCAAAGCCTGGGCAGAAGACATGCAACAACACCATCTGGTATGGGATTGCAAACAGAAATGTAGTGTAAAGGAAAGACAGACAGTCCTCAGCCTTGTAAAGTCTGCATTTTATGATGGTGAGAGTATCCTTAGAATATGCACTGGGTTGGATTGTTTTGTTTTGAGAGAGAATAATTATTTAAAAATCTAATTTTCTAGTCTGCTGGTAGCAAAACAATATGACAAAAATTGTTGGGCAGAAATAGAAATAGGAAAGTCTTTGTACTGAGAATTGGAAGCATGAGCCTAAATCTCAGGATTAAATGTATGCTTGGCTCCTGAGGAAAACAGTCCACCCAGGAATCATCCACTGTCTAAAATGTTGTGGAAATGTTACTAAGAGTATTGGGAGACTTTTTCCGTGTGTTGACAGTATGTGTTTTTCCAAATAAAAATGGAATTTTATTATATCACTCAGAGTTATTAAGCAAGATTGATACCATTGAAAAGGCCACCTGTTTTCAAGACACACCCACTCTCTCCAGTGGTTAGCTCCCTGCTGAACAGTCAGTGGTCTGCTCTGTTTGTGTGCGACATTCATCTCCTCTGGTGTTAGCCATATACAAGTTGGGTATTTAGTCTGATGTATGTGCTTTACAGCTGTGGAGAGACACCTCAAGAGAGTAATTCATCCTATCCTAAAATAGGTGTCTAGAATGAGTGCAATGAATAATCTTTTGGAAGTTCCTGTTGTTCCCCTGTGGTTTATTAGGTGAATTGCTTAGAGTAGTTACCTGCCTGTATTGTTGACAGCTAAGGATAGGTGAGGTGAGACATGTTACCTTGCCTTCAGAAGAAGGAAACGCCAGGATTATTAGGCAGTCCCATTAGCTGGGAAATTAATATCTGATTTTCTCTAATTTGCACTGTCAATATTGCAGATGGTGGTAAACCAGCTTGAGGACAACTGGTGCTTCTACCAGTCTGTGACCACCTTTGCAGGTCTGTGTTCAGGGGCACTGATCTCCAGCAGAGTACAGATTTGGTTGCTCTGACCAAACAGCAGTATGCAATATAAACAATAACCGATTGCTTATGAAAGGTGTTGTGGACTGTGCGCTCCACACCCAAGAAGCTTTCAGGCTTTTCGTAATCACTTGTTCAGTTTTTCTGGGTCAAGAGTTAGAGCTACTTCACTGCATGTAATTTCATATGTGCATAATTCTGGAAAACAGTTTTAATCATACAAATAAAATGCTTGTAAAGAGTCTTTTCCAACATATCCCAGTATTGCCCTCTTTGAAGGTGCTGTTATTGCTGTAGTTCCAGGCACATGATGCTCCATACCAGTCTGATAGACTCTTGCAGTTAACACAGAAGTACATAATCTCAGGTATGAAACTGCCATTGCTTTCCTGCAAGTTTGATCCTTCAGTAAGAGCTGCTTTTAAAAGTACTTGAAAATCTAATGAGATTCTGGCTAGGCCACTTTCAAGTCAGCCAGTCATAACATTCCTTGAGAAATTGCTAGTAAAGTGTCTTACTATGCATAGCTGCTTAATAAAAGGTGCATTATTCTTTGCCCTTGAAAAATCTACTGACTCACAAAAAAAATTTTTGTTTTCTTGGAAAGGGAAGGCAGAGAGTGGATTAGACATCTTGATAAGCTAAGGAAATAGTAACAGCAAATTAATTTCCAAAGATCTACTGGGACAAAACATCTGATGCCTTCATTGCGTCTCACAGTGCAGCAAGAAGCATAAAAAACAGTTTAAACAGCTTTGAAAAAGCAGCATGAATAATGAATGGATGAGATAATTCCTCCTCCCCCTCCCCCCCCCGCCCTTGGTGTTAATGCAGACTCATATACTAATTAAATCAAGTAAATCATTGCAGAATCTGAGGGATCTGTCTACTTTGGGGAAGTCAGTGCACAAATGCACAATACACAGCTGCTCCCCAGCACATCCCTGTGTGTGCAGTGCGAGGTCCTAAAGAGCTCAGGGGGCCTCGATCTTCCCAAAGGGTCTTCGTGGAGAGGTTGTGTGCAACAGTGTGGACAAATATTCAGATCTCATGTTTCTAAATGAGTAAATTGCCAAATGATCCCACTGTTACCAGGTGCCAATGCTATGTAGTGCAGTACCGGTCTGTACAGCCTTGCCTGCCCTTACACTGGGTCCCACAAAGATGGGAAGGACGAGGGAGTTTTGGGGCCACCCTGTGCATCAGCCTGTATCATGGCACTTAAAGTGGTCTCTTGGTAGTGGGGATTAATGAGGGAGAAAAGATGCTCTCAGCCCCTCAGAGATGCGTTGATCATTTGGTCAAAAGGTCTAGTAGCATACTGACATTTCGGAGGATTGAGAGCTTCAGATGCTGGTGCCCTGTAAGATTTGGACTGTGTTGTCCAGCACCACTGCGGCATAGCTGAAGCTCAGTAAATTCATTCTCTAGCTTCCAGTTCCCTCACTGTGCAGACAAATATTTAGTGCCTTTCTACAGCACATGAGATGATATGACTTAATTTATGGTATGCTCTCTCCCATATCCTTTCTCCGGGAGGAAATTTATATCCAAGTCTCACTATACAGCAGAGCGTTTTGATTAGATTTGAGGTTGTTATTTGTTGTAATGTACATGCTTCTTTTTCTTTATGTTTAATAAGTATGCAGAAGTGTTAGTGTCAGTGTTAGGGCTTCTTGTGCCTCAGAGACAGTAAGAACAGCCGTAGCAGGTTGGACAAGAGGTCTGGCCTGGCAGCCTGCCTCAGATGGTGATGTTACCTAAGGAGAATATAGGAACAGGGAGAGTCATAGTGATACTTCTGAAATATTCTCCCAGCTTCCAGCAGTATATGATTAAGAGATTACTTGAAAGAAACCAAAGATGGTGTCCTTTTTTTTTTAACAGTCCTCAATGGATTTTTTTCCATTAATTTGTCAAGTCTTTTATTTTTTTAAACTATCATAAACTCAGTGACTGCAGTCTCCTCTAGCAAGAAGTTCCACAGCTTATCAGTACTTCCACAGTGCTCTGTGAAATTAATATTCACTTCTGTGTATTTTTGAAATATTTGTTTCATTTGATGCCCCTAGATCTCGTATTGAAAGAGACAATGAACAGTCTTTCGCTATTCACTCTCTCCACGTCAGTTGTGTTTATAGACCTCAAACATATGTTTGAGTCATCTGTTTTCAGGACAGAGAGTCCTACCTTATTTAGTTGTTCCTTGTACAAAAACTGTTCCATAGCTTTGATCATCCATACTGCCTTGTTCTTAACGTTTCTATTTTTGCTATATCTTTTTTGACCTGGAGTGGATTAAAACTGCATGCAATATGCAAAATGTGGGTAGGCTATGGATTTGTGCAGTAGCATAATGATATTTTCTGACTTGTTAACTATCCTTTTCCTAACAATTTCTAACATCTGTTTGTTTTTTTTAATCACTAATGAATACTGAGCTGAAATTTTCATAAAATGGTTWTAACCCCAAACTCTCTTTTCTGAGTGGTAATACTCTGTTCAAAGTCAATGTGCATCACCTTTACATTTAGCTACACTGGATTTCATCTGTCATCTTACTTCCTAGTCAGTGAATCTTATAAAGTCTGGTCATCGTAATCAGCCCTTGTCTTTACTTCACTGAATAATGTAATATTCTCAGCAGGCTTTATCACCTCACTTTATACCCTCTTTTCCAGATCACTCATGTCGAGAGCTTCCTGGACCTGTGCAAATTCCTCTGTGATTCCTTTAGTGATCTCCCTCCCCAGTGAAAATTGCCATTTATTCCTGCTCTGTCTATCTTACCTTTATTCAGTTATTTATCCATGGGAGGATCTCTTCCCTTATCCCGTGGTAGCTTTGTTTCTTTAGCGAGGGACCTTGTTACATGCCCTGCGGAAATCCAAGCAAACTGTATGTGCTGGATACCACTTGTCTGTTTGCTGGCTGGGTTGGGAAATGGGGATACAGGAGTTCTGTTTCTGCTTTCCTGGACCCATATAATTTTGTGCTTCAGGTTCTCTCTAGGACAGAACCATGCTTGGGTTTTGCTAGTAAAGCACTGTGCAACATGTCAAGAGTCCTACTGGGGAGTGACATAAACCACTTTCTGCAGTTGGAGCGAAGTGTTTATTGTTCTTGTTTTAGCTCCTTCAACAAAAAAAAAATTATAAGAGATAGTGCCTTTGGGTAAATTTGTGGCATATTGAGAACCATGGCAGAGCCCACAAGACTAGAAGAGAAAATAATGGCTGATTTTAAATTTCAGCTGTTGGCTGCAGCTGCAGCTTTCAGAAAGCTTTTCTGCCTGGTGCCTGCCCCACTTTTCTTCTAGCTTCCTTTTAATAGAAAAGGAAGCTGAATTGCAGTGCTGCACACCCCATGACTTAGGTTTTTAATAGGCAAACAAGTCAAACTTTAAAATGGCATGGCTTTGAGCATAGGCATTATCAGAAGTACATTATTTAAGACAGGGCGGAAGATAGAAAGATTTTTAATTTTTTTTTTAACTCGGAATGTGTATCAATGTATTACATGTTTAAAAAATTGTGAATGAAAGACTCTTTAAGCACCCTGTAAGTAGTTGAGTTTTTATGATTTTGTTTTATTGCAAGGTCACTCCCTGAGTGAATTAATAGTCTCAGAATTCAGAGTTGCTTACCATGTAACAAATGAAACTGCTATTCTTATGATGGTGACAACTTCTGCAAGATTAAGGAGAGATTCATTTTTAACTAAATAAAGAATCCCTGCTGCATGGCAGTCCCATGCTGATGAAGACAGCTGAGGAACTGAAAACATGCTACCTTTCAACAACCAAGGCTTTATTCATGTCTTGGAAACACTCCTGAGACTTTCATGGAGCTATGAAGAAAAGGTATTTAGTGATGATTTGCAAAGCACCGTCACAGTCTTAATGTCTGTGACTAAAACCAAGTATAGTGTAAAACAGTGTTGAAAAAGGACCCCATGCTGCCCAAGAGGCCTGTTATGGCCTTGTCCTCTTTTAAGAGTTTCTCAAAATCTTGAAATGAGAAGACCACCCAGTATTTTTTGCAGAGTAGGGAAAACAAACAAATTATCTTGTTTGATGTTTGGGAAAAGAAAGTGATTGGTAAATACTGCATGTAGCATTTTTCCCTCCAATTCTGGTATTCAGTCTGTATCTTATGGGTGAGTTTAGGCACTTCTTTAGAAAACTATTCTGATTTGGTTCAGGTTTTTCAAGTGATGCCAGACCTATAAACCTCTCTGCCCTAGTTTCCATATTGCAGACCATCTTCTGCAGTCACGTTTACTCCCATAGCCTCAGACTAAGAGTTGCATAATGCTCTTCCAGAGACAGATGACATTAAAAAATGGGAAGACACTTGCTTCTCTGGATAGCCGTTCAGTATTTTTTTTTTCCTTCTCAGCTACATATAGAATCTAAATACAGAATCCTGCTATGCTAGATTTGAGCTCTTACAGCAAGACTCCTCACAAAAAAAGCAGACCAGAAGCATTGAATTAATACTACTAATGGTTTGCAAACTAATTCATCCTTTGCCTACGGAAAGTCCTCTTCCAAGAGCATTCTTATGTTGCTTTCTTTGCTGTGAGAGAGGGTTTATAGGAACTGGTAGTACTGAAATGGGAACATGTATAGTAAGAGATTTTGGTATTTCTTTCCTTCCAGCACTTTGCCCAGAACTTTYTCCAGCTGGTGGAAGAATTTAAATATCATTCTTGCTACAGTCTTGAGGTATTATCTTTTAATGGCAGTTGCAAAGCAAAACAGTAAAAAAGAAAAAAAAAAGTGCTAATTGATCTTTTAAGCATGTTACATTAATTATGAAAGATTAAGGCTATCATATGAGAATCATAAATAAAATGAAGTAATTCACAAAGCTGGCTTGTATTTTTACAGATATGATGAACTATCAGTATTGGATACTGAGTATTGGATACATGGATACATGCATACGTAGTCAGTGCTGTCTCTGTTACCAATTAGTGTTTAATAACCAGTTCCTTTGGAGTGAAGAAAATCTGTAGTTGTTTACCACTTACTGCCTGTTTTCTATCCTCAGCTATGCTGCATGTAAAAGCATGTGCTGTACTTTAAGAGATATTTGTATATCTCAGTGCAGACTGCCTGTTTGTAAAGGGGGTAACTACTGTAATGTCGTTTTATGTTGTCAGTGGAGACCTCTGCTGTGAGTCATTGATTTGTTTGAGATGTTTTTGTAAGAAGTGTTAGAAAAGGTAGGAATTAAATTATGTCTTGGGATATGTATTTATTCATGAGAGAGACAGAGGCTGTACCTCTGAATAAGCTTAAACCTTGTATGGCACCTTCCTGTGCTGATGTTGCTTATTCTCGCCTTCACCCCAGGCAGTTCTGTGCGCTCCTTGGTGCCTGATGAGATGGATCATTGTTACTTTTTCTCTCTTTTCATCTTCTACAAACAGGCGGCACAGAAGGAGCAGACTTCCCTTGTAGGAGAAATAGGATATGACACAGGCGGTCTGTCACTGCGGCTCCCTACGTGCCTGAACAGTTTGCTCTCGCCTGCCTTGCTGCGCGCTTTCCCTCCTCGGGGCGGAGGGAGCTCTGTCCCCGCGACTCCCTGCCCCAGCTGCTGCAAGCGCAAGCCCCAGCCCACACCACTTTCCCTGGGGACATCCTTTAGTGTTGCTCAGCCTTCCAGCTGCGCCGGTTACATGCCAGTATTTTCAGAGGTAAATTTAGGTCATGTACTCATTTACTACTGTTAGTATATTAAATTCAAAAGAATGGGCTCTGGTAACCCTGCCATCTGTACTTCAGGTATGTCGGGGAGGAGGTGGGAATACTAAAAGAAAGTTAAGAGAGGAGAAGCACTTGTTTTCCAAGATTAAAACCAAGGCTAACTAAGATAATGCAACTCTTTAGGAAATGAGCTGATACAGTTTGAGGAGGAGGCTGTGAAACCTCCTCATCGAATGCAGATCTACAGAACTAGTTGGTCTTGCTGAAAAAATGGGGAGTACATCCAGTTGCTGGAAACTGAAGTTAGTCAAATTTAACCCAATGAAATAGGAAGCAATTTCTTACTAGTGAGGGTAATTAAACATCAGTCGATTAAATATAACATAGTCTATAAAATGAGAATTAGTATATTTGAAAAGATACATGTTCTACCTGCTGCAAGAAAGTCTGTATTTCTTGAGGTGGTTGCTTCAGGGTAGAATGTCATGGCAGACCCTTCTGCTGTTGGAAGTGGTGTGTCTGAATCATCATCTTCATCAGTTTCTTTCACGGGCCTAAACTCTGTAATCCCTCAGATAGCATGCCTCTAACACTTGCAGCTCTGTTTTAAAGACAGTGCTTACCATCAACTGTCACGCTTTGCACTTTCAGCTGGTAATGTGCAGGGTTCAGGAGGATTTCCTCCCCTTGTACAATTGGCTAGATATGTTTTGAGTTGCTTTGCTTTTTCCCTTCTATTTTTTTTCATGCATACGGGACTGGCAGTGCTGCAGACAGAGACTGGATGTGTAGGACAGGACTTGGAGATTAGGAGAGATTTGGTCCTTTGCCTACGTGGAGATCTGATCTGGGAAATTTAAGGCAAAGAAAAGAATTTTCTTCAAGGTCAAGTCAGTAGGGAGCTTGATACATTTCACTTGCTTATGCTGATCATCTGGATATCTGGGTATGATCTCATGTCACCATCCAGGGGCTCAGGAACTGAGGCCACAACAGTCTCTCTTGCTCTCCTTTTACTGAACATATTTAGGCCAGGTCTGCAATGGAGCCCGTTATGAGAGACCTGTGGAGCAAAATTATTGGTTTTGAGGACCAACCGGTGTTGAGGTTAGCTTCAAAAGCACACCCCTGTTTGAACCTAAAATACTAGTGTAGATGCAGCATTGGTCATCTGAGATCAGAAATGTCTTGTTAGTCTCATTAAAATGTTTGGGCTTTGTATGAAGATTGCACTTGTAGTATAATGGCATATGATAGACAGGAAGTTAGACAAGATAATCAGATGGTCCCTATTGCCCTTAAGCTATGAAATCCTAAATACCAAAGGGTTTTCATGTATCTGAATTAATGAGTTAAAATAAATGTGCATCCTTGCAGAACAGAGAGAGCAGGACTGAAAAAGGAGTACCTCTACCGTCAGCTGTGATTGCTTTCTTACTAATCAGCTATTTTAATGATAGCATCAGTGTAGTCTGGGAAGGTCAAAGTGGTACTTGCAGGGGGTGGGGGGTGGATGTGCATAGTGTTGGAGAAGTCATTAATGTATTTACAGGTAGGAGGAAGTTCTCCAATATCATTCTGCCCTTAAGTCTGCCTTAAGAATTTCATGTTCCCAAAGGAATACAACTGAAAGCTTTACAAACAGCAGCCGGTAGGGCTGCATGGATAAAAATGAAGTCAGAATCCACAATCTATAACTTTCCAAGCTGGAAAATCAGATCTGTATGGAATCAAAGTTATAATAACTTATTCTGCTTGTATTTATCTCTTTTCAGATATTTATGTCCATTTTCTAAATATTACTGCATTTGTGGCAGGAGTCAGAGAGAAACTGTAATAAGAACAATTAAAAATGTCTAACTTACTTTATTAAGTCACAATGGTGCTGACCACTCCTATGATTTTAGACTGAGTCTGATAGAAAAAAATGTATCTTTGCTAATAACATTGTGGAGAAAAGTCAATATATGATTGGGTACAGCCCAAAGACCAATAAAAAGAATAGTGTTCCAAAAAACATGACTTTTCAAAAAGACCATCATCGTGAATTGTGTGGATAGGGGTTGGCAGTACTGCTACCATTATGTTGATTTTTAACCATATTATTTACTAATTATTTTATTTAAGGCATTCCTCTTAGTAGACTTTTTAGATATTTGCAAGACTTCTTGGAATTGCCTGTTGATAAGCATGTTAATATAGTAATTAGAACATAATTTGAACTATTCTATTATTTTTGGACCATCAAAGTACACATTGTATGTCCTATTAATTCAAGCAGTCTCCTGACAATCTTATATACTTCATGTTTATTTGGTAAGAGCTGAAGCAAAGAATCTCTCGTGATTCTTTTTAAGTATAATTGTCCTTTAACTCTCAATATCTTTGATCACTAAAGCATGCCTCCTAGTACATTTACAAAGAGACCCTGCAGACATCCATGAAACCAGCAATAGTCAGTGTTTCAGACGTTAAGTCTATTGTTCTGGCACTGCTAAAAAGTTGGACCACTTTGAATCCAAACTCTCACCAGAGCTCTGTTTGAGTGAATTCATCCAAAAGGGAACTTATCAAAACCAAAATGCTTTACACTGGGGAAAAATAGAATTTGAATATAGAGCAGATGGACTTAAAAGTGACCTTCTTCCCTCCTGTTCTTCCACCTCCCTCAGAAACAATTCTCTCCACTGTTCCTACCCACCCACATATTGCTTTTTATTTGACTAAACTCTAGTTATTGAAGTTTCCGAGATCTAAGGCACATTTTTCTTTCACACAGTTATTTGTTTGGTACCTTACAAAAACAGATGTTAACATTTCTTCTTTCTGGGTTTGCAGGCTGATCTCATTCCTTACCACAGCTGATACTGTATGGAAATTTTGCTGTGTGGCAAGCTGGCCAAGCTGGCGTGTGTGAGGAAGAGTCACCCCATGCCAGATGAAAGTCAGCTGCTTGTGGCTGTGATATATTAACATCAATGTTAGCTTGGTACAGCAGGATGACAGCATAAGGGGGGGAAAAGACTGAAATAAGGTGTTTCATTGCCTGAGTCAGAAACGTGCATAGTGCAATTATCTTCATTTAGCTCTGTTCCTTTTTGCCTTAGGGGTGGGGTACACATAATATCTAGATTTAGTTTTGTTGGTTTTGTCCTGGTTTAAAGAGGGAGATTAAGCTATGGATGAGAGAGAATTATCACCAGATTTTTTTTGAACTTGAATATTAGCACTTACTCATGATGACTACAGTCCTTTTCCTCAGTTTGATTTAGAGGATGAGCAAGTGCTTACTGTTTTCAGAGATTTTAATTTATTTTAAGAAATAGAGTGGGGGAGTGGAAAGGAGGAGAGAACAAAACACAGTAAAACAAAAAACCTAATTGATTTCACATAACGTGACAAAATGACCCCCTTTATGTAGGTGTCCAGGTGTGAGAGTTGGTTAGCTTGAGCAAAATGTCTTTCCAAGTAAATGAAGGATGCTCCATCACTCTGAGACAGGCACGGACAGGGCACTTAATGGTGTGGCTCTTCCTTGGCAGGGATGTGGCTGGTACACTGCATCCCGTTGAGCAATTGAGAGCTCATTGCTCTCAAATGGTGGGTGATTGTGGTTGCTCCCCAGAGCTCAGTTTGAAGTGGAATTAGGAAAGTGAATGTATCGTCAGTCTGAACATCAAATTTTCAACTTCCTTGTGACTCTTTTTAATAGTTGTTTTAGGGATTAAAACTGATAGTGACTCCTGTGATTCTTCAGAATTTATTATATAATTTGGCACGACTGTCAGTCTCTAAAGTCCTCTAAAGGAGCTGAAACCTGTAGCTGTGACAAGACATGGTGGAAAGGGTGTTGTGGAAATGTGTAGAGAAACTCAACTCCTTTTATTTTTTTTCTTCCTTTTTTTCTTTTTTTCTTTCTTTTTTTTTCCTTCAGCTAGAATGTTATCATTTCAATCCTTCACTAAAAGATATTTTTTTCTTGTAAGTATGAGAGTTGTTAACTGAACAGGAATGTATGGAGTATAAATATAGACTTGAAACTGTCCACAGATTTTTTAACAGCAGAGGTAATTTCATGATAAATAATCCCAGAGGTTGTATTAGATTGTTTGTTGTTGTAAAACTTAAAGTCAAATTTGGATGTTTTCCTTTATTTATCCGCTAATAGTTTAACCATTATCCTTGAACTTGAAATAGGAACCAGTTCATTGAAATCCCATGTCCTTTGCTAAGCAGATGAGACCGAATGATCACAAAGGCTTCACGCTTAAAAATCTGTGATTCTGTGATATACAATAACAAATTACTAGACAATTAATTTCAAAGCAGTGAAAACCTCTTTCTTTCCAGCTTCTGCTTGATAGATTCATATTGATAGATGTCAGTGATTATTTTTATTTTGCTTGTATGAGCCAGCGGTTGGTATTATGTTGTATCATCTTTGATAATATACATATCTGAACACAGTCCTTTTCTTTTAGGAGTGAATCTATTTCTAGACAAGACTGAGGGCTGCAGCTAGCTCTATAAGCCAGAGCAGATGCCACTGAACACAAACATGCACAAATGAATTTCAGTGCTGCAGCTGCAACGTGACTTCCAGGGATACGAGTGCAGTTCAGCCTCCGTTTCCTTTCAGCCCTCCGCCTCTTGGCTGGCTGAGGTGGAAATTAGGATTTAACCACCCTCAGTTCTGTTTCTCCATAGTCAGTAAAAGCTGCTATCCCCGTTTCGCACCCAAAGCTGGCTGCAGGAGTGGTGGTGGCTGGTTATGGCGGATGGCCAGCTCAGCTCTGTGGGACAGAGCGGAGGTCTCCGAACCCACTGGAGCATCCGCCTGGCTGCTCCCCTCCTCCAGGTCACCCAGTAGCAATCTCAGACCCCTCAGGGGCTTGGAGGGGTGCTGTGGGACTGCCCAAGTTGAATGGTCTTCATTTCTCACAGACTCTCCCAGCTCATCACTTTAGGTCCAATATTTGTTTTGTTTCTGGGCAAAAGGAGGCTAGACAGTGTTAGGCTGAGTAATATTGAGAGAATTCTTGGCAGATTTCTCAGCGAGTATGTGATTTCACATGGAAACTGAGTTAGGTCTTTATTTATGGGATGCTTCTGACTTAGCTATTAATAATTAACTTCCCAGTTTTTTGGTTGTGAATAATTGCTAGAGCCATACAGCCTTTGTTGTATATTATAAGTTTTAGTAATGGAGTGCAGTCAGTATTTGTTAATTGTTCTTTTTATGCACATACTAAAACCAGAAGTGTTTAAGTAGCTCTGGGACATTAATTTTAAACACAATTAAAACTGCATGTCCTGTTAGCAATTATTCTCCATGCACTGTTTTTGATATTGATGGGCCCAGATCTGAACACAATAATTAAAAGGAACTGCTGTTATTGTTGATCCCACAGATAAACAAATTCTGATTACGTGCTGTGAACTGGTTAATCAAGTTTATTTAACCTGTTACTGGTGATTCATCCCAGTGATTCTACTACGTAGCTCTTTAATTGAGCCTCATCGTATAATAGGTCTGGCTATCTCCAGTTTGTCAATGGCTAGAGGAGTTTCATTAATTCTTTTAAATGGACTTAGGTAACATCTTAAGGAATGGCCTCCTTACATATATGAAATAAATCCAAGTTGGAACTGAGGACTTTTCCCTTAAACTGAGAATATGTTTTGAGACTGTACTGCTCCAACTGTTCCTTTCCTTCACAACTGATGCTGTCCTGAGCAGCAGCTGAGGTGATTACATTTCATCTGAGGCCAGGCAGGCTGTTTTGTTTGGTTTGGTTTTTAATCAAAGTGAAGTGTGCAGCATTTTGCCAGTGCTCTGTCATCCTGCTCTGGAGAGCACTTCTGCAGCCGTGGAAGTTCTCTGGAGGTGATGCCCAGTTTGCACGTGCCACATCTGCAAGTGAATAAGCTGTCTCTTTCTCTCTCTCTCCATGGTTGTCTATGCGTTTCAGGGACCTGTGTTGCTCAGGCCCCTTGATGGCATCAGCACTACCATTGACTGTCAGTCTCTGCAGCCTTGTTGCAGCCACAGAAGCCAGTTTCAAACTGCAGACTTGTGCCGGTGCCATCTGTCCCTGGGCTGGCCTTTGTGTGTTTTGGGGCCCTTGCTGGTGGCCCAGCTGCTGCCATGCCTAGTCCTGTCTGCAAGCACATCCCTCATGCAGAGGCGCATGGCTGGCAGGGGCGCAGCGTGTCACAGTGGCTGGTGTCCTGTGGTGGGCACCAGCGGTGGCCCCAGTGTCTTGGTGCTCCACGCGGGAGGAGGCGGCTGGAGAGAGCAGTGCTGTGCACGGGGAGTGCCACCAGCACAGGGAGACCAGGAGCGCTTGGAGGTGAGGATGTGCCCCAGCTCGCAAGGCCCAGGCTGCCCTCGTGGTGTGAGGCAGGCCTGCCAGCAGTGTGCTGGGCTCTGTCCACTGAGGTGGACGCCATTAGTTTCCAAAGTTTTTGCCAGGATCTGCAGCCAAGATCCTGACTAAAGGCCAGGGAGTGTTTGTCCTTGCTCTGAGATGTGTCACAAGCATGCTTTTTCCCTCCTTCCTTCCTGTTTTCTGTCCTAGTGAGAGCTTTCCTCTGCAGCAGTATTTGCTGAGGAAGGAGGAACCTGTGGGAGATGCTTGTTGCAGGCTGGACATTTGCTTGCTGGAAGCTCTTTGGAGGAGTGAAGGCCTGCTGGAGAGGTGCTGTTTTGAGATGGGGAGATAGGTAGTTGGCAGATGACTGTCAAGGGGCTGATGCCTTCCTGTGCACAATGTCCTTAGGCAAGCAGTATCTTCCAGTAGGAAAGCTAAGGCAAGAGTGGCCTGCTAAAGACGCACAGCCCAGGTCTCTTCCTTCCAGTTGCAGTCTCTACAAGTTCCTCCCCCGTGCTGGTGTCGTGTGACATGTCTGTGCTGCAGCAGGGAAAGGAGGGAACACCCCATGTGTAGGCATGACTGTGCTCGGTGTGGTGGAGTTAGGTATTGGCAATGCTGACACTGCCAAGGCACTGGTTTTCGCCTGCCTTTTGGGTGGCAGTCGGCAGCCCCACTTTGCTGTAGATGCAGTGACAGGTAGCTGGAGTGAAGGGAATGGTAGTGAGCATGCACATCCTGCAAACAGCCTCCTGGCTTTTCCTCAGGTATTATGGATCCTGTGGGCTTGAAGCACTTGACCCTTGTTTTTTCCTCCCTGAGCAGTTTCAGGGTTTCCGCTTGGGTTTTCTGGGGAGAATGCTAGAGGTTTTGCATTGCGAGTGCTCTGTCTGCAACTTGTGCCCCCTGAGCCCTGATGTCGTAATCTCTGTGCACCCCTGAAAAGTCAAGGTGACAAGGAGTGGAGCGATGGGGGTCGTTTGCTTTGTATGAAAAGCGAGAGAAGTGGTCCAACCCATCCCCTAGTGCCCATGTAGAAGAGAGCTCCTTTGACCAAAGCGGAAGACAAGCTTTGACCGCCCAGGCCCCAAGCTCCTTTGGTGGGGTGCTTGGCTGGTGCTCTTGGACTCTCCCTGTGCCATGCAAAGTGGGAGTGTGGAGGCAGAGCCTTCACTGGATTTTCCAGAAGTCCTGAGGGGGATGTGGCCCATCTGCTGGGGTGCCAAGAGCAGTAGGACATGACAGTGGGGCACTGCTGTGGGCCGAGAGACCAGCTCTGTGTCTGCCTCGTGGTCTTGGCTGTAGAAACTAATGTTGCTGGCTAAGAGTAGATATTTTAATCTTAACAACATTTGTTAAATAACCTCATAGTCGTGTTTTTTTAGCTTTTTCCCCACTTTGGATGAAGGCATTTTGATCTTACTAACACTCTCAGTACAAACTCTGCTGATCTCCAGCTCTAACCTTGTTTTTGTATGAGATTGCAAAAGTGTCTTCATTTATAGGCATTTGTAAGGAAGTATGTTTTGTGCTTTATGTTGTATTATTTCAGGATTAGATCTGTTTTAATGCCCTTAGTTTCTTAACTCTCTGGTTTTGAGGGTTTTTTATATTTTTGGTAAAGCTTTCAGGTTGCTACTCCAGACAACTGCATTGGCCTGCTTTTCCCATTAGGGGTTTCTGAGCTCTTTTTTATTTCTTGCATTAGGTGGTGTTCAGTGATCACTCAGTGCATAGGATTCGTGCATGAGCTCTCCTTTTATTCCAGCTGGCTGTGAATGTAATTTGCAAATCTGATTGTCCAGACTCTGGAAAGCCTCAGTGTTAAAGACACATTCCTCAATATCATAAAAGACAAAATCAGCTAAGGGGGATGGATGGCCTTCACTTCTGGTCCTAAAATAGTCCACAGTCAGAAACTGCAGAGAGTAACCCAAGGCCAGTAAAAACACTACAGTAAATACATTGTGCAAATTGCAGGTCTCCTATAGAGGCATTCTGTTTGGAACACTGTATTGCAGGCCTTAAACAACCATGCTAATGTTTACATTGCTGTTTTTTTTTTTTTTCATCTTTTCTATGTTAGTATTTTGTTTTCTGTGTTCAAATTTCTGGGCCCTTTGCCAGGTTCCTAGACTATATAAAATTAATTGGTAAAAAACAAAATAAACATTTGTAAGTGGTTATAAAGAGAGAATATATATGTCTGAGCTAATGAACAATAGTTTTGTTCATTTATTAATTGCTAATTGTAATTCACTCAAAGGATTTTTCCATCTGGAATGGGGAGGATGGGGCATGAGAAGAGTGGTGCTCCTTGAGGTTCTATACTGAATTTATAAATATGTGCAACGTTTCTGCATTTAATAATCTAAATGATATTTCTGCCAGACAGAGGTGTAGAAAGAAATGTAGGAGAATTTTCCTAGCCAGTCTGGACTGGATGGCTCAGAGGTCATTTCAACCAATTTAGCTAGTGTTGAAGTAGCAATGAAGTAAGCTTGGAAAACCAGATTAATTTAGGTCTATTTAAAAAGACATCTAAGATATTAGCTGTCATCTGGTGATGCAGTAAAAGGTTGGTTTAAAGGAGAAATTGCAGATTTTATAGGTATCTCAGTTACATTTTGTTCTTAACCAAATTCAGTGTTCTTAACCTAATTCAGAAGGGGATAAACTTAATGCTGTAAATCAGTACTCAGTTTGTTCCACCAAATCTGACTCTATATTATCATTTTAATAGACTAAGTTTTGGTCTAGTATTCTCCACTAAATCAATGCATGGGGGATCTGATGGGATCTGTGGGACCAATCTTATGCTTCCTAGCCTCATTATTTTCTGCGTTGGAGCCCAGTGGATCTCTTTATTCTTGTGCAGGCTTCCTGCTTCTGATCTACTAAAAGAGAATGTTTCTATATGTATTGCTACTGAGGCTTCAAAATCCCTCTTAACCAAAGTTCCTGCTTACATATTGCTACCATTCATTTTTATTGGCTTCACTAAAGTTGAATTCCTGTATCTTGATTTTCCCTAACTCATTCTCTGAGCAGCTTGAAAGAATTCAACAGAAAACAAAACCTCAAAGCGCTTACATAATGAATTACTTTTAAACTCCATGCTAAAAAAGACAGAGGAGCATTTATCAGGAATGCTTGTGGGCTTGGTGGTTACGAGCTTAAAAAAATATTCTGTGGAAAGGCTTTAGTCCCACGACAGAGATTTGAAAGGCTACAGATTCGGATTCCAGCAGAGACTCAGGCCCGTAATCATGTTTGAAATGTTCCCTTTCATAGTGCTCCCTGGCTGCAGCGGAAAGCGAGCAGGCTAGGGGCTTGCCTGCAGAAAAGCCCATCACCTGTTGGGGCCCAGGCGGAGGAGTGCGCGGGGACGCGGCCGCGCCGGCCGCCGCCGCGAGCTCTGCCCACCATTGCAGTCGGGACCATTGCCGCTGCCGAGCGGCTCCGGGCGCCCCGGGAACGCGGCGCGCTTAGCGGGGGCTTTGCGCTGGGGGAGCCCGCTTCCTTTCTCCTCCCAGAGGCTTGCTCTGAGGGTTTCGAGGCTGCACTTTTAAAGTTTTGAGAGGGGAGCTTGTGCGGTAGGCAGGGACAATGGAGGAAAACGAAAGCCAGAAACTTGAGCTGTGCCTGGCTTATTCGGCAGACAGCAGACAGATGAGGGGTAAGTAACAGAATCAGCCAAAGATGGAGTTACGTTTAAACATGCCCCTCATTGCTGCTTTTTATAACTAGAGGCAGAATGCATGGAAAAAAAGCATGTCTTTCTTGCGTGTGTGGCTCTGAAGATTTCCCTAACATCTGACTTTATAAGTTTATCTTTAGAGAGATTTCTGTTTAACCTTTAAAGCAGAGAGCATGCTATATTGATGTCACAGTTTGCAGTACACTAAGCAGCCTGATACGGAGGGTGCTGCTCCCATGAGGAGAGAGAAATAATGTCACTTTCCCTTTAAATGCTCTGCATGCTTCACCTATTGAAGAAAAACACCTCTGCGTTTTATAAAAGTAGATTTGAGATTGTGTTTTTCTCAGTTTGTATTTTAAAACACAGAGATTCACAGTAGATTGTCACAAGGTTAGTTTACTTTGTGTGAAAGCAGTTGGGTTTATTTTGGAATGAAGCCAAAAAATTATGGGCATGGTTTTCACGTAAGGTCAGCTGTGGTGCATTTGTACAATTACTGCTGCACTATATTTTGTCTAAAAGCTAATGAAAACTATTTCCTGATGAATTCTATGTGGGATACTCCACTTGCAGCATAAAATTCAGGTAGCATGACAAATACTTAATCTAATCTACATCTATTACAGTATGTGTAGAGCACCTGTGAACACTGCCAGTTCATGCGTATTGTATTCCTCACTGGGACTTCAGCAAAAGTTGTGTTACTGTGTTTCTGTGAAATAAATAGTATGGTGTTGAGTATATGTGGTTTTAAAAACTGACACAAGTTTAGGAGTATGTAACACCAGAAAATATTGCATAGACAACTTAGGGGAAGAAAAGATTTTTTCCCCTGTGCATTCATTTATGCTGTTTGACAATCTTCTGAATAATTGTTGAAGTTAAAATACTGGGCAGTGCACACCATGTGCATGCGTACATGTTTATGTTTAGTGGGAGGGAAATCTTCACTTTAAGGATATGTCTGAATAGGAAAAAGAGCCTCTAGTAACATATTTCTTCTGTAGGGGTTGTATGAAGCAGACTGAGATGCATGTAGAGCCAGAAAATAGAGGGCCAGCCAGACCAACCCTCTGAATCCCCCAAAACTGTTAATCCTGAAAGTTCACAGCCGAATTTAGACATTTGAGCCCGTATCCAAAAATGACATTTGAAAAGTTCTTTGGAAACAGAGTTAATTGTAAAGACAGTGGAGCAAATTAGAAATAATCTTCTCAAAGATCTACTGCTAGCATAAATATAACAGGAGTGAGTTTGATTCATGCTGTTAAAAAGTTATTCCTTTTTAAAGCTTTAAATAGTGAATATGGCTTGTTTCAAAGCTTGGTTTCATCGTTTCAGTTTAGGCCAGGTCCATACTTGCTGCTTTCTGAAATTGTTCTGAAAATGTTCTTCTCTCATGTCACCTGGATTGCAAAACAAGAATATTAAAAAAAGTAATGAGGCAAAGTGACTTTCTTGACCCTTGTAGACTTCATGGTGGGTGTGACTTAAGTAGAAGAATTGCATATCAGGACATACTGAAGGACTCTTTTTTATGAATTTCCAACTCACGGCAATTAATCCTTCTTGATAATCTTCCTGATAATCCTAGACAGACTGCTTCTACACTGCAGGCCTGTAACTTTTCTTTGAGGTTATATCCACTGTGGTAATGCATGAAGTTAAGAAATCCTGAAATTTGTTTTCAGATCAGAGAAGCATCTCAAATGTAAGGGTTATCCAAGTCTTTGGATAACCAAAGCCCTCCCCTGTCAATCAGCAAGTCTTACTTTTCATTGCCTTCTAGACTTGCTACTTTATTGAATGGAAAGACCTTCGGCTTTTAGCTTCTGAATATGAGGGAGGGAACAAGGGAGACAAGCTTATCTCACACTTCTGTTTCTGTGTTTTTCATTGGCTTCTATTTACTCCTTTTCCAAGGAGGGTACTTGCATAGTTTGTCCTTTCTCTACTTTTAGCTGTCTTCTGGGAACAATCACATGATCCTTCACACATTTCACAGTTATCTTTGGGCATTGATTTTCTAGGCCTATTATCTTCACTTGAAAGATACAGAAAGTTTGCCCACGCTGTTATTGAGCAACTCCAGGATCCAGAAAATGTCTCTTAGTTTCTACTCCCTGTAACACTGTGGTCCAAGCAAAAGCTGTGTTGCTCATGTGCCCCATGGTATGCAGTGGGATTTCACAGTCCCAGCTTTCAACCTTGCCTTCAAGGTAGTTCGTCACTATCAAGGAAATGGCCAAGGAATTTTTAAACCATCACTAGGGAGAAGACCCTTATCCAAACACTGCAGAGCTTGGGAGTTTGGTTTGCATTTCAGCCAAGATGGATAATATTATCCAGACCAGTTTGTCTGTTGCAGATCTGCATAGATTATACAACAAAACACAGCAGTAGCTACTGCACCATGGCAGTCAGAGCAGCAAAAAGACAGTCACATGGTGATATGTACTGTAACCTGATGGCATCCTGCTGCATGCTGCAGGTCAGCTTGCTGGCAAGGCTAGCAATTAGTTTGCATAGTTTACATTCCTTTCCCTTCACTGGTATTTGTACAGTATTTTCCAAATGTATGGAAAAAAATGGTAGAATTGTTTGGATTTTTTTTCCTGTAGTGTTAGAAAATTATGATATTTTTGATTTGTTCTTGAGGTTTCCAGCAATGATAAATAACGGTAAAACACTTGACTTGATATGGCTCTTTATGTTTCAGACCATTAACTTTTTCTTAAATTTTTGAAGGGAAGGGTATGGAAAGACTGCATGAGAGAGACTTAGGGCCTGAAATGCACATTCATGAACTCTCAGTTGTGTTTCTCTGTGCAGGTATACCTGCCTTCTTGAGGAAGTGCCTGCAACCAATTCAGTGATTGAAACTGCTGCTGTGACAATACTTTAAAGGTTTATCGAGCACTGATGCATACATACACATTCAGTCACACGCGCTTACACTCACTTCTTTGAACTCTAAGGAAATCCTTTATTTGTGTCTGGCAACTTTGTTTCAACAGCCTCAGGAATATGACTGCTGTACTTCTGGTGCAACAAATTAAAGATGGTAAATTCCAGCCAGCCCATGCCACCTCTTTTTCCTTCCATTTAAAATGCACTGAAGTGACTGTACAGCCTTCCAAAGCCGTTTGGGCTGAGGGCATCTGGAGCAGCCACGCTGACTTCTTGCAAGTAAAAGTTGCAGGTTTGCCACTTATCTCAGGCAGGAGAAGCGTTCCTGGCACCAGTGCTCTGAACTTTCAGTAGCTGGTGAAGCAGGATGCTTTTGTAATTGAGGTCTGCTTGGAAAAGCTGAACTGTCCTGTAGCCTTAAGTGTGTCTGTGTGTGTGTGTGCGCGTGTATGTGTGTCTGCTGCAGGACTGTGCGTTTAAGACTGTTGTCTTACTCAAAACGAGCCGAAGATTTTAAGGCTATGTTGTGTGTGGGTTTTGGCATTGCCTTTCTTTAAGGGAACACAGTAAACAGAATAAAAACCTCACTTTGGAGTCCAGAGCATCCTACACTTTGTTTTGCCAGGTCCCAGTGGGTGTACAAAGCAGGTAAAATAATGCGTGAGGCTTCGTGCCGGTTTGAATCCACAGCGTCCCCCGGCAGCTCTGTGCTGCTCCTTCTCCAGTGCTGCAGAGATCAGAGCATGATCCTTGGAACTGGCAGGAGAGCAAAACTCCGCCATGAGCCAGGACTGTTTTGGCCTGCAGATTTTGGCTGAGCCTGTTTAAAAACTAGTGTCTGGATCTGTGTGCATCAAAATTTGGTGCAAGGTCTGCAGTTTGGGCTTTTGTTTCCAATTCTGATTTTGGAATAGGCTTCTGTGCATTGTAATGAGAGGATGTTGTTGGTTCTTTAGAGTCCCTGAGTGTTACAGTTAGCTTACAGAAAAGTGCAAACTCTTTGAGGTATGAACTTCCAGGGSTCAGTTCTAAAGTAAAACCCCAGTTCATGGGTTCCCCATTTAAATTGGTGGAGCTTCCCCCTGGCAGCGGGCTCCACCGACGGAAGTTTTAGGTGCTATCAGGGCCTGATAAGATGTTGGACTTGGCAGGCAATTGCCAATGTACACCAGAGAGCCGAAAAATTCTTAGAATAAAATTCTCGGGCAAGTGGTAGGCAGAGTGTCAAACTGATGGATTGACCCATGAAAGGAAGTGAGTAGGTGCCTGTTTCCAAATGGCAGGGCCATATAAACGGCAGCGCTCGGGGAGGCTGTCACTGGGAGGCTAAAGGGCTGCTAGTGAAAAAGTGGCAGACGGAGAGAAATAAAGCTGTGCTGGAAACATGTGAAGGAAGGAACTTCCTGCTCTCTGGGCGGTTCTGTAAAGAGTTAACATTAACAAGGACCTCTGAGGCTGCACAGCAAAGACAAGGAGGGCTACATCAGACTTGGAGAGGCCTTTTCAATGCTTCTGTTTTTTGTTTTTTTCTTTGCTGACAAAAAAGCGAGGGGTTTTTCAATGGTATTAGGTAACAAGCCTCCAGACTACACTTTTTCATGCACCAGAGGATTCATGTTACACAGTTACCTGAAGATAAGCCAGCACTTACATACCCGCTGTGTCTGCCTATCTTTTTACAAAAGTAGTCATGGTCTTTGGTCTTAAAGTAGATTTTAAAGTTGTAAAATTTATCTGAGTTTTCTTCTTCTTTTATATCACACCAAACTTGCTTTTATTCTATTTCTTAAGAAATGGTTTATTGAAAAAGTGATGTTGTATTTTCCAGCCTTCTGTCCTGAGACGTATAAAATCCGAAGGAGATCTGTGAAATTTAAAACCAGACCACAGTCAGAAATCAGAAGGAAAGAAAGCCTCCAAAACCCTCTTATTATTTCCTAGGTGTTTCAGAGCATGTTGCAAACACACTGAAAAAAGATTAAGGATTTCAAATCTGCTTTGTCAAAAGAATTTTATCAGTTGGTATCCTTAAGGTTACTAGTTACAGGGCCATTAAGTGTACTGGAGCCTATTGAAGAAAACTGTTTTCTCTTGTGGAAAGCATCCTATAGATTTTAAAGGTCAGGGAGTGAGGGCCCTGTCATATCTTCTTTTCAGGTCACATAGTGGTAGAGATGGTATAAAAGGAAGATCTGCTTTAATGATGCTCACTTTTCTGTGAGGCAGTAGTGAAGTGGTGTGTTAAAAGTATGTAAGTGCTGTGTAACATAGCTTATATAAATGATTGTTTCTGGGCCGCTTATTAGGACTTATACATGTCTAACGATGCAGAACAGGCCATTGATTGCTACCATACCTTTAAATTGACCTATCTTTTTTTTACCGATCCAGGGTTTTTTTCCTTATTAATGTGAATGTGGGGATAAAGGTCTTATAATATTCTGTTTTCCTCTTTTTCAGAGCAGGCAAAAAACAGTTTGCATGTAACATCGTTAGATGATGCAGAATGTCTCCGATCTAAAGAGCTCCTTACGACTCCAAATAGTCATACGTCTAATTCAAAGTCTACCCGCAACATCCCTCGAAGACATACAGTAGGCGGCCCTCGCAGTTCCAAAGAAATACTGGGAATGCAAACATCAGAAATGGACAGAAAGAGAGAGGCTTTTCTTGAGCATCTGAAACAGAAATATCCCCATCATGCTACAGCAATAATGGGACACCAAGAAAGACTGAGAGATCAGGTATGAAAGTCAAATGCATATCTTGCTCTTCTTAAATGATCCATATAGCTTCTACAAAATTGAATGTTACCTCATTGCAAAAAGTGAGAATGTAACAAAGCATAAACAAATTGGTTTTGTTGATATATTCTAAGATCTACTTTTTCCCTTGACACTCAAAGAAATAATAATAGAAGATAATCAAGCTATTCAGTGTTACCTTTGAATTGTTCATTGAAACTGACCGTTTTGAAGAGTTTTTCTTTTTTTAGATTATGGACAGAGAAAGAGATGAAGGTGAGACTTGTTCTTAGAATATGTATCTCCACCCATTTTCACAGCTGAAGAGGATAACTTGGGGAAAATACAGAACAACTATTAACTTTTGTTACATTTTCAGTATTGGCACCACTGCTCAGGAGAAAAGAAAACATCTGTAGAGCGTGTCCGTATGCTTGAGCTGGCTCTGTTTGCCCTTTCATTTGCTTTCTTTTCTATTTTTGAATCTTTTCATACAAACAGAATGGACTCACCCACAGCTATCTGCCTTCTCCAAACTGTCTTGACACCAAGGCTGGCCGGTCAGAAGTGTGCCTTAAGGTGGTTTGTTTCTTGACTGCCTGCAATTACTTTTCAGCAGTGAAAAGTAGACTTAGGGTCATGGCAGATATGACACCTTGATGTATTTCTCAGAACAGGTGGAGGCTGCTGTCATGCTGACCTTTTGAATTTAGAAAATGCAGTGCAAGGAACTGTTCGCGGCATAACTCTGTGCTCTGTTTCTGAGTACAGTGATAAAGTTTAATCTGTTAAACCATACAGAAAATCAACATGCTATTCCATAATTCATTTTCCAATAAAACAGCAGAATTTAGAGTTCTGTCTTAAAATCTTGTGCCCGTTATTCTCAGTTTAACAAATGCTTGGCAGTAAATCTTTTAAAAAAGTTTTTTTTTTCTTAGCATTTTGTAGGTATATCAACACTAACAGCAAATTAATTATAAGCAAGAAATAAAAACAGGTTTGTAAAGTACTCTGTTATGGGAATTCTTACTGAATTCCTGGCATCTTTTGAAGCCTTCTGAACCTTTGGGGATCAGAAAGTTATTACAGCTTTTGAAAGACTGCCACTCAGTGACTCCCCCCCTATATTTTCTCTTTGACAGGGACTTTAGAGTTTCCAGATAGTGACACTGCTTTAGGGCAGAACTGCTAGAATCCATATATGTCCAGCTAAAATTATTGCGAGACTTCAGCTCTAATGAGGATGATCTATTCCTTATTTTTTAAAYGGCTTCCCCTCCTTCCTTTGAAAGTCTTGATTTTTTTTCCTCCCACTTATCTCTTTTGTGAACTTTAGTGACTGTGTGGAATGTGCCGGGTGGTGGATAAAGATAGCGTACAAATTAAATAAGGGGCAGAGGGGTGGGGGGTGAAATCCAGAGATTAGATCTTTTGGAGTCATGTAAATATTTAGTTCCAGTGTTGCAGACAGTGCAAGCCCAGTTTGAACAGCCTACAGCATTGCACCCTACACATTTTGTAATTTGATCCTTTTCTGAAGTCAATAAATTACAGAAGGAATGCAGTAACTGTTCTGCTATTTGTTTAAAATGTGTCATCCTTGCTAATTTATTGAGGGTAAAATTCATGTGAATGTCTCCTGCTTCTATTTTTTGATGATTAGACATATGTATTGTATGTAATAAGCGTAAATTTTTAAACAAAATCACCCTAAAATTACTATTAGAGCATCAAACCATCTTTCTTGGGCATGTGAAATACTGAATACCTCATTCATTCACCATGACTTTTAAAAAAAATCATAAATTAAACAGAAGCCATGTAAAAAAGCTTACAGAAATAAGTTATTCCACTTGATTGTAGGGCTGTTACTTAGTTGAAATGTGACAACAACGTCTGGCTCATCAGATGTAATAGCAGATTGTTATGATTATGGCCTTGCACTTCAGAGTGGTTTTTCTTACCAGTTGTCTCTTATGCATAGACACCCATGCGTCTATGTATTGTGTGTGTGTATACATATGTATATATGTGCATATATGCATATGCACACACACATATGTATGTAGATACATATATAATAGAGGCTCACTTAGCAGCTCCATGGATGAGATCATAATGTAATTTTGCTTAGGGGTGTGTGTGTGTGTATAGAATATAATTGAATTATTTTATGTACGTGTGTAGCAGTAGTGTAGAAGACAAACTACATGTGCATGTAGTAGATATGTGTATATAACATATACATATATCATGTATAAAATCTGTAATGTATTTGGGAAGACATGAATTAAAAAGTCAGGATTTATTTTTTAGGCTACTTTCCTCCCTTTTTGCTAATCCAGCTGCTTCAATATCTGGAAAGTGGCAATAATTTCTGTGGTGGGAATTTCCCCAATACAGCACCATTTTATAATCTCTGTGTCAAAATGATGCAGCTGGAACATAAAACAACCCAATATTTACAGTCAGGAGACAGTCCCTTGGATATCGTATAATTTGTCCTCTAGGTTGCTTTAAGCCCTATCAGGTCCCTAACCAACAAAAATGGGCTGGAATAAGCAGGATTGGTAATTGTCTCTTTTGTGGACCTTTCCCCTCTTCCTCCCTCTCAGCCATCAGTATTTGAGCATGGCAAACTGACCCCTGGTTTATGGCAAATAAACATTAGGAGAAGAATCTGTTTGATGTTGTCAGATGATACTGTTATATCAGCTCCAGCAGTAAGGTCAGTGCTGAATCTTGTCCATGTCTTCCGCTGCGTATTAATGTTTTCCTCCAGGCTTCGTTATTCAGATAAATCCCGCCCTGGATGTGCTGCCTCAGGCCCCATTCCTACTCCGATAACCTACCGCAAATCAGCTGGAGAATTGCGGGCAGGTAAAATGCCGCCGGGGGCAGGGGGTTGCTGGTGTCTGGCTCGCTAACCCAGGGCCGCAGAACCGCCCAGCTGTGCACACAGGTTATCTCCCCGCCTGTTTGCCACCCCCGCCCAGGATGGCTGCTTCTGCAACGAAAAGCTCCCGGAGATGGGGCCATCCTTGTTTGTACAAGGGCCCTGGGATGCTTCCGCAGTGCGAACCGCCTACAGCAGAGCTGGTGCATGGTGAGGCGGGCTGGGGGTTCGCAGCACCCTGTGCAGCGCAGGCGAGCCTTGCCGGTGCAAGCACCCGCTGTGCAATGCAGCGTCGCCCTTCACAGCCCGGCTGCTCTCCCCCACGCTGCAATTTGTCCACCCTGCAAGGCGATCGTGCAGCTCGGTGCAGGCCTGAGCTCCCTCCACCCAGGAATCTGGAAATCAGTGTGTTGAGTCTCAAGAAAATAACCTTTTTTTGTACGTAATGCAGGTCTGCAGTAGCTTCGGACACCTTGCCTCTGCCAAAGTTGTCTATCCTGCATTAATGAAAGCAAGGTGCTAACGCAATCCCCAGCAAAGTTAGAAAGAAAAAAGAGAAAGAGAGGAAGAAAATAGTTTTAAACCTAAGTTTGCGATGGTGTAAATCATGTGCTGCTGAGCTGGGGGCAGGATGCTGCCACCCAATTAGGTGGGGCTGACTCGGGTGAGCGGAGAAGAAAAGGGCAGGAACCAGTGCAGAAGCTGGGACAGTGGCTGTGAGGACGAAAAAGAGTTTGCAGTGAAAAGGTTAAAAATGCTCACCTTGCCATGGGAGGGGGTAATCCCTGCTGTGAACCTGTTTTACAAGTCCCTCAGTAAAAAAACTTTCTGAGGAACAGAGAGCAAAAATGAACGTGTAGCAGTTCTGCAAAGGCAGAGGTTTTGAGCGTGCCTTTAGAAAATGCGCTGAAGCATGTTTGCCACAGGTTTGTTGTTGCTGTTGTTTAACTAGTGGGGGTCAGTAACAACTCTTAGCATTTCAGCCAGTGCTCTGTGACGAAGAAAATTACTGGCAAACAAATTTAGACTTCCATGAGTTTAAAAAGAAGTCCTCTGTATGTGTGTGTGTAATGTGGAGCGTCTAGAAAATGGTGGTTGAGCTTTTCTGTTATGTTGAGCTAGGTCTGAACATGACAGGTAACTTCGGCATCTAGGCAGGTGTGGTTAAGGTTGCCATGGCGATTCATGATGTCATGCTTGATAGAGCATGTCAAGACAGCTAATTTAACATGTAGATGTTCAAAAAGTCCCATAGGCTAGAACTAAGTTTTATGCAAATAACAAAGTTACGCTGCGAAAGGGCAAAAGAAAATGTGGCTAAGCTATGGAGTGCGTTTTACCTGACAGCTTTAAAGGATTATTACAGGCTTCATTATAAATTAAAACGTTTGGAACTAAAGGAAGAGGATTTCCTAACTTGACTCCGGCTTCACCTGTGGAATCTAACATTTAGGTAAATATGTCTCTTTCTCTCTCTGCCCTTCCTGTAAAAAATGCTTTTGAAACCCTGGAGTTTGCTTCACCACGTTATTCCTCCTGGCAGCGGGGCTGAGTCAACAAAGCAAGTTTTCTGGCATGGCACATTCTCTTTTCTCTTCCTAAAATGTGATTTTTATTGAATGAACTGAGACTTCTGAATTATTTGAAAGGCATTGTAATGTATTATGTTGATTATATGAATCATGCTGCAAAAATGTCCTAGGTAGTGTTATGGAGGAGAAACTAAGAATTGAGACACTATTTATTTGTAGATTATTGCCAGATGTCTCTCCTTTAACTGTTAAAATAGACCCCGTAAGTTACAACAGCATTTATTCCAGTGTTTGAAATCTGGGAGAAAGCAGAAGCATTTATTTCAATAGATCATAGTATCAGTTGGTTAAAGTGACTCTGAGTATATGCTTTGATATCACAAGGAAAATCTGGGGCATTTCTTAAAAGATTTTTCTTGGGTAAAAGTACATCTAATGAAGAATAAACGTATTTGGAGGTAAACAGGAGGGCGTATTTTGAGTTCCTCCTGAAAGAGAGTAAAATCCCTGTGTTCTTAGTCATAACCACGCTTGTGCTTACATCAATCAAGACAGACCAAGTAAACACATATACCTAAGGGATAGTCCCCTCATTGGCATTGCTGTGATAAAATAACTCGAAACAGGTTTAGGTCTGCAGAGTTTAGTTAGTTTAGTTGGTTCGAATCCCTTAGTTTGAAAGGGGCCAGGTTTAGGTGGGAAGGGGTGGGGTTGCGGGAGCTAATGGCCAAGCTAAAAAGTTTGAAAGCGGAAAAATCATAGGTTCTGCCTAAAGACACCTGAGAAATGTAAACTTGAGAGAAACTTGATCAGTTCATTGTAAATCCTCAGTAGCATTTAGTGAATGAGAAGCTACAGAATATTTTAAACACATTATCTAATTCCAGGTGAAAAAACAGCGTACAAAGGATTTCTCACTTTCTGCATTGCTTGATCAGGCAAGGTAAAATAAGCTTTTTGAGAACATGTACTGATTTTCAAAGCAAATAGATTTGTGAGGAGTACAAAATGAAGAAATCACTAACTAAAATTTTTTTTGGTCATGGTTCTTTTGCTTTTACTGTCCTAGATTATATCTTGAAACTAAGTCAGTGATGGCAATATTATAGAATTAATTTCAACTTAACCTTTCTCCAAAAGTCTGTGTGTTAATTATTTAGTACTAAAATATGCATAAATGACAACATGTCAAAAGAACTAGTATATTTTACATTCATTACACTGATGCTGGTTGATGATGTAGAATAGGGTAGTGAGAAATTGATTTAGTGTTAATATTGTGTGGTATTCACACAATATTAACACTGAACACTAACACTCTGTACCAATAAGTTAAAAAGTGATATTTGATTTTAAGAAGCACACAGTGTCTGTGGAGAAGATGATTTTAATCTGCATGTATGCTGCTGATGATTTTTCTAGCTAAAGAAAATCCATTTCAGTGAATTACTACTTGGTTCACGTAATACTGTATATGTCATGAATATGAATGTGAATGAATGTGTCATCAAAAAATGTCTATTTATATCGGAGAGGTCAGTGTCATACGGCTAGAACTTTCTGTTGTGTCAGCATAACCTGCAGGCGTTTTTAAAAAAAAAAAAAACAAAAAAAACAACGTTTCAGAAGTTCTGTCAGGACATTTCAGTCACTTCCTGCCTCCTCTTCTCAGAAGGGTGCTGTCTCTCCTCCAAAATGAGAAGGCGATTCCCCCTCCTCCCTTGATGCTTTTTGTCAGCCCAGCAGTGCCCGGTGCTTTGCCCCGAGCTGCTGTGCGGGAATAGCTTGTTCCACTGCGTTTGCAGAGCTGAACTGCTGGGGAAACTGTCCTCGGCTTCGGGAAGGGGGGTCTCTCCCGACATCCCCGCACGTCCCTGTGCCGCTGTACCTTCTGCTATAGCAATTTATTGCTTTCCAGTGCCTCTGTATGTTAAGGGCAACTGCTCTCTTATTTTACATTGTTAAAAGCACCTACATAAAACTATGAAAATGAACATATGAACACAATTGCAAGCTTAAATGTCTGCTGGAATCCAAGCCCTTAGCTTTTGTTTATGGAAGGACATGAGATGACCTGTCCATTTGTTTTGAGTTGAAACATGCTCTTTTGCCCCTAGATAATGCTGTGATTGCGAGATATTTATAAATAGCTAGATAGATAAATGAACAAAGAGCTATTTCGTTAGCAAGGTAAAGTGGGTTTACTTTGTATTCACTATAAGTTAAAATGTTTAGGAAGAAGAACATTCCTTGTAGAGTGTTTTGGTGGAAAGTGTTCCAATTTTACTCTTTGTTTTAAAAAGTAAGGCAAAAGTACTGAAGAACATGTTAAACTACCAGCCCTAAGGTATCTCATGGAATAAGTGGAGTTTAACTTCAGTGATAATACTTGCTTTGGTAAACATAAGTTTCTTCATTTATATCTATCAGTTAAAAGTAATAAAAAAGCTGTTTGTTAAAAAAAGCAAACAAAGCAAAGTTGCAACAAGACTAATAAAGCAATTCCTTTTCTTCTTCCTTCCCTCTCCCCATGCAAATCACACACCAGTGCGGTTATTTTGCCCCAACAGGATTAGTAACTTTTTTCTGTGGCAACGCCTGTGTTTTAAATAGCATGTATTGTTTATAATTCAGAAGTCTGAGATAGTTGTTCATATGCTTACCTTTGTTCATGTGAGTTTTGTACGTGTATTTTTCTAACCTAATTCTATGACAAAGAAAGGGATTTTAAACTCTTTTGTGTTCAGCTGATTGAATAAATGCACTCAGTAATCTTGTTTCTCATTCTAGTGCTTATGGCTAGATCCAGTAAAGAATTTAGGACTCAGTTTTTTGTCAAAGCAGAATTCAAGCAGCTGCATTCAGGAGTGTTAACCATGAAAACCTCACCCAGTTATTGTAGACACCTGAGATTACTTAGGTTTCAGAAATTTAAGTTTTTCAGGCAAAAAATTTCCTCAGGCATTTACAGATGTGTTGTTGCACATACTCAGTTTTATCCTGGTTCTTCCTGAGCTGCCTCTGTAGATGATTACCACAAACTGCATAGAAATAGTCAGAAAGTCTAGGTTGGTGGCTGTATTCAGTGTATGCTAAGTCCTTTGGCAGCGGTGGTGGAGGGGAGGAGCCTGCGTCCTCATGGTGGCCTGGCAGTGACCGTGTTGCTGGGGGAGACACGTTCTGCCTGCTCAGAGCCTCTGATGGAGGCCCACCTTCATCTGTGGGCGTCCATGGGCATTCAGGATGGACAAACCCTCCACCTTCCCTTTTGGAGTTGAGCCACTGTGTGGTGACGTGTTGCAGGGTTTGGTCTCTGCAGCCTTGTGCCTGCCCCTCAGTCCTGCTGAGTGAGCATCATCGTAGGGCTGCAGTACTGAGCACTCTTTCTTTACGTTCCTCTTGGCCATGAAGACTTTGCACTCCTTTCTCCATGGTGGCAAAACTTCAGGAATCAGAGATGGAAGCCTTGGCCCAAAACTGTTATAGCCTGGTTATTGAGTTCCTCTCTCCAGAGATGGAGACATGGGTCTYGAACTTCCTTCAGTCTGAAGGAAGTTCAAAGTCAAGTCTTTCCATCCTTCTTTACATATTCTATACAAGTAGATTAGTGCATGAAAGGTGCTTTACCACTGTTTCCTCTTCCAACTGTACTTTAAAATCAAAGTACAGAAAGTTGCTGTGCTTTATGCCCAACTCAGGGGTGAATAGCATGTTAGATGTCCTTGGAGCACCATTCTAGATGGGGCTCTTCGGTGACCCCAGGGTTCATTTCAAGCCCTATTTTTGCTCACAAAAAGTGAGTGGCAGAGTAGAAAAATGGAGCCCTGGTCTATGGAAATCTTTGGCCAGTTCTGTTACCAATCTGGTGTTTTTGAAGTGCGTTGCAAAAAGTGTAAGGATCGCTTGTTTTGAAGATGAGGAGAATCACAGACAGGCGAAGGTATGGGTGAGGGTAACAGACCAGGCGAGTGGTAGAGCAGAGGTTACAGCATAGATTCCGTAGTCATTGGTCACAGATTTGTCCTCTGACCCATGATTAGCCTTACTGTTCATGAATATTTGCTGTGTTTCAAGACCATTTGCCTGCAAATGGTTCTGAATGTTCTCTGGTTGTTCTCTTCTCAACTGAATAGTCCCATTCACTTCCGCCAGGAACTTTTTTGTGCTCTTTTCACATTGTCACATGGGAGGGGAGCACGTATTTATGTCAGTCATTAGCAAAGCGAATGCACCGTTACTGCATTACAGCATTTTTCAGCTGATTTTCTAACAAAGGTGGATTGCACTGGAGTCACCTGTTTAGCCAGCTTGGTGTAACCATAATCCCTGTAATTTAAATCTTTTTTCTGGGCATATATTAAGAGAACAAGAGTAATTAACAGAAACAAATCTCTCATGAACATGTATTTCAATTTCCTTTTTCTTCACATGTGTTAAGTACACCAGGAGAAACAGTGCTATTGTTAAAATTGCAGCCAACACCTATGACTGACAACCGCCTCTGAGATGATGTGTTTTTAACATTTGCCCAATCATGGTAAATATTGTGCCAGATTAGTAAATTCAGAATCAGACGACACTGAAGTTTTGCATCTTGACACATCAAACCAGCACAGAGTCTTTTGATCGGCTGAGATGACATTTTGAAGAGTCCTTTTTTGTTTTTTTGTCGTTGATTAGTACCTTCTGCGCTGCTCCATTTTCTGTGGTCTCTTGTGCTGTGGATTGTAGTGATTCCATCCATTCACCAGGATCTTACTGTCTTACTAAACATTGGGCATTTTAATTTGTTTAAGTTTAGGAAAGGTTTTCAATGGCTTATTGATACACTGCCATAGATACACATCACTTAAAAATGTTTTTAAACCTAAAAAAACCCAGTTATTAGAGAAAGGAATATAGAAACTGTTCTGTTAAGTCACATCTGAAATCCACAAAGATCATTAATATATTTCTGACTGTGGCTTCTACCACAGAATCTGCCATGCACATCATGTACATTCTGATCTCTATTGGTTATGGATTATTTTGTCCTAAAAGCTTGAGATTTATTTTATCTTCCAAAATATTTTTATTGCTAGTCGTCAGTCTGGATCTTCTTGATACCTATGTGAACCTCCAGTTCTGTTTTGGATTGCTAAATTCTTGACTTTGCTGATGTCTAATGGCTCAGCAAAGAAGTTTTAAGAATATTTTAGCCTGTTAAGGGTGTTAATTTATCACATTTGCATTTAAAAGACTATCTTCTTGCTCTTGCATTGATGGAATTCAAAATAGAAAAATTAATTTTAATTCAATTTCAGTGAAAATTAATTATTTTTTCAGTCTGAAGGGAGAGGTCAGCTTTCTAAGAAAGGAGAAACAAAGATAAAGACTAAGGAGGAAGGGGAAGAAGGAATGAGTGACAATCAAATGAGTTTAAACATTTTTATATTCAAAAGAAGTTGAGTATGATTTATAATTTTGCATGATGTATTTACTTCCAGATATATTTACTGCCAGATGAATAAGCAGAAGGCTTACCCAATTTGCTCCTATTTTGTGGGTATGTGGGTGTCTAAGGTCTGCCGTCAATGTCTATGCATGAGCTTTGGGCTGTCTTCCTCTCTCCTTTGAAAGCATAATTTTAGCTTCATTTATTCATTTGTAACCCTATTTTTAGTAGCACAAAATACCATACATCAGACTATTTTAATTAGTAATAAATTACTCACAGAAGGAACAAATATTTGACTTTCATTAGAATGAGTAAGAAGAAATGTCACTTATTTCCCATTGGATGAATAAATAAATAATTGAATGACATTGGTAGGTTGATTTAAATAATAGTAATTATTGTTTGGAAGAAAGAAGCATTATTTACCATAATGTAAAGAAATTAATTAAAAATATGCATATAACTTAAATTCTTTCAGTAAAAATCTGTATCTGAAAAATTAGAACATTTATAAAATTTGCTGTAGATCTTAAAAAGATTATTTATTTCCTTTTTTTTTTTAAAGAGAAATGGTAGTTTCAATAAACTGATCTAAGTTATATTTCCCTAAAAGTCTTAAACATCCCAAAACTCACAGATGTTTTATGTTAATTTTCACTATTTTATTACACATTCTGTGTTTAAAAAGCCTATTTCATATTAAAATTGCTTAATAGCTTTACAGTAATTTTCATTAAAAAGACAATATTATATCAACATCCACTACCAGGGATATGAGAGAACCTCAGTATTCCTCTATGCTTAAACTGGAATCCTTGCAATATCCCAGATACCATCGTTTGGCAGTAACTGCTGGCAGATTTTTTTTTCTTTTTACTGAAGGTTGCCGTTGTTTCAGTTGGTTTTCAATTGCTAATCCAAGCTGCCATCTTTTTGGCTGACATTAAATCTAAGAGCTGGGAGTACAAGCAAGATCGTACCTGCTACCAGCCTACGGCCTGCTTGTTGGGTGAGCGTTGAGGGCTGAAGAGGATTTCTGTGCTATGCTGTGTAATCCGGCTGTTTTACCAGAAGCAGTTAGTATGGTGTGTGTCCGTGGAGAATTTAAATGAAAATGTATGATACAAATAGCATCCAAAGATTTCTGGAAATCAGTGGAGAACTTCTCCCTCTGGAACATCACACAAGGATGGGGAGGGAAGGCATGAGGAGGAGCACATCGCAAAATGTTTTTTTGGCCCCAATCATGCTCATAATGATGTCAATAAAAATGTTCCTGCTGACTTGAGTAAAGCTGGCTCAAACCGGAGCGGGTTGTCTGACTACGGCTCTGTTCTTCTGATATCAGATGCAAGCATTTAATTTCTGGCTCATGTGTACTTCTGTTTTATTTTATTTTTATCAAGTGTTTTCGGCACCGGATGTTATGACACGCGCTTTCCTATATTGGCAGTTCCTACACACACCTGTTGCTGCTGGTCTCTGGCACTGATGAGTCTTGCAGCTCTCTGATACCACCTTCACTTGACAGGCACTGCTGGCAAGGCAGAGCTCACAGGGATATTTTCCTAATCCGGTCCTGAACAACTGGGTTAATCCCATCCAGAGCCTGGGACCTTAGTGTAAGTAGGAGTCAGGTTTCTTCCTGATGCCAGTGAATAACTCTCAGTAATGTAGGACCATTGCTGAATTCATGTATTACACTCGGTTGTTACTGTATCTTGATACCACAGTAGATTTGACTATAATATTAACCATCTGTATAATTTTGATCACACATTTTATTTAGGTGTTTCTACTGTACACGTTTTACTCTCTTTTTTTTATTGCTCAGTGGTGACCTACTTAGGCCTTGGGTGTTAATTGTGTCACAAAAGGGTAGTTAGAGTCGACCTGCAAATGTGTATTTGTTCAGTCCCCACCCGTAAGCAAGCAGGCAACCATGAAAAACCAGTATTTTTTATTTATGACTCATTCATACACCCGGATGTGTAAAGAAATTTCACATCAGATCTATACCAGGCTCTGTTGTGTATGCACACCTATAGAAAATCGCCACTGTGAGAAAGAGGGACTCTTGCTGCTCTGGGGCCCGGTAGCTCCATGCCAGTGGCAGCCCATTACCAAGGGTATGGATTTTGCGAAGGAGGAAGGAGCTGTTTGTGCTCCTGTGGCAGAACCGAGAAGAAAAAGGAGTCTCTCAGCTCTTTGCTGCTCCTCCGGTGCCTCTTGTGTAAGCCAGGTATAGCTCTGACTAAAAGCCAGGACTTTCATGTGTGGGACTTGCATAAGAGTTAATGCAAATTTTTGGACAGACAGATCTTCTTTTTCTTTTTCTTTTTTTTCCAAAAACTACTCTCTGTAAAGAGGGAATGTCCTTAAGCATTTATTGTTATTATTCTCCTATTGTCTATATATGTTTCTAGGTTGATTTTGAAAGGCACAAAAATCTTAAAATTATTAGAGTAGTTATCAGATGCTCTGAAGGAGACTGATAGTCTACAGAAGAAAGGCTTCTCTTGAAACATGTTAAAATACAATTCAATTTTATCTCACAGTTTCAAAATTTGTCATACACTGTCCAAAATCCAAGTTGCTTTCTTCTCTAATTATGGTGAGTGTTTATGTGTAAGGTTTCATCTATTTCTTGGAAGACTTCCAAGGCTATGGAGTAACTGGTATTTTGTGGGCCTCTTCTGAATTGAAGGGGTTAGAAAATGGTAGCCTTCAATTCAGAAGATACTTAGACAGTGGAGGCAAGTGCRACTTGCAGTCAGTGTTACTTTTTTTTCACCCTCTCTTCTCTTGCTACTGCTGAAATGTTTTGGGTTTGAGATGTCTTTTCTCCTCGTGCTGTGATAGCAGATAGTGCTTTGTTTTAAAGAAACTGAAAACTCACAAGTTTGATCTTGTTTTTGCATGACTTAAACCTGCCTCAGAGATGTTATTTTGCCAAGAATAGTTCTACCTTTGATATGCTTGACAGTTTTCTATCTGTGACTGTATTACATAGGCACAGCCAGCTTGAAATTTAGGGACATTTCTGATAGTTTATAAAAGGAGAAATGAGGAAACATGGAAAAAAAGTTAACAAATACTCACAGGGGAACTTGTGAAAAGCTTCTCTCTCTCTCTCTCTCTCTCTCTCTCTCTCTCTCTCTCTTTTTTAATATAATTTGGTGGATTTCCCTCACTTAATTCCCATTAGCGGTGTATTATTAGAGGAAGAATCGGTTTGGCTTTTTGTGATATATCACAGCTACATGATTTTAGTGGTAAGAACTGGGAAAAATAATTTTGGACTTAAACAAAAAGATTTTGCATTTTAGGTAGGTGATCACTATGAAGACTCTTTTTTTCAAAGGGGCATGCAACCTTTCAGATTAGATTTACTTGTTGTGCAGCATTTTAAACATGGCAGACTGAAACTAATGTGGGGTAAAACCTACAGATTTTTTGAGTTTGCCTGGCAAAACAAGTGTAGTATAGATAATCATTCAGTATCTTATTGTAGTAAAATAAACATGGATTTACAGGTCTTTTCTACAATTAAAAAATTCATGTGTTATTTTGTTCTGTGCTTCCTGCTGCCACTTGTTAGACTTCCACAGGTACTGCCAAAAAGTCTGTGTTTTTGTTGTTGCCTTCCTCTACTCACTGCTGGTTTTTTTTTGTTTGTTTGTTTTGTTTTGTTTTTGTTTTGTTTTTTTTTAGGAGAACACTATTAGGGTTTGAGAGCAGGATAGCTTTTCTAACTTCTTTTCTAATTTCCTCTGAAAAAAAGTAGTCAGACAAAAGTTATCAAGCCTTTTAAGTGAGATCTGTCTAGCCACTACTGCTTTGCTTTTGGCTTATCTTCCTTGTGGTTTGAAAACTTCCTTGTATGTCTGGGTTCTGTGATTTTTCAGAGCTCTTTTAAAATGTGTTCATCATTTCAAAATGTTCACTCTGCCTTCAAATAGTTTCAGTGAGACCAAGGTGATGATCTAGTTTTACTTACTTCAATATATGGCAAAGACCTATGTTTGGACCGTGAGTTTACATATTGTTTGACTGCTCATTTAACTAAAACAGGCAGCCTGATTCCATACTGATCGCTCTTCCAACCCACAAAGTCACATGCATTTATTTAACCAAACTCATCAAAGTAGTTGAGTCTGGCAGTGTGCTGTTGAGATCAGCAGATGTAAGCTATTTTATCTGAAATTTAAGAGGGAGGGAAAGTTGAAAAAGAGGTATGGAAGGAAGAAGAGTCTTGACTGGAAAACAGGGATGTGGAAAATATTTTGCCTTTTAAATTGGAGGCCAATAATTTGGGAGCCTTTTCTGATTGAAGGTATGGTAGCAGCATGTCTTGAGTTAGTTCTAGATCTTTTTGTGTGTTACATTTAAAAGTAGAACCATTAAAATCCTCTTGAAAGCTAGTGGCTGGCAGAGACTGCAGAGTGAAGAGTATGTTGTGATATCATGCTCAACAAAAGCGCATAATCTGTCTCTTATGTGACTAAATCACCTTGGCTCACAAATAAAGGAAGAATTTGCAATTTTCTTGTTAAAAACTGAGAAGAGTAAGCAGTCATAAACTGCGGTTCTGCTGTTTGATCATTTGAAAGTCGAGGCTCCAAGAAGCATTGCAAAGAACAAATCTGCCCAGCCACATTGTCCATGCGATATCTCTTGTCTCTCTTGTCACTTTGTTCTCTTTGAAGATGAGGATCAGCCAGTTGTTTCTCATCTAAGCTCCGATTTCAGACATGCAGTAGGCATGATGCTCAAATATCCCCCAGTGGAAAGGAAGCTGGTGGTCAAGCAATGTAATAAAGGCACCTCACTGTCTTTCCTACAAGCTCCATATGAACACGTAGCAGGATGAACAGTGTGTAGTAACCAAGCTGTTTGGTTTGGAGCATCCCACAAAGCAGGAATGTGTGAACATCATCCTGGCTTCACCCGCCCGGTGGGTGTCTGTGTTAACTGTGTTTCAAAGTAAATGGTTTCAAAAGAATCTGATAAAATTGTTAATATGTGTCCTGATTTTCAGCAGTATTTTATGACTGATAATATGATTGTAATTTGCTTCTGTAAGTCCAAAGTGCACTGATCAAAAGAAAAGTGATGCTGTGAATGAGAAAAATGATTGTGGGAGTTGTGTTTCTTCTCTTCAGTCTACTCAAAAAGAGACAATTGAAACAAGTTATTAATTTGTCATATTGCAAAATCTAAAGTAGGCTTTCTTAGATGAATACTATAGTATGAGTTCTATTTGACTCAGCTACTATACCTTCACTTAAAAGAGAGAGGGATACTCCTTCTTATCATTAGAGCTGGTTCTTTCCTGCCAGAATGTGCTGGACAGAAAGGATATGGGATAAACTCACATGCCATGTAACAGGGCTTTTGCCCCCTTTTTGGTAATTAACAGTCTGAAGGTCGACAGGACAAAACTTGTGCTTGTTTCTTTGACACATTGCTGTGCTACTTCACGTGAAAGCAGTTCAGTCTTAAATCTAAGCAGTTTTATACAATGTAGACTAATCCAACCATTAAGAACGAGTTTATTGTTTAAGGATTTGTAGATGTTTGGTAAGCCAAAAAACTTTTCAAAGTTTTTTTCAGCCACAGTAGTAGATAAATAAAATGAAAGCAAACCGTGATGAAGTTGTTTTGCCTGTTCTCCCAGCTATAGCAGGGATTTGTTTTACAGGGTAGTTCTTCATCTTCCCTTCTGCATTACTGGCTGCCACACTTCATTTGTAGACTACAGTGACCTTTATAGAAAGACTAGTAGTAGCAAGGGCTTAGGGATCTGTCATGATAGCTGGAGAGAGAAGATTATTTTAGTGTCCATAAAATTGTCTAAAGGATGCAGTATCAAAAAGATACAGATTCTTCCTCCCAACCCCAATCATGTTTATGAGGGCTCTGAGGTGTATTAACTTCCAGCATGGTTAGGCCATTGGAAGAGGTCATCTGGCACGGTTTTAGTCATGGGAAATAGATGGTCAGCAATATCAATGTAGTTTCTATTCTTCCTTCTGGGAAACTGAAATCAAGAACGTAGGAGGCTGCAGACCCCAGCAGAGGAAGGTCTTTACCTGGATATTTCCCCAAGGAGATGTTAAGAGAGTGGATAGAGAATGATTATGGTGCCTCGAGACTCACCTCCCCATGGGATTAGTGAAGGGAGAAGTCAGTGTCTCTGCAGGGGCTGTGAAGCTGCTGGATAAATGTAACAACATGGCGCTCATGTTCATACCAGGCTTCCCCTAGAGCTGGAAGGGTAAATGAGTCTCGTGGGGAGGATATATACCTAAAACATGAGACTGACATGGACAATGACTTCTTGTGGGAAAGTCAAGTTTCTGGGACCTATGAAAATATTTATTTTCACTGCTATGCATCTGGAAATATAACCAATAGGGGAGGTGTGACTACATGTTGATTAACGTCAGTGGGGTGCCCCAAAGGTTGGTTATAAAGTGCTCCTATCTTGGTTTGCCAACTATAGTTTAACAAAATTTTGCGAAGTTTGGTCTTTCAACCCTATTTTATTTTTTTTGTAAGTTTGTGATGAAATAGAAGTTGATTAGGGAGGAGATAAATATAGCTAGAAGTTAAAATTTTCCAGACAGAACAATTTTAAATGTGGTCACTTTTTGACATAATTGTTGAGAATAATATATTAAAAGGATGTTTTTAAGGAAATGTAACTTCTCACTGGGATCTCGATTTAGGTCAAGATATTCACTTTGCTTAAGTTGCCAAACACTTGCAGTAATAATCTTTTGATACAGGAGTTTGACATTTGTCCTGTCAGATACTCAGTATCTTGTTATGAAATTGAAGGGTATTCCAAACTCAGACAGCATATTTTAATATGAGATTATTTTTTGTTTCCTGACTACTTTATTATTAAAGTATATAAAAAAGTTGACAAGTAATTCTAGAAGATGTGAAGAGAGAGAAGTGTTAGAATGGTAAATATATGTAAAGAATAATGCAAAGAAAAGTAGCCAAGGAAAAGTTGTAATTGGATATATCAAGATATTCTCTGGGTTGAAGGATAAAGCCAGGGTAATGGAATGTCAGAGCAAAGAAACCATCTTAACAAATGTATACACATTTGTGCACAGACACGTGCGCTCACAGTCTGTGTACGGCAGAATCTGCTACTGGTAGTTTAAAATCATACACATGCCTACAGAATCACTTTTTGGTGATGAAGAGTAAAGCCAGTTAGTAATTATGAGCACGGTGTACATACCTGATGTATCTAAGATAAGTGTTTAATATACTGCAATAATATATGGATCAAACTTTTCAAACATAAGAGCAGCTGGTATTGAGAAAACTAGTAGCAACCATTCCTAAGAGGCATTACAAACATATAATACCAAATGACTTTGTAAACTTTTGCCTTTTGAAAAATATAAAGGAGATGAATTAACTACATATGAGCAAGTGTGAGATCGTGTATCATAGAAAAGCCTAAGGTGCAGGGGACCTCTGGAGATCTTCTGGTCCAACCTTCTGATGAAAGCAGGGCTAAGATTACATTCTCCAGGGCCCCCTCAAGCTGAGTCTTGAATATTTCCAGTGAAGGAGATTCCACCACTTCTCTACACAACCTATTGCAATTTTTAATTGTTCTCACAGAGATTTTTATTTTTTTTGTATCGAGAATGAATTTCCCCTGAAACAAATTGTGCCCATATTTAGGAAGAGGACAGGCTGTACCCAGGAAAACAATAAGTCTGGAGAGAGTTTAAAGATCTTATGAATTGCAAGCTAACAAGAGTTCCTAGTGTGAGACTCTTGTAAAAGAAAGGAATTATTTTCCAGGAAGATAGTGACTAGGATTCGAGAGTAGTCATACCTCTGTATATATACTGTGACAAGGATAGCTGCTATTGTTTAGGCTCAATATTGTTGAAAGAATGTTGAACCATGGGAGTGTTGCAGAAGAAAGTCACTGAAAATGGTTTGAGATCTGATGAAATTACTTCTCTCTGGGAAAGTTGAATTTTTCAATCTGTTAACTGTATCAAAATAGGGAGGCCCCTTGATTAAGGATACAAGTCTCTTGAAGGAGGAGAAAATGTATTTGTTTTATATTGGCTCTTTAGAACAGTGATGAAAATCATAACAAAAACTAAAGGTTATAGCTGGAGAGTAGGGCAGATTCAAATCAAGAATAATGCACAACATTTTTCACAGTAAAAATGATTCATTATTCTGACTTATTATCAAGGGAAGCAAGAGTTTCTTCATCTCTCTAAATCTTCAGACTATGACAGGTTTCTTTTCTAGCTGATATGCTTTTGTCAAACAAAAGTTACTGATGAATAGGGCTAACTGGTTGAGATTTATTGGTTCTTCCTTGGCCTTGGTTAYGCAACTGAGGGTCTTGGCTGTTCATGCAATTTTATTTTTTTTTTAAGGGCTGTGTGTAGGGAACAGAGTCTGACCCAGTTGCTTTTGTATATGGCACTGTATAGAGAATGAACTGTTTCAGAAAAAAAAAATTGCTTTAATTCTAAGAAATGGAGGTTAATAGGAAATTTAAGATACAAAGAGGAGAAGCAAGTGGAATATTACAAAAATAAGAATTAGGGTGCATAGAATTAAGGTAGAGTGAGAGTAAAAAGGATTTCCCATTTATGATTAGAGTAATAATGTATATTTTCTTATGGTCTCAGTCAGGACTCATGGTACCAGTATATAGCTGTCATGAACAGGCACAGGAAATGCCTAAACAATTGCTGCCTCAAAAACTCCCCAGTGTGAAGATGCTCTGAATGCAGATGAATTTTCTTCTTTGACCAGCACTCTGAATTTGTCCTCAACTATTCCTTGGAAAAATTCCTGTTTACATCAATGAACATTTTGCAAACATTAGAGATGCTAGGGTTGGCCAACCCTGAAATTGCTATTTTAAACAGTAGTCTTGAAGTTCCCCTTTGTGTGTCAGGTATTGTAGCATGCCAGTTATGGATGTGGTTATAGTGAATTTTTCTGAATGTGGACAAAACTACAACATACCTTAGAGCAATCAAGAGATAACCCATAATCAAATTGTTCTGGGCATGGTGGGATAGCGAAGGGAACAAAAAGCCCATCACTGGAGCAATGTTCAACAATGCATGAAAGTGTACCTGAAAATGGGATGTTGTACTACATTGACAGTTATCTATTGATACCACAGAATGAGAAATAGGAGTCTGTCTGAAGGAAGAAGGTGATAGAAACCAGGATGAGTTTTCAGAGAGGAAATGAGGAGAACGAGGTGACATAGCCTGAGAATGAGTAACTTGTTTTTGGGACCAGGGCCAGGAAGAAGAAAAGGGCAAATGCCACATTTACCAAAGCAATACAGGAAATCTCTCTGCAGAAAATAATTCTTGATAGGTTGTTATAATCATAGCAGTATGTAAAAATAAAAAAGGAAAGGAAGCAAGATACTGCAAATGCAGTGTTTTAGGCTCTTGGCTTAGCACAGATCTTGCAGTGAAATACTGCTGTGCTGGATAGCTGACAGCAGCTGGGGAAGAGCTGTGGGAAGCCAGTGACCGAGATGAGTGCACAGAAAGCTGTGGGTGCTGAGGAGCTATGACTCTAGAACCTGGGAAAGGTACCCGTGGAACAAGGTATAGAAGGTCCATATGCCTGTGCCTGGGGAAATTAAGCTTTAAATTGGCTGTGTATAGCCCAGCCTGGAAGTAGCTGTGGGGATCTGTACTCCACTTTATGGATGGTTCCAGAGACCATCTGAACCATATCTGCTTAAAAATACCTTTACATGTGCATAGACAATTTTCTTTTGAAACTTTATTTATTGAAACTATCAATAAAGATTAAGGGTTTTTTTGTGATTTGTGACTTCAAATCATGTGAGGAAAGAATTGGTAGTATTGCCAGTTGTAAACTTGCTCACTAGCTCTGCTTTCTTTCTGTCACGCCTCTCTTTCCTTCTTTCTCCTTAGATCTTGCTTCTGTTTTGAGCAAAACCAAATTTGTAATAAAAGCTGATAATGGCCTAAGTTTTTTTTTTTCTTTTAAAGTCTCTGCATCTATCTGGGTAGATGTCTACCTTCATAAATATCTTATTATTGCATTAAACAGTAGCAAGCTTGACAATAATAGGTGTAAGAACTAAATTATGCCTGTGCCCCAGTGGTAGTCTTTCCAGTTTTGTGTGGGTACCCCCAGAGAGGTTTGTAATTCCACTGTCAACTCTAGTGGCTCTGAAAATAAACAGAATTCATCTCCAGGCTTCTCAATCTATCATCTTTTCCTTGCGTTTATATGCAGCAGACACAAATATTAAAAAACAAACAAACAAAAAAAAAAAACTGTTACTGAGAATTTAGAAAATTTCCTCTGGATTTTTCTGAAATCTCAGCATGAATGAATCAATTCAATAAGAATTAATATCGATCTAAACTTTGTCCCAGTCTCAGCATGTACCTATTTTAAAATTTATTTAATTTGCTTAGYTTTTTTTTTTTACTTTGCACTGGTTTTGGAAGCACTATTTCTGAAATGCTGTGAGGGAGTTTTCTTCCCTGGCAAAAGCAGGAATACTGGAATGCTTGTAAGTACATCTTTCCATGAGGAGCACCTAATTTAATATATTGAACCAAAGCTGTGAACTTGGGGATTTATTCACTGAAATGGTAAACACTTCCTTAAACTCAGGCTCTTCAGTTCTGCTACCAAAACTTCATTCATTAGGCACCAATAGAAAGAAGCAACTTTGGATCAAAATTTTCTGTAAAAATTTATTTCCTGTTTTCCAGATAATTGTGATCTAAAACATCTCCCCTTGCCGAGAATATGTAAACTTCTCTGCAACCTTCATTTCGATCAGTAGTTCCTTGCCTTTAAAAAGAGTGAATGTTTTGTTGTTAAAACAGAAGAATAATCTACATGTCAGTTTTTATTAGAAGTGTATTAATTCTCCATTCCAACTTGAAATAAATAATTTAAAGAAAAACAAAGTGGCCAGAAAATGTTCTAATAAGTCAAATGAATAGTTGCTCTATATTAGATCCTCTGGTGGAACTAACTGTTATTTGGCACTGGCTTTTTAAACTTTGCTAACAGTTACAGTACACCTGTATAACACGTATGATAGAGTCAACCAATTAATTACTCAAAAAAACCCCACCCCAAAACCTCAGATGCCCCTTTTCATGTGTTATGGAGCCCCAGTTTTCTCTCACCGTATTCTTGATGACTTTGGGTCTTGTTTTCTACTAAGTCTCCAGGTTGGGTGCAGAGCTTTGTGACTGCTGTGAAAGGCACTTGCAATATTGCACCTATTGACCTAGGTCGTCCTCATTTCTACTTCCAAAGTGACGTGTTCCCTCCTCAGCCTGTGGATTTCTAATGCTACAGAACACAGTATAAATACTGTGAATAATGCTAAGCTTGTGGAAGACCTTTAAAATTGCATGTTAATCAGTGTGAGACAAAGCTACTGAGGTTGTAAAGCTCCTTGAAAAGGACAATGAAGTGGGAAACTTTTTTTTTCTCCGTCCTCCTGACTTTTGTGTTGTTACAGAACTGGCTCGATCTCTCTCTAACCGCCTTCTCCACCCTGTGCTTGTTCCACTGCTTGGTGAAGCCTCAGTTCACTGTCTCTGGGGGCTTCTAGCATAGTTTCCTCATGGTATGAAGAGATCAAAGGGAAATGCAGTGCACCGTTTCTTTCCAGGACCTCTGTTTGCTTGGCTTTGCTATACTTTGTCCTGCCACTTAATACTGCAGTGAGGCTGACATCTGAATGTGTGCTGCTGAACTCTGAAATGCAAGCGTAGTGTATATTTAAATAAGCACTATTTCATGTCCACATAGGAATGGCATTTTTCAGCTTTCCTTCATAAAATATCAAAGACTTATTGCTGCTTCTTCTGTCTTCTGGCCCTGCAGAGAGTCCGGAGAGCCCRGGGTGGCCGGGCTGCTCTTCCAGGGCCAGCAGGGCTGGGAGCTGGCTGGCGAAGCGGCAACATGGCCCGAGGGGCTGCGGGAGCTTGGCAGCACCGTCTGTCCTCCCRCGCCGGCCAGCCTCATGGACGCAGCTGCAGAGGGAAGCGATGCGAGCCCCAGGGTCAACGGTATTGCAGTATGACCTAGGGGAAGGATTTCTCCCCCTGCATATTTGTGGAAATCTCTTCTGTTAAGGCTATGTAGAGAGGCTGAGAATTTTGCTCTCTGTTTATGCTAAAAGAGCATATTTATGATTGCTGCCCATGAAGCGTTTTGTACAGTGTAGTGCTATTTGAATAATAAGATACTGAGATGAGGAGAATTTCGGAGTTCATACCACTCTAAAGTTCATGTAATGTTTTCAAATACTGAAAATGTTGCTTGAAGGAATGTCTGTCTGCTGTTGTGTCACAAGAGTAAAACAATAGCACATTTTACTTGAGACCTTGGAAATATTTTCCTCTTTCTAATAAGATTGAAATAACTTTCCAACCACTTGCCTGGAAAGTTGGCAAGAGGCCGATGAACTGTTACAGGATTTTGCTATTTAAGTTTACTTAACTGGTCGTGTTTGTACCTGGATGGAGTGACATTTATTGTACTCAAAATGTGCAGAAGGAAATCTAAACTTTTGTGGGAAGCAAATCTTTGAGTGTGTTTAGTTTAATTGTTTATGTCACTGAAACCTAGGGAAACTCATAATCCTAAATTAAATTGAACATCAAAATGTCACTTGGTATTTAAAAGAAAAACCCCAAGACATACTCTGCCAAACATACCACATGTGTAGAATTTTACTGAGCTCTGTATTATAGTTTGTAGTGTTTGTTTGTATTCAAAGTAACTATTTTTTAAAAAAACAAAAACAAGTATTAAAATACATTCTCTGACCTAGTTTGCAGTCTATGCATATCCAAAAATTAAGACTGTAAGTCATATGAATCACAAAGAATTTGACATATCCTCCAAAATAATTAAGGATTTTAATAACATTTTAATGTTCCTTAAAAGTTGTAACTAACTTTATATCCGGTCTTAAATATGTAGAAACAGCAGCATATATTGCAGATATTATTTTGTGCTTTGTGAAGTGATCTGGTATTCCTTCAGCTGATGGACCATAGCATGGAGGCTTTCTCTGCAAAAATAAAAGGAAAAATAGAATGAAGTCTCATCCAGACAGGACAGAGCTTGAGGTGGATTTTGAGGACAGGGAGCACAATGGGAGATCTGTTTGGATAGGAGGAAGGGCTTCTCCCTGCCACCTTCACACACAGATTTTTCATCCCCAAGAGAGAAAGTCTTCCTCTGGGCTCTTTCTCTATGATCAATAGGCAGCTCCTGAGCGTGGGTGCAACAATGCTCATACAGTGAGAGTTAAGGCTACTGTGCAAGCAGTCTTCCCAAAGTCTGTGGGAGATAGGCATCACAGGTCGCGTTTTGACTCATTCCTCTGACAGTGCAAATAAGCTCAGACTAGACAGCAGGAATTCCTCTAGTGAGAGGAGATTGCCAGGTGGTTTAGAGCCAATATATCCAACTCTGTCCCATTTGTGTATGGCCGTACTTCGGGTTGGGGCCAGAGTGCTGCTGTGCTCCAGCCACCCATGGCTGCTGGGGCAGCTTCTTAGGGACAGCAGAAGCTGCAGAAGCCCATGGGCTGCTCACATTCATGCCATGGGCAGGCTAGAGTCCCAGGGAAATAGCTTATTGCCAGAGCACAGAGGTAGTTATCTCTCCACTCAGTTGCCTAAGAAGTTCAGCCAGACCTGTGGTTTGTGTAAGTTTTGTTACGATAATTTTAATAATATCTGAAAAGCTCAGATATTGGTTCACTGAGGCAGAATAGTTAAATTTGACAGGCACTCAAATAAAATGGGATGAGAACAGTATAAAAAACTTGAAACTAAAAGGTCTGAAACTATCCTTCAGGATTTCTATTGAAAGTGGAAAAAAAGAGGGGGTGGCTTTGCTTTTTTATTAAAAAAATTAGCAAACAAAACAGATGGAAGACGTCTCAGATTTGTGTCTTCCTAATCTGAAGCACCAAAGGGTATTTTTTCTGGTTTTCATTTTGAACATAGGGGTAGAGATAGATTAATAGGTTTTGGTTTAGCCTCCAGTTCTTAAATGTCTTGCACTTGAAAACAGTGTTTTTCTCCTCCTGTGTTCCAGATGTTACATTCTGGAGAATAATTTTCTTGGTATTTTCCAAGTTCACTGAACTGCCTTGTATTTTAATGATGTTGGTTAGGAAATGTACCAGTTCATAACCGATGATGTACCTAAGGCTGTTTATAGACTGCAGTGTGGGATCCATCATAGCTGAAATGGCTTAGGAAGATGAAACTTGATCCTTTTGGACAGCTGTGTATTTAGACTGAGAAGGGACAATCAAAAGAGGAAGGATGACACTGACTTTTTACATGATGAGAAGTTTGAGAGTTTGCAGTTATTTAAACAGTTTGTCAGGATTTGCAGGATCTGAATGACCGCAGGGTAATGGAGCAGCACACAGGAAGTTCAGATGGTTGAACTGGGTACATTAAGGTAGTTTTGATAATATTTGTGAACTTTTTTTTTTTTTTTTTTTTACAGGGAAGGTTTAGTGAAATATGAATAATTTCCTGACAGATTTCTTTTGTTTTCTCTTTGCAGACAGGGTGTAACACCAGACATTTCTCTGAAACTCTCAGTTCCCTTTCCAAGTATTATTTTCAGCAAACAAATTGTCAGAGATAATTTACTGTTACTCTCTCCGTTACACTTTATCCTTTGTTTCTCATCTTGTTTCTCTGCTTGCTTCTTTCACTTTCTTTCAAACATCCTTTAAGTCCCAAACAAGCTACTTGAATAAGTTTGTCCCTTATCCTTTTCTGTCTTTAAATTCCTCATCAAGACCGGTGCGTTCCTGCGTGAGATGGGTGTGTGCCATGGCATCCTTGTGGACTACCATGGTGCAGCTGCGTGGCTAGTTAGCACCAGCTGTCTGGCTAATTAATATAGGCTCCCCTTAGGGACTGGAACCTGCAGTACAGTACTCACCCGCAAGGAGTTATATAAAATGGATCAGATAACATGTCTTAAAAATGCCTATTTCTCTCTGCTGATTTTTAAGGGAACCCAGGGTGACCAGCTTAGCTATAGGTGTCTAGAATGTAGGTGCCTCAGTTTAGGAAAGATGAATCTTCAATTAATGCTTGTTTTAATAATTTGTCTTCCAAAAATTTTTAGTTAGTGGAGTTAGTGCATTGCTATGCCTACCCTGTTTTTCTTAAAGTTTGAGCTCTGTTGGAAAGGGACTATCTAACTTTTTGTTTGCTCAGGGCTTAATACATAGTGGATACTGTCATGATGTTAATTAGGGTAATAACAATTTGTAGTACTTAGAGTCAAGTCTCACAAAACCACAGGTGTTACAGGGCAACACAAGGTTTCCAAAACTCGGTGCAGAATTCAGATCTCTTACTGCTTCCATAACCAAGACCAGATCCTGTCCTGCGTGGTGAAAAATACTGAGATACAAGGCAATCTGTTGGATAAATTGTAGTTTTTAAACAGCTACATCAATCAGATTACAAATAGAAGGCATAAACCACTGTGGAATGATATGTTCTTTTGTGCAGCGACACCATTGTGTCAGTAGTTCAAAAACAAGTAGAAGAAAGAAACAAAATATGGTCGGGTAGTTCACATATGAGGATATATAAAATGTCACGCAGAGCATAGAATTAAATAGTAGCTGGGAAGGATGCCAGAAAGACTTATGGTTTCAGTTCAGAAGTGCTTTTAGTTACATGTCTTTTTTTTTTTTTTGAATTAAAATACCATTTTTTCTTATACAGCTTTCCTTCAAGGGCTTCTCATGTAGTTGTTTATTAGTAAACAGCTGCTTGCAATGAAAAACAATCTCTTTATAGCCATGGTGGTTTCTGCTAGATGTGTTTGCTGATTGGGGACTTGTTGCACTTCTGTTCATTCTAATATAATCCAGATAAGAATATGTAAATATGTTAAACCGGACATATAACTCACAGAAGGGCTACATAAAGACCAGATAACAAACATGATTATACATAGAACTTTTGACCTTTGGAAATACTTAAAATAAAATGACTCCTTGAAGTGTCCTAAATATACATGCTCATATGAAAGCTTTATATATATATATAAAATAAAAGATTATTGCAAATGTGTTTATTAAGCTCTGCCTATGAGGCAGATGTTTGAGAACACTGTGAAATAAGAGACTCACTTGGTACTTAGCTACAATAGTATCAGAATTGCTGAAGTGTTGTCACTTTGGTATATTGTTTGTTCAGACTGTTTAATAGACGGGATTTACTGGAGATTGAAATCTGTAAGACATTTTAACAATTACAAAGTTGTTAAATCACAGTTAAAAACAAATAGTTAACCACTCTCTTGTCATAAATTCAAGGCTAGATAGTGGTAGTTGAATACCTGGTATAAGCTGATCTTTCAATTGGTGATATTTTTGTCCAGTGTAGAATCAAATAGGAACTGAAATCTGGGCACTTAACATTCTATATAGATTTGTAGCTTGCTAAAGCGACGCTGAGCTACGTTACTTGTGTTGTTTTGAAAATTGTGAGAATACATTTGACATACATACATACTTACATACATACATGCATACGATTTTCAAAAATCAGGAAAATGCTGTCACCAGGATGTAGGAATTGTAAGCTAACACGAAGGGGTCACTATAGCATCACTTAAATTATTTGCTTTATTGAGGTACCAGGCTGCTTAAGGATAGTAGCTATAGTAGCCTAAAATGCTGAACTTCGAAGAACATTATGGCTGTCATATCCTGGTCTATAGAGGATTTTGTTGGAAAGCTTTTGCTATCTTGAAGAGGAAAACTTGGAATTTTTTTCCTTATGCTTGAATAAGGTGAGAAACATAATGACTGGTTGTGGAAACAGGCTACCAGAGTAGGTGGACCTTTGGTCTGGTCCTTCTTGTTCCTGAAACAATCACCACGAGTGGCCAGGGTGGAGTACAGCCATTCTGTACGAGAGAAGCACCAGGTTTGGGGATGAAAGGGAAAGCTTTCCCATTTCAGTCCCCTGCCATGAGCTGTCTCCATCTCTCAGAATCTCTCCACGCTGGTTTTGTCTTAGCTACTCCCCAATACATTGCATCAGTTAGTTGGGTTTTTTTTCCTCCCCAAAATCTTGTTGTTTCTTGTCAGTATTTTCTCCGCAGGCACGCTACCGTTTGAACTGTTTCTTCAGGGTGCTTTGACCATCTGCTTCTGTGCCTTGGACAAGCAGACTTTCCCTTTGAACGATAGCTGGTCTTCAATATAAATGAAAGCATGTTTGCATTCAGCCAGCTTTCTCTTTTTGAAATATGAAAGTCGGAGGAGTGGGAGGCAGGAGTGTATTGTTGAAAAATTTCCTGCCCCATCCATCCATATGTCACACTAAGTTAAACTCTCACCTACTTAGTGACAAGCAGCTTATATCATCTTACATATGAGCTCTGAGTTTGTCCTGCTAAATTGAGTTTGAGCTTGTGAGACTGAAATGTCAGAAGGCTATAGCAGGTCAGAGCAGCCGAAGAGCATAAGTTAAAGTTGGCCATATTATTAAATTTGTGGTTTACCGTATGTAGATGCTGCTGCCTCTAAAGAAACACTATCGACAAAGAATTTGCTTTTTTTATTGAAAAAGTTGTGCAAGTGACAAGTGAAATCATTATACAGAAGGATTAGATTAAAATCTCTCTTATTTCAGCCTATTTATCCTCCACCTGACATTTGTTGTATGCTTGGTCAATTCCTCTTTTCTTTTTTGTTTATTTGTTTGTTTTTTGCAGACGAAAACATAACTGAAAATTCACAGCAGTAATAGGCAACCCCGTGGTAGGAGTCCTTTCTAAAGCTACTTTCATTTTGTTGACAAGTTTTGACAGAAGAGGTGACTTGGTACTGATTTAAAGAAGGTCATCTATTTGGATAAGTAATTAGAAATTTAAAATAATTTAACATTAAATAATGTAAATTTTTAATGCCAGTAARATTCTCTGGTCTGACTTCTATTTCTCACCTGAGCCAAGAATGCATATATATGCAGTAGAAAGGTTCTTCTGAAATACATTTATCTAAATTTTCTGACTGTTCAGTAAGACAGTTATCCAAGCCCAATCTATATATACTTTTGGATACTTGTTCATAGGGGATGAAAAAGGACCTTGGCTTTTAGGATACACTGTGTTGCCTCTCTACTGATCACAGAAAATATAATGAATTTTCAGCCCTTTGTCCCTGTGTGTTGTTTTGGTCACAGAGAGTCATCAAAAACTAAATGAACTGGGCAAAGAACTTGGTTGTGACCTATGATTATCTTTTTTTTTTAAAATGGACTTACTAGTGAATTACATTTTCCTTTGCTGGTGGTAAATAAGAGTAGCATGTGGACTTTAAATGATGCTAGCTGAAGAGCATTAAGAATAAATGTGAGCTTCATGGACTGCTTACTTGTGAATGACTTTGCCTGAGATATCAGTGATTTGCAAACCTGGAGAGCATTGGGGGAGTGTGTTTCAATTGTGTTTGAGTTTCAGTGGCCAAGTGCCTTGCTGGTTCACTTTCCTGGCAGTGGGGCTGGGGCCAGCAGGGAGTAAGTAGGGGATTTGGCTCTTAGTGACCAAGAACCTTGGATCAAACCTTAAAAAAGACAAAAATAACATCAAAGTGACACTAGTCTGCTATACAGTTTAGTTTAGCTGAATCATAATTCTGAATCTTTTCTTCATCATGTGATTGCATCCAAAAGTGGACAGTTTTCAGCCATGTTTGAATGGTTGCTTGTTACTTAAGAGTAACAAGCTACATGCAAAGTTGGTTCTCAGTGTGCAGAAGATCTTCACATGGTTTCTTCGAGGTCCAACTCGAAAACAAATTCCATTGCTGAGTGTACTTAGTATGCCCTTCTTTCCTTCATGAGGCAGTTGAACTGATGTTGTCTAACTCCAAGCCTTTTCTTGCCAAGATTGCCTCAGAAGAAATTCTGAGATAAGGCTTCAGTGAGGCTCAAAGAGGATGTGCAATAAGATGTGAATGAGAAAGAAAATCATTTGTTAGTTTGGAAAAGTAAAAGGAATCCATTCCTGTGTCAGGTTTTGGGAAATCTTGTCCAGGCTCTTGTAAATGTTGCTATTTAAATGCACTATTCATGCATGTGCCCAGCATCTTATTTCCAGCACTGTTTTACCAGCAATACTAAAGCTCATATCTTACCTTTGAGACAAGCAACATCCTTCTGACCAACTTTTACTAGATTAACAGAAAGAAGAAGTACTGCTCACATGTCTCCAGCAAGGCAGAGGCATTTCCCATTTCTAGAAAAATGCAATGAAAGAAGCATGTTCCTCTCCTTGTTGTTTTGCAAGACCTTCTGGGGCCTTGAGAATCTGCTGCTTCCTCTTCCAGCAGTGGCTGCAGTCTTTAGCAGTGTGGCCTGGCTAGCTGGCCGTGACTTACACAGATACACTTCTTTCACTACATAAACCGCAGAGCTCATAATAAAAGCCTGAATTAGGCTGGTTAAAGTTTAGCAAATTTAGCAGCAAGAAGTGAGAAGTGTTTTAGACGGAAAGATAGGCTAGAGGGTAGGAATGGAAAGATATGCAGGCGTAAAACTGCTCTTTTCCTCCTATCCTGAGAACTGAGTTGCCTGTGAGCAGCTGTTTGGGACTCAGTCATCCTGAATAGCTCCCCACTGGAAGAAAGAAGGGAGCAGAAGTCAGGAACAAGGCAGCCTTGTTTGGTCCCTGACTCCTCAGTGAGAGAGTAAGGCTCAGACTGGTTCCTCAGCCACATAATGGTGCTGGGGGACCTGGTTTCTGGGGAGCAAGTGTTGGGAAAGAAAGCACAAGAAAGAAGTATGGTAAAAATACATTAAAATTGTGTAGGAAGGGAGTTATAAAAGTTCTTGCCTATTGTTTTCTTCAGACCTTGTTCATGAGAAAGTCTTTCTCATAATGAAAATAGGCAGAGGATGCAGCTTAGAATGGGATTTCTTCATTGCACAAAGGGAAATTCCTCCTCTGTGCAGTAGGAAATACCATAAATGCACTCCCTGTGAGGTGTAACCATTGTACACAGCAAATATAAAACTGAACTTTTCAGGAAAAACATGAGCCTTCAAATAGAATCTGTGGTTAAAACAAGTTAAATTTAATCTTATTCTAGCAGCAGAAAAAAGCACAGATCGGCTGCACTATGTAAGTCATTGGTTAGTTCCTCAAGGAGCTCCCAAAGTCATTTTGTCTTTGTCCTTGTGCCTCTGAGCATTTGCAAGGAAAAATTGCACCATGTCCTGTGGCTTTGCTAGGTTTGCAATTTACAAGGCTTAACTATGAATTCAAATGATTTGATCGAAAAACAGAAGCTTGGACCTATTTCTGTGTAGTGCTGTGATCCAGGGTGAAGTGAGTAAACCTCCAGTTATCTGCTAATATGTGAAACACAAAGGCAATAACTTCAGAGTGGTAATAAAAGGGGAGTCAGAAACCGAGTTACGCATCCATATTGTCTCACTGACTGCCCGTGGTAGAGTGCTGAAAGGTGAGTATGAAACTGGGCCCTGCACTTACTAATGTCACTTCTGATTTGCAAAACTGCTTGCATGAAAGGCAGACCACTGCCTCCACCCCCAGCATGAATGCCCCAGCTCCATCCTTTGCAGTCACTGTCGGAAGCTGGGAGCCTTTCTGGGCTGCACCTTTGGCTGAGGAAGATCACAGACACTGAAGTGAAGATTATGTGCAGCAGAAACACAAGCGGGGGTGATTTAATGCAGCTGGATGGGAGGCAAAGGCTGGAACAGCAAGCTCTGTCGCTCGGTCCTGTGACAGGGACCTTTGCATTTCCCTTTCTTCGAGAAGCTCATGTCTGGTGGAAGTGGCTGCATGCGACACCGCTGTGTTTGCCAGGCCCAGTCTCCCCAGCTGTCTGCGTATCTATTCCTGGCATGGGCACTGCTGATATGCTGAAACATCTGACCTGACAGTATTGTGGTAGGCTGGATTGCTGCTTTCTGACTCAGTGGTACAGTTGGGGGCATTAACGTAAGTTATGTATTTGCTTATTCCTTGGTTAGGAGTGCTCCTACTAAAGAACTGAGCCTAGGGCTTGCCCTACACCAAGTTCTTTCTGTTCCTGACTTAAAAGTGTTCCCCAGAGGGAATCTTCTGTATCTCTTGGATACTGCACTGGAGACTTCCAAGATGATGATGAGCTTATGTAGCAAGCATAAAGATTAACTGCTCTAGTACCCTGTCTTTCCTTAATCTGGGGAAGTACTGGGCATTTAAAGAGGAGATTTTGTGTCTCTTCTCTAAGTATTTGTATGGAAGGATAATATTGGTGAGTGAGAACCAGGCACCTTAAGAGCAGTTTTGGGTAACTGGAAGCCAATGCCAATGCAGAACTGAGAGAAGGCTCTCTCACTTGTTATGAAGATGGTTGGAAGGATTTGGAAGCTCATCTCTCTCATAGATACCATGCACAAGATGTGCTGTCCTGGCCTTACTGTTCAGATTTTAAATCTACTCATCTTTTGCACCCATGTCTGAGATGGCTGACTTGTGTAGCAATTGAGTGCACTATGTCCCCAAGATAATGGAATGGGGTTTGGGACAATGCTGAGCAGCGAATAAAGCGAGGTTGCTTCCTTCTCTTGCAGGGCTCTGGTTCACTAAAAGATCACAGGAATGGCTTAAGTATGCTTTAGCATATTGTGGAACATGTGAAAATGAACAGGAATATTAGAATGTTGTCAGAGAAATGATAGAGGAGAAAAGTAGAAAGTTCTTATTCAAAGTGTTCTTTAGAAATTAAATTTTAAGTGCAAATTTAATTTTAAGATCTTATCTTAATTCTAACAGGTAGATCTGTTTAAAGGGAATAAAAACAGACCCATCACTTATCAGCAGGAAGAATGATGGAAGCAGGTAGAATGATGGTTTTCTTCCTGCCTCCAAACTAGGCAAGTCCTCAAGCATGTGAGCCACTGAGATCCTTGTGTAAATATGTCTAGACTTGCCCACTGTGCCTTAGACTGCTCTGCACTAGCTAAAAACGCATCTCACCCATCTCCCCTCACCCATTTAGTTCAAATCTCTCCAGAATGTCGTCTTTAACCAAATTGAAGAAGCTAATTCACCTTGAAAGCATCTCAGGGGGAAAATGGGTGGACTGTAAATCACACTTTTAAAATGCAGAAACACAGAGGAATTTATGGTCTTGCCCAAGACATTGGAGGGGAGCAGAGGCAAACTCAGGCACACGGGCTCCTGGCCTGGGGCTTGCTGGCCGGGATCCGGCTGTGAGCGGAGCCAGGTCCATGACATCTTCATCTCCGGGGTGCGGAGAGTCCCCTCCTCTTCTGCTGCAGCATCAGTTTTGCAGGAGGGATCATGTAGTTGAAGAATGAGGCCCAAACTAAAACTGGGGCTTCTGGCCAGGGTCAGTACAGTAGCAAGGAAAAGGCCAGCCAGTCAGCCTTGTTACATCACTTTCAGATCTTAAAAACTTGTAATTACTTTGGGGTTGGATTTAAATAATACATGAAAACCCGAGTCTATGACCATGCATTTTAATATAGCAAATATTCAGCTTTTCTGATTTAGTGAGGACTGGGTGGATAAAAAATACCTTACTCATCTGCAAAAAGGCTTAGTCCCAGCAAATCATGGCTTTAATTACAGGAAATAATCATAAACGACTTTATGTGCAATTAAAGACACTTTCTTTTGGAGATATTTTTGTAATTTATATTTTTTCCTAAAGCCAATTATCCAAAATATTGTACTCTTTCATGCCTGCAGTGCAACTTTGACTTGCATATAAATTGATTTTTTGAAATGAAACTTTCTTTATGTATAATTGAAACTTGAGACTATTTTACCTTTATCTAGGTAATTGATTAATAGGTCAGATTAGAGCTGCTGGTTAGTACTAGCAACTAACAGTTTTATGCTACAGTTTGCTCGATTAGATAATTGTATTCATTTAGAATGTAAATTAACACAATTACAGTGGCATTTTTTAAATGTCAGCATCTTTTATGTTAATATTTAATCAGCTTTTAATCAAATGCTGAAACTGTTTGAAACAGAAAATACCTTTCATACTGAAATTTAATATAATGCCGGTCCAAAGCTTGTTAGTCACATGGGAAGACCACTGTAGGCTTTGGACCATACTCATAAGTTCCTCTTTAAAGATTTTAGAGGGCATTGATCTCTTGAAAACCCAGCAGCCCCTGAAGAAAAACATTCCTGTTCAGACTGCAGCAGTGGTGCTGCCCAGAACTTTCCTGAGTGACTACAAGCAAGTAATGGAGTATTTCCTGGCAGCGATGGGCTTGAAGTCTAGGGAAAATGTATCCTGAAGGATATTTGCCCTTGTGGTAGCTGGAACCCCTGAAGTGGGAAGAAGAAAAAGAAAAAAAACTGTCATCTTGTTTTTACAGTGACAGTTCAGGGAAGAACTTCACCTCTATTGAATATTTATGAGTCAAGAACAGAAACTAAGGAAACATCCAGGAAAATGTCGGCATGATCCTTTCTGCTTAGCAGGCAGGATGATGAGCTGTGCTGCTTTTACTCGGGGCTGTGGCCTGGGTCTCGCTGACATCGGCATTTCTGCCTGCCTCTGGCCAGTGCACTTCTTCCTCTGACAGGTGATAGGTAGCGTTTTCAAACTTAGCTGTCTATTTTATTGAAAGGGATCACCTGGAAGGGAGACAGGTATGAAGACCACCTTGGGAACTGACTGGCTGAGAGGGAACAGCCGCACATTTTGAAAAAATAGTATCCCTTCCCAGGGAGTTTTGATATAAGAGACATATGCTTGTTGTGTTTAAATATACAAGATGGATAAGAAACAGGGGCACAAAGGACCTAGTTAAAATAAAGGAAAATGTTGGCATAAAAATAATAGATATGTGCTGACTGATATGTGCATCTTCGAGCAAGAGCAAAAAGGTTACCTCATATGCCTGACTGCCTGCAAGAAATGGTCTCAATAATCCAACAAAGTCATTAGGCCTGTTTCCTTTCAGGCCAGTTATATCTGTGCTGTCCTGGTGCCATCCTCCTTAGTAAATGCGTTTGGATTATTGAAAGTATGTGGCTGGAGGATGTCAAAGCTCTAATAGTTCTATAGAGGTGGCCTTGTAAAACCTCCCACCTCAAAACCAAGCCCGGCCGTGCAGTGAATTTCACGTGACTGCGTTGCATGACCAAGCGGCGACAAACCAAGGTTGGTGGCGTTGGTGTGGGGCAGTCGTCCCAGGGCGGGTGCCCAGCCGGGGAAGAGGGGCTCCTGGAGGAGTGCCGCAAGGCAGCGAGGTCCCCGGCGCCCCCAGTTCCCAGCAACGCAGCGCTCGGGGGCGCAGAGTGAAAAGGGTAGATGTTTGCATACCCCTGTGAATATTGCTCATACTTTCGACATGTCTTGATTTGAAAAATGACCTAGGGAATTAACAGAATCTTTTAATTCAACTGTCAAAACTCTGTGCAAACGTAATTATAGGCCAGATATGGCATAAAGCCTAGACATAGTATTTGCAGTGAGCATTAATATTTGCTGTTGGAAACACTTCAGCCTATAAATCTGTAAAGATAAAGCCAGGAGGAAAAATCACTAACAAAACATAGTTTTGCAGGTGTTTTTGGGTGAATTTTCCATTGGCTTTATATGCATGTGCCATATTGTTATATTCTTTTCTCAGCCATTAACTTCTGCTGTGAAGCATGAGATATTTTATTCTTTTCTATTTTATCGTTAGCATCTATCACCCTTGCAGACAGGTATGGCTGACATGACTCCGTTCAAGCCGCGTTGCACAGCTCCCAGACACAGAGCGGGACTGAGGCGAGAGGGGCTCTGCCCTGGGGAGCCCAAACCCCGGAGGAGGCATCAGGCAAGGCGGCCCTGGGACGCTCTGCCACCACTGCCCCCTGTCACTATCCCTGTCCCTGTCCTTGCTGTTGCCCAGGCAGGGGGCTGTAGCGTGGTGGTGGCAGCAGAGCGAGCTCGAGGTGGCAGCTGGAAGCACCGAGAGATGTAATGTGGCTCCCTGTGGCTCTGCCTGTATTTGATATAAGGAATACCGTGAATGCCAGTGGTAATGGTATCTAGTTAAGAAAATAAGAGCTCTCCAGATTTTACTTTCTTAAAGGCAAATCGCTATGAAAATGTAACTCTGGATGGAGAAAGGCACAGGCATCACTGAGGCATGTAAATGGCAGCTGGGAGACCACAGTATCACAGAATCACAGAATCGCTGAGGTTGGAAGGGACCTCTGGAGATCATCTAGTCCAACCCCCCTGCTCAAGCAGGGTCACCTAGAGCACAGTGCGCAGGATTGCATCCAGGCGCGTTTTGAATATCTCCAGAGAAGGAGACTCCACCACCTCTCGGGGCAACCTGTTCCAGTGCTCTGTCACCCTCACAGTGAAGAAGTTTTTCCTCATGTTCAGATGGAAGTGTCTGTGTTTCAGTTTGTGCCCGTTGCCTCGCGTCCTGTCGCT